>NW_006791814.1:3215219-3251509 GCF_000442215.2 Lipotes vexillifer | reverse complement strand
AGAGTCTGAGAGGGTCCAGCACACCCGAAAGGCTGGAAGAACGACTGAGAAGGCTGCTGTCACTAGGATTCTCCATAAAACAAGGCCGGCCTGTGGCCACACTGCAGAACCAGCGAGAGAAGGGGGAGGCGAGGAAGGTGGGGATCCAGGAAGACTGCATCCCTCTCCAACCTCTCTCCGGAGATGCAGCGACTCCTTTTGTGGTTCCAGCTGTCTAAGAACTTCAAGTCCAGGATTTTGGCTTGAATAGAGAATCATTTCTCACGAAACGCATCTAAGTATCAATTCTTTTTCTTGCTTCCAGCATATGTTTAAGAGCTTAGATCTGAAGTCCAGGATTTCGGCTTGAAAGGAGAAGCATTTCTCATGAAGCCTACTTATGTTAAATGTGAGATCAACTCTCGAGAGACTGACTTCTGACCAAGCGATTCATACATCTTTTCTGAAATTACATATCATTACAAGAACTAAAACTCCTGAACGGATTTCTGAATTACAACTTAACTGCTGAAACATAAATAGCAATGCCTCTTCCCCGGCACACGTAACAAGCAGAAGACCAGTTAAGTAACTCTCTCTACCTGGAATTCAAGAGTCACGATGACACTAGGGAGGAAACTTATTGTGAAAGCACCTCCATAGAAGCAGGTAAGCAACCTGTACAGGTTGAAGGTGAAACACTGTGCTTCATACACACGGGAGGTGGGGCACGGCCGTCCCTCCTGACTAAGCACCAGAGAGACGAGAGAACTGGGGGCCCTTCTGTCCTTCACGTAGGGCTACTCAAACACAGTGGATCTGCACTTGAAACTTATAAAGGATGCAGAGATTAAATTCTTCGTGGCAGTGTGGACTCTCTCTATTTCTGAGATTAGAAAACCATCAAGTTAAAAAATAAAAACGGGGAATTCCCTAGCGGTCCAGTGGTTAGAATTCCGCGTGCTTTCACTGCCGAGGGCGCAGGTTCAATCCCTGGTCAGGGAACTAAGATTCCTCAAGCCATGCGGCGCGGCCAAAAAAAAGAAAAAAAAAAAGAAAGAATTAGAACAGAGGTGAAGCAGCAGACTATCCTGACGGAAGCGAAGAGGTGTGGTGACCAGGAGGCGGCCTTCCTGTAACAGAGTCTCAGGTGGTTTTCCAAGGGGTCCCTCCCGCAGAGAACCTCCTCCGCCAGGCCGGCCACTGCTTGGGGAGGGGCAGGCCCAGCGCAGGTGGGGCGGGGGCACAGCACTCACGCAGCGTGTTTCTGGTGCAGAGGCGTCTTATCCCGGTGCAGTGGTGTGGTGACCACCACCTTCTGGCTGCACACGGGGGTGGACGTCAGCGAGGGGCCCTCCAGCTCTAGTGTGTCCTGTTTGTTCCAGAAGTTCAGAAACTGCCAGGAAGACAAAGGAAACAAGACAAGGTGATGACCTAAGAGCCCACCGGCAGGCGCCAGAGAGCAAAGGCCAGGACAGATGGGCAGGGACCCATTGAGCAGGTCCATGTAGACCCCAGGCTGGGCATCACGCAATCCTCGCTTTGCCAGGATGATGGGAGGTCCATCTCCCACCCCCACGTGCTGCTGACAGTGTACTTAAGGCAAAGGAAACTGACCGAGAGCAGCTCCTTTTCAGAAGAAAAAAGAAAGTAGCTCTTAAATGAACTGCGACAGACGGATCAGTGATGATTGAGATGGTGACATCAACACTTAGACACACCCTCTCACACCAGAGCTGAGCACCGCACACTGAGAATTTCACATAGTTTTCACAGATCCTCTGAAATGTAAAGATTACGATCCCCCTTTACAGACAAGAGAGGTTTGGATTCTTGCGCTGAGTGCTAGAGGTAGAGGCGGGACTCAAATCCAGACCTGAAGCTCCACCCTCACCCCTCTGCCCTGAAGGTGCCCTTGGCAGCTCAGGGCCACCTGCAGCCCTCAGGCCCACTGCCCTCTGCAGGGTCCCTGGGCAGGGCAGCTGCACCCCGTCACCCTGGGCTGCTCTCTGGGCAGCTCCAGCCCTGCTGTCTTCCTTCTCCAGCCAGCAGCCCTCACAGGGGACCTGCTATGGGCTAAACTGTGTTCTCCCCAAATTCACATGTTTACACCGTCACTCCCAGTACCTCAGACTGTGACTGTATTTGGAGATGGGCCTGTAAAGAGGTGATTATGGTAAAATGAGGCCACATGGGTGGGCCCTGATCCAATGACTGGTGTCCTCAGAAGAAGTTTACAAAAGAAGAGATTATAAGAGAAAAGAGATTAGGACACAGACACTGAAGGAAGACCGCCTGAAGACACAGAGAGGAGACTACCACCTAGAAGCCAGAGACCTCAGAGGAAACCAATCCTGCTCGCACCCTCTCGGACTTCTAGACTCCAGAACTAAGAAAATGAGTCCTTTGTTCCAGTCCCCCTGTGTGCAGCTCTTTGTCACGGCAGCCCGAGTGAACTAACACAGGGCACCTTGCAGAAACACCACCAAACATCCCGATACAAAGGCCTGGCCTCAGTCCCTCTACAGCAGAGAGGGTGGCCTCTGGAAACAGGCCACCACTGGGCCTCATTCTCTCACGTCCCCACAGGAGGGAGGAGACCCTTGAGACCCAAAGCCTCTGCCCCCCCTCTTGCCCCACCCCTCCAGTCTATCCCCCACCCACAGCCCCCAGCACAGTGCATACCCCCTAGCTGTACCCAGGACCCTCCGAGGCCCCAGCCCCCATCCCTCAACCCTCCTCCTGTCCCCATCAGTCCTCCTGCCCCCAATCCATGAGTCCTAGCTCTGGACTTCACACCATACTCTGCTCTCCCCTTGACTCCAAGCCTTTATTCAAGCCGATCAATCGGTCAACAAACCCCACCTGAGACACCACTCTCTGAGTGCCTCCCTCACCTCTAGGAAAGACAGGGCCCCCCAGGCTCCCCCCAACACTGTGTCTATTACAAACAGAGCCTGGGAAGCAGTACTCAACACAACAAGCTCTCAGCGACTCAATAACTGCTCCTCCCACAGCCCTTTCCTCAGGACATTGTGACCACCAAGTCCCCCACCCCAGCCATCCTCTCACCCCAGCCATCCTCTCCATGGGCAGGGCTGTCATCAGCCCCTTCGCTCCCCAGGGCTGGCAAATCTGCTATAAAATCGGTGCTCAGTAAACTCACTCTTTTAACACACACCGAGTCCTCTTCCCTTCTTGGTCCGTTTATCACCCTCTGCCCCCAGCTCCAGCAATACCCCTGCTCATAGAAGCTTGCCTGGCCGACACCCTTCCCCGACTAGATGCACCCGAAGTACCATAAGCCGCCTTTTTCACTCCATTCAGCACGTTTATTTGGGTCCTTTTTTATTAACTGGTCTTCCCATCAGCACGGACGCTTCATGAGGGCAGGGCCAGGCCTGTTTCTGCCCTCCAGGGTCCTCAGCACTGGGCACAGGGCGGCTGTCACCCGCGCCCAGAGAACAGTCGGGGTGGGGTCCACGCACCTGGGAGGGCGAGAAGGGCAGCGTCTTGACGGGCGTGCTCTTCGGGGTGAGGCTGTTGCAGGAGTCCAGGAAGGACAGGTTGGCGCTGTTCTCCGTGACAGGTGACAGGGCGACTCGCCTCTTCTTCTGCCGCTTGAGAACCGAGGGCGGTGTGCTGATGCCCGAGCCCCCCACATCAGTGCTGGGGGAGATGGGGATCAGCTCGCCCCGGCTGCTCCGGCTCAGGTCCGAGATGGTGTGGCCATCCAGGCGGTACTCGGTCACGCTGGGCACAGCGGCGGCAGGCTGACGGGTTGGCGGGGCCTGCTGCTGCTGCTGCGATGGATGGGGCTGCACCGGACTGCCGCCAATGCTGCCCTCTGCGGATGGCTCCTCGGGGAGGTCAAACTTACTCAGGTCACACCAAGCATCGGGGTCCTGCCCAGAGAGGGGGTTTAGGAATAACTGCAACGGCCCTGCTTTTCTACCGGTTGACATACCACAGCACTCATTCGTTAAAGGAAAATACACAAGCATCAAGCATGATCCTACAGGGACTTCTCTGGTGGTCCAGTGGTTAAGACTCCACGCTTCCACTGCATGGGGCACAGGTTTGTTTCCTCGTCAGGGAACTAAGATCCCGCAAGCCGCGTGGCCCAGACAAAAAAAAAAAGGATGATCCCACAGCCCAGAAACCATCACCCTTAACATTGTCTTGCTTTTCCTCAGATTCTTCTAAGTCTTTGTATCTGTATTTGGAAACATAACTGAAGTCATATCGTGGCTATGGCTGCTTGCTGTTATTTACAAAAATGTCCTGTGCCTTTTTAAGATACACAAAAAGCACAAAGAAAAATACAAAGAAAACTCACATACCCATCAATAGGCCTAAGAAATAAAACCTTATCACTAAAGCTCCAGGTCCACCTGGCACATCCTCTGCCTGCATGCAGGAAATCACTGCCTGAATTTAGTATTTACCATCTTTATGCATTTGTTTATCAATTACCACTTACATGTGACCCTAAATATTTAGTATTTTTCAATGTTTCTAACTTTAGTACAAATCATTTCTATTTAACTTCTTTTTTCCATTTAAAGTTTCGGTAAAGCTGGAATAATGACTGCACCTCATTCTATTACCTATGAGTTTAATATTTACTATCAATATTAGTTGTTATTATAGTGAAAAAAAGTCAACTTTTAACAATTTTAAGGGCTGTAAAATATACCATCATTTGAACATGTTACATAATTATCCCCTTTCTATAGGACATTAGATTTTCCCCCCTAATTCTTAAACATTAAAAATAGCATCTTTATGAACATCTTGGATGTAAATCTTCTCCTGCGTTTGTAGCTATTTCCTTCACAGAGAACTGGAAGTGAGGCTTTGGGCCCAAGGCCGTGAGCAGGTTGAAGGGTCTTGATTTACCAGCCTCGTACCCAGAGCGCACCACTGGACTCCATGACCCTGTCAATCGCAGCGCCTCCTTGGGTGCTTCACCTACACTGTTTCCAACCCCACAGCCACCCTGCTAGAGAAGCATTACTTACCCCTCTCATACTGAGGAAGCCAGGTCAGAGAGGGTGTGATCGGCCTGAAGTCACTAAGTTTCCAAGAGCAATTCTAAGAGGCACGCCCAGGTCTTTCTGCCTTTGCCCAGTAAATTACAATCCAGCCCAAGGGCTTCTGGATACAGAAGTTTCCACTGGTCCCTGGAGGTCTGGCCCTGAATGGACCAAGACCCTAGTGGTGATTTCTATTTCTGGTCCTTGGAGCTCACAGAAGCCTGGCAAGTTCATTGCTAAGGGTGGAGGCCAGCTCAGAGCTGTGCCGTCTCCAGGCATTCCTCCCAGCAGCCAACCCCAACCTCGGAGAGGCCCCGGAATGGATGGCATCTAACAGACCAGAGCATATGCTACAAGGACTGCCCGGAGAGACAGACGGCAGTGTTTCTGCAACTACTATCACTCCCCATCAGTCGCTGAAGGTCATCGTGGAGAGCTCGAGCTCGGCACTCACCAGCTGTGTGACACTGGACAAGCCTCCCAACCTCTCTGAGCTTGAGCTGAGTCCACCACCCACTTCACCGGCACCAGCAGTGCAGAGTGGGCCCACTCTCATCTCAACCCTTCCTCAGAGCCCAAAGGAGTGACAGCCCACGGTGGCCCTGGGGCTATTTGCTGAACAGACTGACACATGCATCGCTACTCTGAAATCCCTTGTAGTGAAGGGGACACCACGGTCCCAGCCACTAGGGGCAAGAGGTGAGACCCAGAGCCAGAGGGTCTGAGCAGACAGCCCACCTGAGACCCACCCCACCATCCAAATGCTCATTGGGCAGGACAGTGGAGCACAGCATGATGGTTAAGACCTTACTTGCTGTGTGACCTTTGACCTTTGGGTACACTTACTTGATCTCTCTGAGCCTCAGTCTCATCTGCAAAACACAGAATGGACACCCCTCACAGGATACCATGTGGACTATATGTTAAGCCCACAGCCTGGTATTTAGCAAACGCTCAATAAACAACGTCAATATTCTCAGCCAATAGGAGGAAGCCCAAGTGGGAAGGTGAGTATGGGCGCTGCCCACTGAACCCCTCTACCCCTGGTCACCGGCCTCTTGCCCACCACCTCCTAAAACCCACTTCACACCACAGGCCTGGCTGATAGACCTGGGAGGTCACACCAAGAAGTACACCCCCGACCAGGGTGCCTTCCCCAAAGGGGCACAATCCACAGCCAGTGCAGCCCCAGGGGCGGCTGTACCTGAGTAATCAGGACCCACTCACCACTGCAGCCCCAAACCCTGGCCCTTCCCAGGGTCCTCTCCAGGGACACCCAACCACCTGTGCTGCCACAAACACCAGTACCCACCCGGGCTGTGTTATCGCTTCAAACACCCTCCCCCGTCAGCCCTGAGGACTCTGTCATATGGCTTCCACCGCGAGCCCTCCCAGCCCACCCTGCGCTGTACAGGTGAGGCAGGAGCTCCCAGAGGGCAGGCGCTGCACAGCCACTATCTTGGCGTCACCAGGCCCTGGTGCTGGGCTGGGCACTCGGCACCAGCTGAACCACATCAGCGAGACAACGAAGGGACGGAAGGACGGACGCCTACGGAGAGAAAGCGCTCCCTGCTGGGGGTGCTCGGGGCCCACTGTGAAGCGCCGTGACCAACATTACCGACTCGATCAAGTCCAGGGCTTCAGAGAGGCTGGAGCCCACGGCAGGGATGAGGAGGTTTGCGGCCTCCACCACCCACTTGTAGGGCAGGCTGGTTTCCGGCGAGGAGCTCTCCTGGTCTTCACGCTTGGGGAAGTCCTCCAGCGGCTCCGGCGTCCGCACTGCGTCCAGCTCCGTGGGGACAGGCTCCTGCTCCTGGGAGGGGGCAGCCGCCGTGGCCTCCTCCTCACTGCTCTCCTCTTCCTTCAGGGCAGGGAACGCCGGGGGCCAGCCGGTCACGAGACTTCCCTGGTGGGCACAGGGCACGCGGTTTGGATTTTTTGTTATGAGATATAAACTATGCCGTATTCCAGCTAACAGTGCACAACCCGAATCTAATGATAAGGAAACTCAAGTGAACCCAAATTGAGAGACAGTCTATAACATAACTAGCCCTACCTTACGCTTCAAAAACATCAGTATCGTGAAAGGCTAGGAAAGGCTGATGAACTATTCCAGATAAAATTAGACGAAAGACATATGACAACGAAACAGTGTCTAAACCTAGACTGGATCGTGGGCAGGAAAAAGTGGAATCTAGACGGTAGATTAGTCAAAAGTCCCACACCAATGTTAAACTCCAAGTGCGTACTGTCATCACACAGGTGAATGTCCTTATTTTGAGCAAACACACACTCAAGTATTAAGAAATAAAAGGCACAATGTATGGAATCAACTCTCAAATAACTCGGGTTAAAAAAATACGCATATTGGAACTTCCCTGGTGGTCCAATGGCTAAGACTCCATGCTTTCACTGCAGGGAGCCTGGATCCACATGGCCATAGCCATTAAGTAAATAATCAACTACAGGGTCTTTAAAAAAAATAAATGTACATAGAGAAAGATAAAGCAAATCTGACAAATGTTAAAAATTAACGAACCCAGTAAAGGATATAGGCAAGCAGTCTTCTTGCAACTTTTCTGTATACTTAATATTATTTCAAAATGAAAGTTTGAAAAAGGAGTGGAGACTAATTTTGTGACAGAAAAGAAATAAAAGAAAAAGAGGTAGATCGTTACGGCAATCGCTCTCCTGGCAGAACCTCGGAAACAAGCTTGACTCGTTGACCTGACAGCCCCCGAGGAGCCTTGAAAACAGCACAGGTGATTAACACAGGCCTGGTCGAGAGCGAGAAGCGGGGTCTGGTGTTAATGGGGGGAAAACGTGGGCTCTGGATGCAGACAGAGCTTTGCCATTTCCCAGCTCGGGCAAGCTTGTGATGAGGGTCAGTTTCCTCGCCTATAAAATGAGGACACTGAGGCTTACTGAGCAGGGAGGGCGCACAGATCAACAACTGTGTGAAAACCTTTCAACCTAATTAGTAGCTATTGTTACCACTGCTGTCAAGCGAACAGAATGGAAATGGTTTGTGATATAAGCAAAGGAAGAAAAGGAGATAAGAGCAGATTGGGTTAAAAACTTATAACTGCTATAACTGGAGCGGAAGAATGCTATGAATACTATTTAAAAGCTACCAACATGTGATTCCCACTTCAGAAAACAGCCACTTTGAAAAGTCTGGCAATTTCTAATCAAGTTCAGTACTTATCATTTATAATTGCAAGCACTGACTAGTGAGGTAGTCCCATACACACAGAACACGTAAACATTTTCTGGCAAGCAATCTAGCAAAATGTATTAACGTCTATTTTGTTTTTGTCTTTGGGGGGCGGGGGGCCATGCCACACGGCATGGGGGAATCTTAGTGCCCTGATCAGGGAATCGAACCCAGGCCCCCTGCACTGGAAGCGGGAATCTTAACCACTGGCCCACCAGGGAAGTCCCTTATAGTTTCTAAAGAATGTATCTATCTACCTCTAGGAATTTCCCAAGAGACAACTGAGCAAATGAGCAGTGATCTAGCTACAAGGACAACCATTAAAGTTTTGTTTCTAACAACAAAAAGTCAGGTGTAACCTTAATTAAATAAATTACCAGCACAACAGAACCATTAAAATGACAGTGGAGAGGAGTGGGTGAGGCTGAAACCCACAGTGTAACCAGACCTGTGTGCTCAGGATCAAGGTCCGGAGCTCCCCCTGGCCCAGCAGGGCCAGCCTCCCAGACACAAAGCACCAGGGGGGTGAAAACAGAGTCAAGGAAATGACTTTCAGCCAAGGAGGATTTTCAGAGACTACTGTCCACTCTGCCCTATCCTGAAAGACGACTTCTCCGTGTTTGCTGACGCACATTGTTTCTCTCTGGGGCACGGATCCTTTTTATTTAATCAGAAGTAAAAGCCTGGAAAATATATTACTTAGGCATACAAGAAACTGAGAAGTGAATTCCTCTGGTCAGGGGACCCATGGGGAATCCAGACAGGAGGGAGAAGTCCTTTTACGTTTCACTTCACAGCTTTTTCAACTGTTACCGCATAGATGCTCTCATATCTGGGAAGCAAGGAATAGTCTCTGAAGCTGAAAAATCCAGAAAGAGAGGCAAAAACATGATATAACGCTCCAGCAGGGTGTTGCAGAACTGGAGCAGTGAACAGTTATAATCTGGCCAGCAGGAAAAGGAAAGGTGGAGCATTAAAAAGAACTATTCAATAGTTCACGATTACAGAAAAGATGGGAAAACAGTGTACAGGAAGCGTGTCACCTGCCATGTACCCAGCAACGTCCTATCTTCATACTCTGACACATGTGCCTCAAATCTTTATTTTTTAAGAATAAATCATATGAGATAGTTCAAGAATAACCATAAACACCCGAAACTACCATAATATTGTAAATCAATTATACTTCAATTTAAAAAAAAAGTATGCTCTGGAGTGTAGGATGGGAGATGCTAACAATTGTAAATGTAACACCATATGACTTCATTTATATGACTTTCTAGAAAATTATAGAGACAGAAAACAGATGAAGGGTGCCAGGGACTAAGGATGGGAGAAGGGCTGAAAGAATATGGGGGGTGATGGAGAGGTTGTGTGTTGACTGTGGTGGTGGCCACAGGACTGTTTAAAGCTGTCATGACTCAGACCTGCACACGAAACAGTGAATTTTACTGTATGTGCTTGTACCTCAACAAATCTGATTTTGTTTAGAATTGCGTATGTGCTTTTAGTATGAAAAGACTGGAAAGAGCAACGGGTAGGAAGGAAGCTGTTGAGGACAGAAGGAGGCTGAGGACCTCCCCACCTGACCCTTCTTCACCTGGCATCGGCTCTGGCATCCTGCATCTGTGGACAGATGAGCACTAAGCACGGGCACAAGTGACACAGGGAAAGGCCCTCGTGAGAGATGTGAGGCCACAGTGAGAACCTCTTGTAGGATTAAGGAACAGGTGAAAAAGGAGGAATAGGTTTTGGTGAGACGGCATCGGACACACATGAAAACAAACCAACTAACCCAAGCCCAGTGGCCAAGCTGCCTGACATCCCCGCCCCACTCACCTGGCCTTCTGAGGCCGGGGCACTCTGGCAGCCGTCCTTGTCCTCCAGCTCCAGCAGCAAGTACATGGGGGGCTTGCTGTCTCTGGACTCACTCAGGAAGCCTCCCGTGTCCACCTTCCTCTTGATAGTGGAGTTCCAGTGATTCTTCACAGCATTGTCTGTCCTACAGGGGCCAACCGGGGATCTTTGACCCCAGCACTGGGGCCCGCGCGCCACCGGGCGCGTCACTAGCCTCCCTGAGCTGAGCTCCCGCTTCTGTAAATGAGGGTTTGACCTGAGGAGTTCTAAGGGCTCTCAGCTCTAAGATGAAGTCTGACATGCTTGCAGCCTGTAACGATTTACGGAGTATTTCCACACACCTCTGAGAAATAAGCAAAGGTCTTATTCAGGCTACAGGGTAAAATCCTAACACTGAAACATTCTGGGAACTCTCACTCCCTTTCCCACTCACTCTGCATTTGTAGAAACCGTAAGCAAGCTGCTGGCCGCTGGCCCCTGTCCTGAGGCTCACAAACCCTGATCTCGTCCCACAGACAGAAAATGGCCAAAGGGGGCACAGAGGACCCACTACTGGCCACTCTGAGCCTTGGCTGTTTTATCTGGAGAATCAAAAGACTATTCACTCTCCATCACTTGCTGAAGATTAAAGCGGAAACATATATGGTGTAAGTCAGGGTAGTACACGACACTCCAGAAGCAGAAAGTAGCACAGTGGTACAGGAGTCAGGGAAGCATGGAGGGAGAGAAGCAGACAGGTACCGCAGGACAGAGTAACAGAGTAGTAGGAGCAGACAGCAGTAGGAAGCACAAAGAAGCACGAAACTACAGAAGCACACAGCAGCGTCACAGTGTAGCACGGGGGGCTCAGCAGTGTCAGAGCCCAGACACCTACAGCAGTTCAGAAGTGCAGACACACAGAGGCGCTGCCTTCTTTGGGTTTCCGAGCAGAGTGCTTTTCCCTTGAACCGTGAACAGAGAATAGCGGCTTGACGGAGCCACCAGTCTAAGAGGAGGGTCTGGATCTCTGTTCATTCCCACTGCGGGCTGTCAGGACACAGTGCTGACTGGGCAGGGGTCAGGGCACGGTGGGGAGGTGGCCAGGGACTGATCACAGTTGGAAAGGACAGAGAAACCTTCCCTGAGGAAATAATGTCCCCACTGAGAACCAAAGGGTGAGAGCGTGTTGGCTACATGATGGGCACAAGTTAGAGGGCATCCAAGCTGCCAGGAGCACAGGGCATTGGTTCTCAGAAAAGAGCTCTCCCCTGTCTAAGGAAGAGAGGAGGTCGGAGCAGCTAAGGCCCCACAGATGAGCAAGGGTGACGGCAGATCAAGGCGAGGCTGGTGGCATCAGCCAGGCCAGGCTGGCCACATGGGAAAGAGGCTCGAGTCCTCAACCCAAGTGTTATAAGAAGTGCCAAAAGGATAACACACTCCGGTTTGAGTTTTGGCAACAGATGATTCCAGACTCCAGGGGAAAGAGACCATCTGGCATTTTATTTCCTCTCCTTCCCAGGACCGCAATGCCATGGCAAAGAAAGGAAACAAAATAAGGTAAAAATGCACACAGACGAAGAGAGCAGGGTAGAAGATAGTGTGGTGAGTAAGTGATTTTTTATAAGTTTCCAGAAGATGCAAAGCAGTTACGGGAGCAGTGAGCAACTTAGGAGACTGAGAGTTGACCCTGGAGCAGGATTCTAGCAAGCATGGAGCCAAGTCTTCCTAATGCTCCCTGTAGAACACCAAGAGGCCCAGGGCTTGGAGGGGCCAGACCCGGTGAAGAGTAGGGTGAAAACGGGCAGTGGTTCGGACGTCCAGATCCTGGCCCTGACCTCACAGGCATGAGGAAAGAGGTTTATTCTCTAAAACAATACCAGGCCACCCCGGCCACAGCAGAGGGCGGAGATGGCACAGAGCCGAAAGCGGGACCAGATGAGAGTCTGCAGAGTGAACGGGAGGCCCCCAGGCCCGCCTCCCTTCCCTGTTCCAGACTCCCTGCAGCTGGGTCCCCCCCTGCCCCCCCTCCCCTATCCCCTCCCAGCCCGGCAAGAATCTGAAGGACTCGTTCGCTTCTGGGAAAAGTGAACAACTCCAGAGAAATGGGACCAGGCCTTGCAACTTCCCCACAGAGGCCCTGGCAGGCGGCTCACCTCCCCGGCAGCATCTTGGCGATCTCGGCCCAGCGGTTGCCCAGCACCCTGTGGGCCTCGCAGATGATGCGGTCCTCCTCCTCCGTCCAGCAGGACTTCTTCACTTCGGGGTTGAGGTGGTTGTGCCAGCGCTCGCGGCACTGCTTTCCCAGCCGGCCCTTCAGGTGCTTGGCGATCAGCGTCCACTGCTTCGTGCCGTACTTCTTGACCAGCTCGATGACCTTGGGGGAAAGCTGCTGTGAGGCCAGCGGGACCGGCCCTTTCCCCACCCCAGCACCGACCAGCGGGATGTCACACACCCAAGGTCCAGCTGGACAGACCAGCCAACACCCAGGGCAGCCTCAGTCCCTTGACTCCCGGGGGTGGGTAAAGGCCCACCATGTGGCAGGCACTGTCCTGGGCATTACCTTCTGGTCCTCCTCTTTGGTCCATGGCCCCTTGACAAGGTCTGGATTCAAGACCCTCAGCCACCGGTACTGGCACTGCTGGTCAGTGCGGTTCTGGTAAGAGGACAGGCACCCGTGAGAACTCCTGGGATGGTGGCCCTGGACCCTGGACACACACTGGGCTCAGGGGACACCTCAGCGGGGTTCTGTCTTGTTCCCTGCACCACCACACACTGCCTGCCCACGGGCCGGAACACGCATGGTTTCCCTGTGCTACCAGAGGGCCCAGATGGAACCAGGCAAGCTCAGAACCATGTGGGAAGCCACCACCAGCTGCCCCAACACAAGGGGGCTGCCCCGTCCCAGCCCGCAGGCTACATCAGGGATCCTTGCTTGCTTCTGGGAGGGCAGTATCTCCCTGAAGGTTTCAGATCACATGGAGGAGGGGGAGGTGAGGAGGGTCTGGTGACTTGGTCCCTGAACTGCCCGATGAGCCAGGAAACAAGCCGACGGCAGCTCCTGCCACATCCCCTCCCTGCCAGACGCCTGCAGTGCTGGGGGTGGGGGACCTGAGGGGGACCCGCATCACCAGGAGCCTCTAGATGCTGGACATGGTGGCACCAGCCAGCTCCGCAGGGGCCTCCCCATGGAGCCTGCTCAAGTATTGTTTCCCCTCAGCTTCAGTCTCACGGTTGAGAAACCGAGCACCAACTCGCTCCTGACTAGCAGGAAGAAAAGCAAATATGTCACTGATCTGATTTCATGATAACGGAGCCCAAGACCCCCAGGCACACGGAGGCTGCTGCATGGAGACGCTTACACCAGGGTGCCTTGGATTCCGGTTTGGGAAGAAAGGGCCTAGGAAGCCTGGAAGGTTGTTTTGTTGGGAGAGCTGGGAGGCACTTGGTAAGGAACCCCCCTTTCTTCTTGACAGAAAGTCTGCCCTGGGCCCACTGTCCTGGGGGAGGGGCCGCAGAGGGGCTGCACTCACGGGAAAGTGGCTGGCCAGGAACTTCCAGTCTTGCTGTCCAAACTGCCTCACCAGGGCCCTCAGCTGCTCATCCTGCCAAAGCCGGAAAGACAGAGGGCTCAGCTACACGTGTGCAGAAAACAGCTGCTCTTGACGGAGCCCTCCCCAAAGGAAACAGCCTCACTCATCCACTCAGTCATGAAATGATCACCTACTACACACCAGGCACGCCAGGCATAGCAGCGGGCAGCATCGGAGCTGCCCAACCTTATGGGACTTAAAAAGTCTAGAGGGAAGCAGATGTTAATCAAAGGCTCCTGCAAACAAAAGGAAAGGTGCTGTGGGGTACGGAGAGGTCGATGGTGAGGCCTATTTGGGGGGATCCAAGGGACAGGCTCCAAGGAAGTCCAGTGAGGCTAGAATGCAGGAAGCAAGCAAGAGGGATGCAAGAGGATTCTGGGGGGGACGGCAGGGGCCAGACCACATGCAGGGCTGATTCGGGCCTCTGCGTCATGCAAAGCCACTGATGCACTGAAGCAGTGGGTGGTCACGGTTCAATGTGCTTGTTATGAACTTCACTTTGGCAGCTGCAGGAAAAGGGGCTACAGGTGGGCAGAATGAACGAGAGGAGGCCATTACAGGCACCTGGGCCAGAGACGACAGTGACCCAGCACTGGAGATGGGGGACATGGGCAGAATCGAGAGCAGTCAGAAGGGAAGGAAAACAGTACCTGTTAAAACGTTCTCCTGAATATAAACTACTGATTTACGCAACAACACGAAATCACAGTATCATTGTGATGAGGGAAAGAAGCCAGACATAAAGAGTATACATTGCACGATTCTGTGCTTAAGAACTTCTAAAAAATGTAAGCTAAGCTATAGGGACAAAAAGATAGTCAGTGGTCTCTGAGGTCAGGGGTGGTGGTAGAGAGAAATGGACAGCAAAGGGAGCAAGAAATGCCTGGGGTGATGGAAGCGCTCTACGATGACGATGCTGGGAGTTTCATGGTAGCAGCACGTCCACTGAAACTCACTGAATTGTACTTTAATGGTTGTAGTTGATTGTATGTAAAGTATTCTTCCATCGAATCAATTTTTTAATATCTTATATATATAAAGGAAATGTAGGAAATTCCCTGGCGGTCCGGTGGTTAGAATTCCACGCTTTCACTGCCAAGGGCCTGGGTTCAATCAAAAAAAAAGAAAAAGAAGAACATGTAGTATACCCATACAGTAGAATATTATTCAGCCTTATAACAGAAGGAAATTCTGTTGCAAGATACAACGTGGATGACCCTTGAAGACATTATGCTAAGCGAAATAAGCCAGACACAAAAGGACAGTGTACGAGTCCACTCTTGTGAAGAATCTAAAGCAGTCAAAATCATAGAAACAGAAAGTAGACAAAGGTGGTTGCCAAGGGCTAGGAGGAGGAGAGGGGGGAATTAAGTGTTTAATGATTCAGTTTTGCACGATGACAAAGCTCTAGAGACCTGCTGCACGGTGAGAATATACTTCACATACTGAACTGTACACTTAAAAATAGTTACGATGGTACATTTAACGTTAGGTGTTTTTACACTCTCTCTCTCTCTCTCTCTCTTTTTCTCTCTCTCTCTTTTTCTCTCTCTCCTGGACAGAAAAAAAGGCCACCAGAGAAATCCAGACCCTCAGTTGCAGCTTGGCCACAGCCCAGCATCGGCTGGACGAAGTCCCCATAAATCCTGTAGCTGAGCCAGCCCACACCCACAAAGCCAGCCCCAGACACCCTGCCCTCCCCTGCCGCCTGCCCGACCTGGCCAGGCCAACCCCTGCCTTCTGCCCATGTCCCCTGTGTCTGTATCCAGCACCACCATCCTCCCCGACGACTGCGGGGTACACTTTCGTCTCCAGCTCCTGCCGGACCCCATGGGCCCCCTCCACCTGTCCACTCCTGCCTGCACTGTCCTCGTCCCTCTGCAGCCATCTTCTCCCACCTGCCCAGCACAGCACCCTCTCCACCTCCCTCAGCCTCAGGCTGCCCCCAAATCCCTTACCCACCCTACACACAGCAGACTAGCTCCCTGGAGCCCAGCTGTGGTCATGTCCCGTATCTGCTTCAAAAACCTTCAATGGCTTCACCTTGCCAGCTGAACAAGCCTACATCTCTGAGTCCGAAATCCAAGGCCTTCCGGGATTGGACCCCATTCGATCTTTCCATCTTAATCAACCACGCTTCCTCTTTAAGGACCCTTCGCTCCAGCCAAACGGGGGCTCCTCTGGCTTTTCTCCACCTGTAACCCATTTCCTATTGACTTACCCACCATTTTGCACAACTGACTGCTGAATTTCCAAATCGTTACCCCACGAAACTGTTCTTAACTTCTCAGACAACAGTAAGCTCAACTTCTAAAAGCATTCTGGGGAATTCCCAGGTGGTCCAGCGGTTAGGACTCTGCGCTTTCATTGCTGAGGGTGCGAGTTATAATCCCTGGTCGCGGAACTAAGATCCCACAAGCCTCTAGGCCAAAAAAAAAAAGAGAGAGAGAAAGAGAAGGAAAAAGAAAAAAAAGGCATTTCGACAATTACAGGTGCCTTCTACATGTAGGAGGCTTAGTATAAGACGGAGAGACACCACAGTGAGCACAAAAGACACCAGTCTTGGGACTTCCCTGGTGGACAGTGGTTTTGAGTACCACCGCCCATGCAGGGGACATGGGTTTGAGCCCTGGTCCGGGAAGATCCCACATGCCGTGGAGCAACTAAGCCCGTGTACCACAACTACTGAGCCTGTGCTCTAGAGTCCACGAGCCACAACTACTGAGCCCACATGCCACAACTACTGAAGCCCATGCACCTAGAGCCAGTGCTCCACAACAAAAGAAGCCACTGCAATGAGAAGCCTGCACACCACAACGAAGAGCAGGCCCCGCTCACAGCAACTAGAGAAAGCCCGTGTGCAGCAATGAAGACCCAACGCAGCCAAAAGTAACTAAAATAATAATAATAAAAAAAATAGACGCTGGTCTTGCCAGCATCATCATGGCCACAGCATGTCCACGGGCCTGGGCATGGTCCAGGCAGAGAGATGCTCTGGGGTAGGGACCCCATCTTGCTTGTTCTTCTAAGCCTGCAAGAGTGGAATATAGTCCCTGGTCCACAGTGGGATGAACAGAAAAGGCTGGTTTAGCACTCCTCTGAAGAAACATCTTTTATGATTTAAGAGTGTTTCACAACTCAAACAGTAAGGGGGGGAAAAAAAAAGACTTAAAACTAAACATATACAGGAAAATAGAGGTAGAATAAAAAGATAAGGCCAGTAGGAGTCTAAATTGGTACAACCAAGTCAGAAAACAACCTGACAGTTTCTAAACTAAACATATACATACACCATGAGTGTACCTAAGTATCCTCTCTAGATGAATGAAAACATAATCCTCAAAAACACTTAGGCAAGAATTTTCACAGCCGCTCTATCCACAATAGCCAAAAACTAGAAACAGCCCAAATGCCCATCAACAAGGGAAACATACTATGGTCTATCCATACAATGGAATACTATTGAGGAAGAAAAAATGAACAAATTACTGAATCATGCAACATTATGCTGAACAAAAGAAGCCAGATAGAAAAGAGCAGGGCTGTATGATTTCAACTGTAGGACATTCGAGAACAGGCAAAATGATCAAACAGAGAGACACTGGATGGGCGACTGCCTGGAGCCAGGAACGATGGACCACAAAGGGAACTTCCGGGGACAATCAAGGTGGTGCTTATGTGAGTAATACCCACTTATCAAAACTGTTGGAACTGTTCACTTTAAAAAGGTCATTTGACTGTATATAAATTTTACTTCATAAACTTGATTAAAGAATAAAATCACTTCAGAGCTTGCTATCACAGACAAAATACAATGATTTTTTTTAAATGATAATAAAGAGGGGGTTTGCAGATTTGGCTAAACCTCCCAGCAGTTAAAGGACAAGAAGCACAATTAAAGTCCACGATGCAGAACACACCAGCTTTCAAGAGACACAACAGCAACTGCTGGCCCCAAGGTCTGAGAGATGCATCCCCCTAAGAGTCCTCAATACTGAGAGTACCCAGGAATGCTCTGAGAAGAATCATCAGGGAGAACCAGAGTGCCTATCTGCTTCTTGTTTTTTTGTTTTTTGGCCGCACCATGCAGCCTGTGGGATCCTAGTTCCCCCAACCAGTGACTGAACCCAGGCCCTCAGCGCTGGAAGCACGGAGTCCTAAAGCTGGACCGCTAGGGAATTCCCCCATCTGCTTCTTTCATCAGCTCCTCCTCTTCATCATACTGGTCAGGGCATCAGGCAGACACAACCCAGGCTCTGTTCCTGGTCCAGCCTCCCAGCTGCCATCACCTCCACCCCCACAGCTGCCCCTCGGTGTCACTCACCTCTTCGTGGGTCCATTTGACCTTGCACTTGCTGTCTCGCTGCTCCGGCACATCTGAATCTGTGTCCTGGTAGTGCAGCTCATCCAGCTCCTCACTGCAGGGAAAGCAAGCCAAAGGTCAAGGACATGTGTCTCTCCACCTGCTTGCTACATGATGGATGGACAGTGTGGACTGTGGCCATGACCTCTAGGGAAAGGTTTTGGGGACGCAGGCTTTTACTGTAGGTAAAATGTAGGTACTTCCACTCTCCTCTTCTTAAAAACATTTTAATGAAATGGGATTATGGGCTATTTTTTTCTTTACTCTCTCTTTTTTCAAAATTATTTATTTATTTATTTATTTTGGGCTGCATTGGGTCTTTGCTGCTGTGCGCGGGCTTCATCTAGTTGCAGCGAGCTGGGGCTACTCTTCGTTATGGTGCACGGGCTTTCTCATTGCGGTGACTTGTCTTTGTTGCAGAGCACGGGCTCTAGGCGCTCAGGCTCAGTAGTTGTGGCTTGTCGGCTCTAGAGCGCAGGCTCCAGTAGTTGTGGCGCACGGGCTTAGTTGCTCCGCGGCACGTGGGATCTTCCCGGACCAGGGCTCGAACCCGTGTCCCCTGCGTTGGCAGGCGGATTCTTTACCACTGCACCACCAGGGAAGTCCTCTTCACTCTTTCATTTTCAGTTAACACTCTAATGATTTCAAAAGCTACAAGAAAAAAGAAGTTAAGATTTCACCAAGGACTTCCCTGGTGGCGCAGTGGATAAGAATCCACCTGCCAACGCAGGGGACACGGGTTCGAGCCCTGGTCTGGGAAGATCCCACGTGCTGCGGAGCAACTAAGCCCGTGCTCCACAACTACTGGAGCCTGCGCTCTAGAGCCGACAAGCCACAACTACTGAGCCCGCACGCCACAAATGCTTAAGGCTGTGCACCTAGAGCCGGAGCTCCACGACATGAGAAGCCACTGCAAGGAGAAGCCCACGCACAGCAACGAAGAGTATCCACCACTTGCCGCAAGTAGAGAAAGCCCATGTGCAGCAATGAAGACCCATCACAGCCAAACATAAATAAATAAATTTATAAAAGAGAAAAGATTTCACCAAGAATATTATATTCAACACCAGACACCTATTTCAAATTTTCTTTTAAATAACAAAATTTTTCAACTTGCACAGGTATTTTAAGGATTAAAGCTGATGATGTAATGTGGGCTTCCCTGGTGGCGCAGTGGCTGAGGATCCGCCTGCCAATGGAGAGGACACGGGTTCGAGCCCTGGTCCGGGAAGATCCCACATGCCGCAGAGCAACTAAGACCCCGCACCACAACTACTGAGCCCACGTGCTACAACTACTGAAGCCAGCGTGCCTAGAGGCCGTGCTCCGCAACAAGAGAAGCCACCACAATGAGAAGCCCGCGCAACACAACCAAGAGTAGCCCCTGCTCGCTGCAATTAGAGAATGCCATATGCAGCAACAAAGACCCAACACAGCCAAAAAAAAAAAAAAGCTGATGATGTATGTAATCATCAAGCACCAGGATTTTAAGAAATATTGTTTAAGAAAACCATTTAAAATACATTATCTCTCTGGGCTTCCCTGGTGGTGCAGTGGTTGCGAGTCCGCCTGCCGATGCAGGGGACACGGGTTCGTGCCCCGGTCCGGGAAGATCCCACATGCCACGGAGCGGCTGGGCCCGTGAGCTATGGCTGCTGAGCCTGCGCGTCCGGCGCCTGTGCTCCGCAACGGGAGAGGCCACAACAGTGAGAGGCCCGCATACCGCAAAAAAAACAAAAAACAAATATCACTATAAAATACATTATCTCAGTAACTATGTCCATTTTTGCATAGCCCTTCTCAATCCTTGCCTACACACAGGTCTAGTTTATGGAGCTAAAAATCAGAGTACAAGCAGCTTTGAATTCTGGATGCTTTTACTTTCTAACAGGTAATTTTCCAAGTTACTCCATAATCTTCCTATTTATCAGGTTTAACAGTTACAAAAAGGGAGATCATGCTATCTACCCCCAGGCATGTCCGGGGCTCGCAAGAGCACCCTCCCAACTCCATTAGTCACCTCTGTCAGGGACATTCCGAAGTCAGGCATTTCTAAGTGGGGAAAAAAGCCTACACGTCTACATACAAGCAAGGCAAGCACAGGCCTCTCCAAAAGAGGAAGAGGACTTCCTTCTGTGGCCACGCTCCTTTCCCCTTCTCAGCATCTTCCTAATCACACCCACACTCCCCAGAGCACATTGGAAATCCTCCCGTCTCATAACATAAGCCCTTAGGCTGCAACTGCCTGTCTCCTTGACAACCTGGACAGAGGTCAGCTCCACCTCCTATCTGTAGGGCCTTTGGGGGGTAGCATCAAAATGCCTTAAGAAATGTTTGCTCTGGGAATGGCTGGACATAGGAATGAATACACACGCAAAACTGCTGCCTCTTAGTCGATAAGAAACGTTAATATAAGTAAACTTTTTAGAATTAGGAAAGGAAAGCACTGACGGATTTCTAAACCCAGCAATACACCAGTCATAGGAGGAGCTGGAATTCAGCCTTGTCTTGTCATTCCCAACCCAATTCATGGGGTCCTCCACTATCGCAAAGTAGGAGGCAAAAAAACTCTACAAGATGCTAGTAACAGAAGGAAGCTGGCTTTAACATCAACTGCTCCCAGACTCCGTTTTGACAGAAACCACCTTTGGTTCTCTGGCACCCAGCTTCTGACAGAAGCTCAGCAAATGTTCCTTCGAGGAAGAGACTGTTTCTGTGTAACACTCTCTGGTGCTCCAAAATACTCTATTTAATGGGGAGAGCAGCTCAGATGGCTGGGAGAATTCTGTGAGGTAATATACTTCTATCACCAACACGATGATGACTGCCTACTTCACATGCATTCTCATTATCCCCATTTAATAGACGTGAACATTGAGGCTCACAGGGTTATGCCACCTGCCAATTCCACTAAGCCAGGCTCCAACCGGCACCTTCCAGTCCTCATCTCGTAATCCCAGCTGGAAAAGCAGAGGCTAAGTCAGTAGTGGCAACCACATGGAGGTCCAACACACCCTCTCTATGCCCTTTCATGTGCTGGGCTCTGCTCCAGATAGGGTGAGTCAGAAGCTGAGCAGGAAGCAGGGCACTGGTGCAGAGGGGAGTTACAGCGAGTGGCCAAGAATCAAACTGAATGCTGTTCCAGGGTACAGAACTCATCCCTCACCTGGCGGGAGGGGGGGGGGGTCCTCCACTGAGCCCCAGGGAAGCAGCAGAGGACCTGGGCGTTGTCTGGGGCCTTGGTTGTTGCCTGGAGTTAACACTTTCTGAACCAGAAATTCAGGGCCTGACAAGTGCCTGCCCAGAACAACCCTTGGGAATTGGAGCTGCCCTGAGAAATTGTGGCCTGTGGAAGACACACCCTGAGCCTGACCACTGCCCAGGGATCAGATGCTTCCTTGCTCAAAGGAATTCTAGGGAAAGCCAGCAACGATTGCTTCTCAGGTCTATATGCTGGGCCTGAGAAGGCAAACACCATCTGAAGTGGGGTTTGAAGTTATCTGGGCTGCATGAATCCAGGGAGGGAACAGGGCAGAATCCCACTGTCCTCCGTGACTCCCAGACTGGTTGAAGAGCCCAGAGCTCAGGCACCGGGTGCACAGGTCTAAGACACGGACCTGGAGCCCACAGACCTGGTTCTTGGCTTGACTCTGCTACTCATTCTCTGGCGAGTTAAGTAAGATGGAGACCGCAGTTCCTGCCTCCACCCCAGGGGCTGCTGGCACAGAGCGGTCTCGATACACAGCAGTCTCTCTTCCCCTCGCTTTCAACCTCAGCTGCCCCAAACCCCTCATGTGGAACAGGAAGACAGGTCTCCGAAACGAAAACGAGCTGAGGTCCGCAACCCAGGTGGTGAGGGACCAAAAAGTCAACCCCCCCGCTCCTGCATCCTTCCTAGGTCGGGGGAGGGAGCTTGGGGTTCTGTGTTTCCCCGAATGTTAAGAAATGGCCACCAGCAAATCTGAACCCCAAAAGGCTTGAACGACAAGAGTCTCCCAGGCTTTGGCCGCCCGCTCGCCGTGACTTGGAAAATCACTTTCCTTCTCCAGGGGTCGCCTCCCTCCCCGGTAAAGCCCCTTCCAGCTGACACCGCCGTCCCACCCCCACCCCGCAATTAGGCGGGAGACAAAATGACATCATGCAGTGTTTGGCCCGGGTCCCAGGAGACCCGCCCACCCCAGCTCCGAGGCCCAGGGAGCCGAGCGAGGGGACCCCGAGAGACCCCGGCTTCGCGCGCACCCCCCGCGTTTCCCCGCTTCGGGCGACACAGGACACTGCGTTTCCTGAGGACCCCACCCCCGCCCGGCTCAGAAGGGCACGGCGAGGGTGGGGGCAGAGGTCGGGGTTGGGGGGGGAGGTCGGGGAGGGGGATGGGGCCCTTAGCCTCCCGGCTCCTCTCACCCGCGTGTCCGCCGAGACATCCCCCCGGCCCGGGCCGCGCCGCGCTCGCCCGCCCGCCGGCTGAGCCCGGAGCGGGAGCCGGGCCGGGGTCAGGGGGCGGGCTTCTCCGGCCGCTCCGGGCCCCGGGGCCGCGCTGCGAAGCGTCAGCGTGGCCGCAGGTCCCGCAGCTGCTCGCAGGGGCCGCGGTAGCCGCCGGCGCGCACAGAAGCACTTTTCTATCTCCCGCCAAGCGCGTCGGCGCCGCCCGGGCCTGGCGCGCGGGCGGGCTGGCGTGCGCTGGGCGGGGCCAGCGGGCGGGGCGTGCTCGGGGGGCGGGGCCGGAGAGCCGAAGAACACCGCACCTGCGCAGAGCCCTGAAGCCCCAGGGCAGGGAGAGGGCGTGGGTGTGGCTCAGAACAGGCAGCCAGGTGACCGAGGCCTGGCTCGAGCCAAGAGTGCCCGGGGCGGCCCTGGAGGAAAGACTGAGGAAAGGAAGTGAGCCGCAAGGATGGTAGAGTCAGGCCGGGGAAACCACCTGTGCAAAAGGGCCAGCTCTAGTCCAAGCCGCTCCTGCGTCCCTACAGCCCCACCTAGACCGGGGCTGTGCCTTCAAACCATCTCCCTGCTTCCTTTCCAGCCTCGAATTCAATGGCTCCAGCTCCTCAGCTTGACTGCTGGCGGTCAAAAGCGAGCCTCCCAGAATGCAAACCTGATCTTGACTCTCCAGAACTTAAAATCTAGGTCCTCTCCCTCAGGGTAAAATACTCTGTAATCAGGTATTTATAGGATTCTGCCAGATCACCGCCCCAACCCCCAACCCCCCGCCCCCAGCCAAAGAAAACTCGCTAGCCTCCTGGCCTTTACTCGGGCCCAGTACACTTCCCACCCCTCCCACCCGACTAGTTCCTGTTTATCCTTAGAGTCCATGGCCCACAACCTGCTTGTTGAGTTGTGCGTCTCCCCATTTGAACTATGGGCTTGCTAAGGTCCAAGTGGCCCCTCAATTCACAGCAGTATCCCCATGGCCCAGAATTTAACTGTTGCACTGAATTCAGTTTACCACATGCTTAAACTCCTAGAGGCTTAGCAAGGATTTTCCATTTTAAGTTGCCATTTACCAAGTACCTCCTGAGTGTCACCCCACATCCAAGACAGGGTGCTGAAAGGGGGGTAAATGAATTATGAGACAGGAGCCTGGGGAGATGGGCTTAAACCTCAGCCTCTTAGCCCCTGCTTATGCCTCAGACCCCTCTTTCAGAAACTTCTGGCCACCTGGGGACAGTCCAGCCCACTGCTGCAAACTTCACTTACCACAACAGAAGGAACACTGACATCTTATTATACTTGCTAGAAACTTCCACATCAATTAATTCAGGGCTTCCCCCACCCATTTCCCTCATAAAGTAATTCATGTGGACATCCCCTCTTCATTGCTAGGACATAATATTTAAGAGTGTAGGCTCTGAAGCCAGACTTCCTAGGGTTTGATTCCCAGCTCCATCATTTACTAGTTATGTGATCATAGGCAAATAACTTCTCTGTGCCTCAGTTTTCTCATCTATAAAAATGAGAGTTATCAAAGACTTAGATAGCTTTTACTATGGGTCAGCCACTGTTCTGTGTGCTTTATACATTTTAATTCATTTAATCCTCATAGCAACCCTATGAGGTAGTATTAGTATTCTCTTCTTTTGGCAGATGGGGACACTGAGTCACAGGCCTCCCCCCAGGTCACACTGCTAGTAAATGGCAAAGAAGGGATTTAAGCCTGGGCTGTCTAGTTCCAGAGTATATGCTATTAATCACTACACTGGTACCTACTTTGTGGGATGGTTTTAGGATTAAATAAGCTTATATATGTAAACCACTGAGAACAATCTCTGGTACATAATAAGCACTATATTACTTTTTGTTGTTATTATTATAACTCTTCAGCTGCTCTCATGCTTGTCCTTTGAGGCCTAGGAAGCTGCTTTACACACAGCACACACTCTCACATGGATTATTAGTCCCATTTCAGGAGAGACACAGGACCTGCCAGCTCAGGCAAGGTATTTGCCCAAGGCAAGAGACAGGGAGCAGCTGTCTCCAGTTGCTAGCCAGTTGACCAATACACTTACCGACTGAAAAAGAATGCACAACCTACAAGTTGAGAATTATGTTTTATTCAGCAGTATTACTGAGGACTTAAACTTGGGATATTAGCATCTCAGATAGCTGAGGGACTGTTCCGAAGAGGTAAGGGAGGAGCCAGGATATATAGTAGTTTTTGCAATAACAAAAACAAAAAAAACCCAAGTAGTCGGAACATCAAAAGATTACTGCTAATTAAAGAAAACCAGACATCTTAAGTTAATGAATTTAGCACTCTTCTATGTGTGGGAAGATGCAGGAGTCTGAGCTTATTGAAATTACTTGTTTGATACGCACCTTAACTATCTAGGGCCAGTCTCCTATTCTTCTCCATCCTGAATCCTCTCAGGGCGCACCATCAGGGGTGGCTGCAGTGGCTACTGGCTTGATGGCCACAACATCCTTTGTTTACTGAAGTGGCAGGTGATACTCTTTGTCCACATCAGAGTCTAAGAAGCCTGGAGTCAGTGCTGCGAGTCAGAGAGCAGGGAGGTCACCCTGGTACCAGACAGAATCTGGTTATCTGCACAAGTGTGTCTTCTCCAGTTACCATCATGCCAACAGATACCCCTGGAGAGAAGACTCCAAGTGTTCTGGGTGCAGCCACAGCTGGGAGTGGTCCCTGGGCTCAGGACTGATAAGATACAGACTGCACTCTACCAGGAACCTTTTCCTGCACATGCCCTCCTTGGACAGGGAGGCTTCAGTCATTTGGTCATTCCACAGTTTGCCCCACCCCAGGTTCCAGACCCAGGGCCTGCCCCCGTCTTGGGAAGGCAGCATCAAATCTATTAAATGCTCGGGGTGCAGCATCAGCCTGGACACAAAACAAACACGGATTGATGACAAATAAATGATAAGTAGGATCACATGTCCCTCTGCCTGGCATCTTCCCCTCCGCTTACTGAGCACCTCCCTTTTCACCCTTGTCCTCCCACCACGGTACTTCCTCTGCCCGTAATTTTACTGCTCTCTCAAGAGCAGACCGCCCCACATTCACATTTCAGCTTCAGATGTTGACCATCATGTTTGGCTCCTGGCAGGTACTCACAGAAGGGGTGTTACACATTTTTAATTGAATGAATGAAATGTTAAAGCTAACATTTGGGCTGGAGAGTTGTTAGGAAGGCACAAAACTGGGGGAACTTGGAATGCTAGAGTTTCGATTGTGTCTTATAAGGACCATCAAAAGAGATTTTGAAACAAAGGAATGTTTTTCAGATACTTCTGCCCAAGGAATTCCCTGGCGGTCCAGTGGTTAAGACTGCGCTCTCAATGCCGAGGGCTCAGGTTCAATCCCTGAAGGGAACTGAGATCCCACAAGACACACCGTGCGGCCGGGAAAAAAAAGAAAAACATTAAAAAGAAAAGATACTTCTGTCTCACCCCCAAGGGCATCAGTGTAGAGGACAGAGTCACGGCAGCAGGCAAGTGGCCAGAGGCAATGAGAGGTCCAGGACCAGCAGTGGAAATGGAAAACTTTCAACAACAGGGTGGATCCCAATGCAGGGAAGCAATTCAGTTAACTGATTCAAGAAATCAGACCTCAACAGAGAAATTTCCTCGCCCACTTCTCAAAAGATTGAGATTTTATGAATAACTATTTGCAAAGCACCTATATTTGAGTTCCAGCAAAGGACCTGTAAAATATTCAGGTCAGAAAATAATAGCTGGATTTTACTGGGGAAGACACCGTGGGCCAGGCACCATACTAAGAGCTTTGCCTTCATTTTCCATTTAATGCTCATCACTATGAGAGGCAGGTATCAATCAATAAGCTCCCCATTCTAAAGATAAGGAAACTGAGGTACACAGGTGTTAGGTTGCCATGATCACGCAGCTAGTGGGCAGGTGGCTTGAAGCAAAGCACCCATACTTTGAAATGTAAATTGAGAGTACAGTTTGTGAAAATATGTCTAAATGATTGAGGCTGGGCTGCACCAGGAGCTAGTCATCAGGAGACAATCCAACATCCATACTCTCTAGAACCTCACCAGCTGATAGGAGAGACAATGAGTAAACAGAAAATTAGATGTATCAGGGTGAAGATAAAGGCAGGGGCTGTGGGTATCAACCAAAGGGGTCACTGAAGGCTCTTCAAAGCTGGGTGACTTAGGAATTTGCAAGGTGGCCAGAGGGAAAAGCCAGTGCATATCAAGGAGAGAAATATTAGGAAGTACTCAGACTGCCCAGAGTTGAAGTCACCTTTTTTTTTGACTTTTAAAAAAATTTTTTATTGGAGTATAGTTTCTGCTGTACAGCAAAGTGAATCAGTTATGCATATATCCACTCTTTTTAGATTTCCTTCCCATTTAGGTCACCACAGAGCACTGAGTAGAGTTGAGCTGAAGTCATTTTTGATTCTTCTCTCACATCATCTATCTGACCCATCTGCAAATCCTACTGGCTCTACCCTCAAACTCTACCTTCAAAATATATCCAGTGGCAAAGCACACGAAAAGATGCTCAATACTATTTCACTTGGGAAATGCAAATTTAAAACCGCAATGACATTTACACACCTATTACAATCGCTGACTAAAGACTAATCACGTCAAATGCTGAAGATGGGGAGTAATCAGACTTCTCAAATACTGCTGGTGGAATGTGAAAGTGTACAACCACTTTGGAAACAGCTCAGCAGTTTCTTTAAAACATATACACCTACCATATGACCCAGCCATATGGAGCCAAGAAAAATGAATGAACATGTTCACACAGAGCCTTTTACATACTTTTATTTGTAATAGCCCCTAACTGGAAACACCCCAAATGTCCATCAACAGGTAACTGGATCAACAAATTATAGATATAAAACAAATATATCCACTCTGACAATAAAAAGGAATTACTTATACAATGTGAATCTCAAAATAATTATGCTGAAAGAAGACAAAGAGTACACACTGTGTGATTCCATTTACACACGACTCCAGAAGTTGCAAACCAATCAACAGTGACAGAACCAATCTAAAGTGACAATGGTTGTAGAGAAGGGATGACAAAGGGACACTAGGAAGTTTTGGGGGAGTGATGGATATGTTCCATTTGTATGACTCTA
Source organism: Lipotes vexillifer (assembly GCF_000442215.2). Taxonomy (NCBI): domain Eukaryota; kingdom Metazoa; phylum Chordata; class Mammalia; order Artiodactyla; family Lipotidae; genus Lipotes; species Lipotes vexillifer. The sequence continues at coordinate 3,223,911 of NW_006791814.1, read as the reverse complement.
GGGGCCCCTCTTCAATCACTGGGAGAAGTGTGGGGTCATTGACCACAGAACAGGGCAATCAACCCTGCGTGGGCTTGTCCAGACTCATGCCCGCCCCAGCTGTGTCCTCATTTATGCAATTGCAAAGGGTGAGAATTTGGTCTCTTAGAAACCTTCTGGGAATTCCCTGGCGGTCCAGTGGTTAGGACTCCGCACTCCCACTTCACGGGGCACGGGTTCCATCCCTGGTCAATCGGGGAACTAATGCAAATCTCTTGCATTCCTGATGAGGGGGATGAGACTCCAAGAGAAGAGCCAGGATCCTGGACTGCTTTAATACACACACCACGTCCAGCCCACACCTCTGACTTCTTATCCTGGGCCTTCTGGGGCATCAGCTTTCACAAACATTTAGTTCTTCCTTTTGTAACATGGCCACTTGCAGTTCAGCAATCAAGCTGGAAGGAGTCGCGGATTAAGAAGTTAGGGCACAAATTCAGGGAGGGAACGAACGACGGACACCAAGGCCTAGTCCAGAGGCGGGTGGAAACCACCTGCACGGCCCAGCCCGGCCAGGCCCCGCGGCCGCACTTGAAGGTAACATCACCCACCTCTGTGAAGATGGAGAGGGAAAATCAGGCCTTGGAGTCCACCTGGCAGTCTCTCGCCGCCCACAGTGACCAGGGACAAGAGACGTGACCTGTTTCGAGGGGTCCAACTAGTGAATAAAGGCCGAAGATCTCAGGCCGTCTGACCACTGGGCCCGCGCCTCCGCCCAGAGCGGGCCCACTTCCAGGCGCGCGCTCCGGCTCCGGCTCCGCGCGAGGCATCGCGGGAGTCGCACCGCCTGACGTCATTATAGGGCGCGGGCTTGGGGTTAGGTTGGATCCCGGCTGCTGGGCTGTGGAGCTCCCGCAGACTTTCCCCGCGACGCGGTCTCGCCCGGTGACCCCGCCGGCCCCGCGCCCTCTGAGCCATACTCCCTGGGAGCCTGATCGTGAGAGGACGGGTGAAAGTCCCGGGGGAGGAGAGGGAGCAGGGCAGGTACGTCGCCGGCCTCCGACACTATGGCGGTCACGGCCCGGAGCCCGGTTGATCCCCCTCTACCTCGAGCCGTCCCTGACTCGCCGTGTGGCTCAGCAAGCCCTGCACAAGCCCCCGACACTGCAAGTTTCCTTCACGCTATCTGTCACCGTCAGCAACTCTTACGAAGTTAATTTCTCTCTCGCATTGTGAGCTCCAGGAGCGCAACCCTAGGATGAATCATTAGTGGGCTTCGTGTTAAAATTTGGTATAAGCAAGATTTATTACTCTTTTTAAGGTATATATTTCTTCCTGTCTCTTGAAGGCAGCGGAAGAAATTAATAACATTGGTTGCAGAAAGAGGAACTGAATGGCTAAAGAGGGTGAAATTCTCTTTCAACATCCTTCAGCCCCGTGCTTATGTATTACCTAAAATTTTTTTAATTAAATTTAAATTTCCTTAAGGCATTCGTAGCGCTCTAGGACCTTTTACGAGAGAGTTTGAAAACCTCTCATATATGATTTTATGAATAAGAAGTAACTTAGCAAAAGCCACACAATGGATCTATGATCTATCATAAGATACTATAAGTTTTCCTCCGTGCTCTTGGGGGAGGAGAGACCCTTTGTCACCCATACATCTCTCTCATTATGTTATCGCCTCTTCGTTTTTGTTTTTGTTTGTTCTTGCGGTACGCAGGCCTCTCACTATTGCGGCCTCTCTTGTTGCGGAGCAGAGGCTCTGGACGCGCAGGCTCGCCGGCCATGGCTCACGGGCCCAGCCGCTCCGCGGCATGTGGGATCTTCCCGGACCGGGACACGAACCCGCGTCCCCTGCATCGGCAGGCGGACTCTCAACCACTGCGCCACCAGGGAAGCCCTTTTTTTTAAGATTTATTTACTTATTATTTATTTTTGGCTGCATAGGGTCTTAGTTGTGGCACACCGGCTCTTCGTTGCAGCCCGCAGGCTGCTTTCTAGTTGGGAAGTGCGGGTTTTCTCTCTCTAGTTGTGGCGCGCAGGCTCCAGAGAGCGTGGGCTCTGTAGTTGGCACGCGGACTCTCTAGCTGAGGTGTGAGAGCTCAGTAGTTGTGGCCCGTGGGCTTAGTTGCCCTGTGGCATGTGGGATCTTAGTTCCCCAGGCCAGGGATCGAACTTGTGTCCCCTGCATTGCAAGGTGGATTCTCTACCACTGGGCCACCAGGGAAGTCCCTCATCTTCATTTTTTTTTAAATAAATAAATTTATTTATTTATTTATGGCTGTGTTGGGTCTTCATTGCTGAGCGCGGGCTTTCTCTAGTTGTGGCGAGTGGAGGCTTCTCACTGTCGTGGCTTTTCTTGTTGCGGAGCACGGGCTCCAGCCGCGCAGGCTTCAGTAGTTGTGGCACGTGGGCTCAGTAGTTGTGGCGCACGGGCTTAGTTGCTTCACGGCATGTGGGATCTTCCCGGGCCAGGGATCGAACCCGTGTCCCTTGCATCGGCAGGAGGATTCTTAACCACCGCACCACCAGGGAAGCCCCCTCCTCTTCGTTTTGATACCAGCATTTCTCTGATGAGAGATTTTTTGAGTTCAACAAAGTCTCCAACAATTTTTTTTTTTCGCTGCTACCTGCTAGGACTGGTACTACCACTTTATTGTTGTTTTGTGTGTATGTGTGTGTGTGTTTTTTTTAAAGAGTGAAGTCGAAACACTTGTTTGAGTCAGTTAACTTTTTCATCTCAAGTGGCTTATGTGCACATAGGTGAACAGCATCTGGGATAAAGGGCTCGTGTTTGAATTTAAAAACAGCCCTGCTCATTATCTTAATCAATGGTTTAGACTTAACTTCACTAATAGTGGACCAATCTGACATTATACATAGCATCACCTATGAAATATTATTGCCAAAAATGTTTAATTCAAAGCTAGCCTTTTATGTCTAACTTCCAGTATGCAGGAAATAAAGGAGATAAAGGGACAAGTTAATAGACATCAGATAAATCTAGAATGTGGAACACCTAATTTAGTCTCTTCAAAAAGTCAATGTTATTTAAAAAAAAAAAGGAAAGAAAAAGGAAGCAAAGAAAGAGGTAGGGAGACTGTGTGTTGGATTTAAAGAAACTAAAGAGACAAATCCAATATGTGAAACTTGACTGGATCCTGGCTTGAAAAAACATCTATAAAACATTTTGGGGACAGTTGGGAGACACCTGAATAAATATTAAATATTAGATATGATAATGGTGTGTTGTAGTTATACAATGATGTATATTAAGGGGTAAAGTATTATATCTGAAATTTAATTTCAGATGTTCAGTAAGAAAAATTATACACACATCAAGTATATATGGCAGTATGTTAACTTTTGAAAGTAGGTGGTGGGTACTGGTGTTTATTGTACTACTCTTACCACTTTTCTGTTATGTTTCAAGTTTTTCATAAGAAGTTGGGGAAAAACATACATCCTTGCCACAAGTCACCCACAGACGAAGGGGAAAAGGCAGCTGACGCATGGCAGGACAGGCCTTGCTTCCTCCGAGGAACCTTCTCGAGTCAAGAGTGTGGGGGGAGAAGCTCCAGGTTAGCAGGCAGGCAGTGCTCCTCTGGACCTAGGTTTCCCTAGTCCTTTGTGTCCCAGTTGGAAAGGGAAGTTGGATTAGATTCAGATCCAAAAAAGTTCCTTCTAAAATTGTAGGTATGGGACTTCTCTGGTGGCGCAGTGGTTAAGAATCCGCCTGCCAATGAAGTGGACACAGATTTGAGCCCTGGTCTGGGAAGATGCTGCATGCCGCGGAGCAGCTAAGCCTGCGAGCCACAACTACTGAGCCCATACGCCACAACTACTGAAGCCCGCACACCTAGAGCCTGTGCTTTGCAACAAGAGAAACCACTTCAATGAGAAGCCCGCGCACCACAACAAAGAGCAGCCCTCGCTCGCCGCAACTAAAAGCCCATGCACAGCAATGAAGACCCAACGCAGCCAAAAATAAATAAATAAAATAAGTAAATTTATGAAAAGATAAAAAATAAAATTGTAGGTATGAACACGTAGATACAAAGAAGAGAGTAGTGGTTACCAGAGGGGAAGAGGCGGGGGGGAGGGCAAAGTGGATTAAAGGGATCAACTGTGTGGTGACAGATGGAAACTAAATTTATGGTGGTGAGCACACTGTAGGAGATAGGGGAGTAGAAATGTAATGTGCACATGAAACACAGAATGTTATACACCAGTTACCTCAATAACAAATAAAATTGTAGTTATCTACTGCTGCATAACAGTTTACTCCAAATTAATGGCTTAAAACTGCCATTTTCTTATGTTCATAGATTCTGTGGGTCAGGAATTGAGGAAGGTCAGAGCAGGGACAGCTTGTCTCTGCTCCATGATGTCTGGGAACTCAACTAGGACAACTCAGAAGACTAGGGGTGACTTCATGTTTGGAGTCCTCTTCATTCACGTATTTAGCAGGTGATGCTCGTACAGGTTGGGACCTCTGGCTGTTGGCCAGAACATCTATACGTGGCATATCCACGTAGCCTATCCAGGTGGCTGCAGACTTGTATGGAGGCTCCGAGTGCCCCAAGTGAACCAGGCATAAGCTGTATAGCCTTTTATGACCTAGCCTCAGAAGTCACAGTGTCAGTAACATAGTGCCAGATTGAGAGGGAGGGAACAGAGATCTCACCTCTCAATGGCAGGAGAACCAAAACCACAGCGTAAGAGAAGAGCACATGGGATGGGAGGTAATTGTTGAGCACATTTTTGGAATGTATTCCAAATACATTTCCATGACACTCCCTGCTGTTCCACAGCTGCTTGTTCTCAGCTGGCCCCCAGGTCTGCCCTTTGAGCAAAGTGGCCTCCCCGATCCCTAACACTGTGTTCTGGCTTGGCTACTCTGAATAAGCCCTGCACTAGGGCTTCAGTGTGAGAGAATGGAAGCCTACAGAGCCTTAACATGAATAAATCATTTGAAATTCAGGACGTGACTTGAGCCTTTCTCCCCAAGCTTTTAAATTTCCAAAAATGTATAAAATAGATAACTAATGAGAACCTACTATATAGCACAGGGAACTCTACTGAATACTCTGTGGTGACCTAAATGGGAAGGAAATCTAAAAAAGAGGAGATATATGTATACGTATAACTATTCACTTGGCTGTACAGCAGAAACTTAACACAACACTGTAAAGCAACTGTACTCCAATAAAAATTTTTAAAAATGAACTTCCAAAAATGTTAATTCCTCGACAGACTATTTTCCTGGCTTCAATTATCAACTCCATGTGAACAACTCAAATCTTGAGACTGGACACCTTCCCTAAGCCTTAGTTAGGTATTTCTAGCTATTTACTGGTTATTACCACTTGCACGAATTGCCACTGTCTCAACTGGTTCCTATGCTCTGAAACAGCTCACCCTTCAGAATCCCCGTCTTCCAAAAACTCCACCACTGTCCCAGGCAGTCAGGCTCAAAATCTTGCCAACCTGACCTCTAACGCCCAGACCAAATCTATTTCAGAATGCCACCTTTCCTACAAGAGCATCTTAAATCCGTGCTCTCGTTACTTCCTTTTGGAGTTATATGACACTCCCCCTAATGGCCTTCCTTCCAAAGTTCTATCTTTACAGAACCCACCAGCTAAGCTATTCCCATTGCACCATATCCCTTACACACAGGCAGTGGTTCTGCAATCTTCTATCTGGCTTTCAGGCTTTCCCCAAAGCTGGTTCCCAGTGTATCCAGTACATTTGCACAATGCACAAATGCTGTGCATTTCCACATCAACTGCTCCATTCAAGCAGGTACAGTCTCTCCCATTGTCCTTGGGACAGATGATCACGTTTTGCCCTGCATCATAACCTAAAACGATGATAGAATCGAGTGGCAGGAGCTCAGAGGAGATGGACAAAGTGTGGGTTAAGGCAACAGCCTCCAAATGGTTGTGCCTGTGTGCAGCTGGGAGATGAAGGAGTGAGTGAGCTATGTAAAGAAGATACCTAACAACTGTTTTACCTTTTTCATTAGGTACAGTGAGGCAAACAGACTGTGGGTTAAGTTTGTTTTCTATCCTTTTGAGCTAGTCCAAAAGCTGTACAGTATTCATAAGCTTGAGAGTTATTTATGCTTCTGATAAAAGAGACTCAAATCTAGAACTGGAGAAAAGACTTCAATGAAAGACTGATGCATAAATTATAAAAGTACAGATTCAAACAGATTTAATTTAAAAAATGGAACATACCTTACAGAAGTTAGAAATGTTATCCCTCTCTGGGCACTACAGAAGATGCACAGACCTTCCACAGCTCATAGAAGAAAGACTGTATAGACAATTTCGATAAAGAATTGAGGGACAATTCAAAAAGAGTTTATAAAGAGAGAATAAGGGGGCAGAAAATGCTTGAAGAGGCTTGGTCCTCAGAAATTGTTCTGGAATGCCGTTTCACTTGTATCAATATCATGTTCCTGGATGAGGGAATAAGACATAGAATTTTAGAATTTCAGTTCAAAACCTGAAATGTGAACTCTTTGTTGTTTTGGACTTTGATTAGAGATTCTAAATCATCATTAATTGGGACACATAGCTAATCTCTGGGCTTTAAGGCTAAATCCAGCCCGAGAATTAAGTTTTCACAACCAGGACAGGGCTTTGACCACAGCCCACCACCCACCATGATGAATGGGGAGCAAACACATTTGAAGGTACTGATGCAGACACCACACCAGACTTCTTACCTTGGCCTTAGGGGCCTGACCCTGCCTTGCCACCAAGGTAAGTACTGCTGGGAATCTACCTGGCCCCCATCCCACATTTCAGTGCTGAGCAAGTATACCAATACCCTGCCTCTGAGTTGCTTTCCCGGTACTGATCTCAGAGCACTCTAATTGCCCAGATGTTCCTGTCTCGCTCACTGCACGTAGCTCAGGCAGATAGCAACGACAGCATTCACTGCCACAGCCCTGACACCTAGCACTAGGCCGGCACATACGAGGCATATATTATAGTATGAGTACACAGCAGAGCCAGCCCCCGCCAGTAGTGGCTCAGATCCTAATCAGTCTTTCTGTTCAGCATCTAAAATCTCATGTGTGTGTGTGTGGGTGTGTGTGTGTGTGTGTGTGTGTGTGTGTATGAAAAATGGACTTTCTCTTTATACCGTTTTATAGTCCTTCCCCCCACCCATTTACTGTATCATGAATGTCTTCCTAAGTCCTTAGACATCCTTCTAAACATTCTTATTCTTATGGATGCACCCTAGGGACTTGTTCCCACTGATGAAATTTTTTCTTCAATTAAAACAGTGCTTAACTGAGCATCCTGACTGGTAAATCTGCACACATTCAGGAATATATATATATATATATATATATATATATATATATATATATATTGGCCATGCCACATGGCATGCAGGATCTTAGTTCCCCGTCCAGGGATTGAATCTGTGCCCCCTGCAGTGGAAGTGTGGAGTCTTAACCACTGGACCACCAGGGAAATCCCAGGATTATATTATTAAGACAAATTCTAAGCATTAGAATTGCTGGGTCAAAGGTATACATATATATATTTAGGGCTTCTGAACGATATTATAAAAAATATCTCCATAAAAGTGGAACCAGCTTATTCTCTCATCAGTAGTATATAAATGAATGCCCATTTACCAACCTTGGCTGGACATTTAATTTTAGAAATCCTGCCCAGGGATATGCAAGATGAAGGCCAGGCATAATTTTTAAGTTCTTGGTCCTCAGCCCTGGGCAAGATGATTTCTAACATAAGGTGCTGACCTCACGTCCTGCTGCTCCATCCTTGGTTCAGTTATCTCCAGCCACACAAGCATTACTGCTGTCCCTCAAACAAGCCAGGCAGAGCCCAGCCTTAGGGACTCTGCACAGGTCTTCTCTCTGCCTGGGACACTTGTCCCCCAGCTATCTCCATGGCCAACTCCCTCAACAACTTCAAGTCTTTGCTCAGCTTTGTAGTGTGGCCTATCCTGACCACCCTATTTAATTTAATATCACCACATTCAGCACACTGATCCCTCTGAACCTGCTCTACTTTTTAACAGCGCTTATCATCTCCTAGCATCCTATGTGATTTACTTATGCATTACGTTTATTGTTTACTGTCTCCTCCAGCTAGATATACGTCCCCTAAGTGCAGGGAACGTCGTCTGTTTTGTTCACCTAGTAGATGTGAAATGCCTGCAGAATGAATGGCATGGAACACGAGAAGTCCAGTTTATGGATGATATCAGCACTGGAAGGACTCCCACTTGAGTGGGCCTTCTGGGTTCTGTACCTGGTTCAATTTCTTGAATTCCACCACTTGGAAGAAGATGTGCTCGAGGATATGTTTGGCATCTTGCTGGTCCTTTGGTAGTTTATTGGTGACTCCAAGGATGTCACCACACTTCCTGATGTAGAATTCCAGGTCTTCTTCAGTACCTAAGCACAGTTGGGGCAGTTAGATTCACCCGTGACTCTGCCCTTCCCCAAGTACAGACTTACTGTGGTTTGGGTATCCCTGTCAGGTTCCTACATCTCTCAAGATCACTCACCTCTCCCTTGGGTAATGTGACCAAAGGACTTAAACAGTGACAAGCTGTAGAGATCTCTGATGTGCTGTTTTTGTAAATTAGGACAAAAGTGTGACACTCCTAATTAGAATAAAGCTAGCCAGGTTCTGGCTCGCTATTACCAGAT
>NW_006791814.1:3203844-3215209 GCF_000442215.2 Lipotes vexillifer | reverse complement strand
CATTCCTGCATTACAAAGAACAGGAGCAACCAGCGGGGAATCAAATTACCATTCTCTGATTGCCGCAAGGATCATTATGTGAAGGACATATGGGTATTTTATTTTATTTATATTATTTATTAAAAAAAAAATTGGGGGCTGCACCATGGATCTCAGCTTGCAGGATCTCAGTTCCCTGACCAGGGATCAAACCCGCACCCCCAGCAGTGAAAGCGTGGAGTCTTAACCACTGTATTGCCAGGGAAGTCCCAGGGGTATTTTAAATAGCATTTACTATAGCAATATTATAGGAAAGGAAATAAAAGAAACAAAAAATCATCCATAATTCTCTGTGTAACCATCCCCAGCCCTGTATCAAGGATGGACAGCCATTACTGCCCTACTTACACTATACTGTAATTCCTTTTCTTCCCCTCTGATTTGCATTTTTAAAGTTATGATAGAAATGTTCTCTCACTCTAGCTCTACCCGCACCAATACTTCCTAGGGTAATTACTGCCATGTATGCCTACATGTCTACATATGGGTAAAAACACGGGATCAAACTATAATAGTTCTGTAAGTTGCTGTCATCAGTTAACGATGTAACATGGACATTCCATGTCAAAGCTTATGCTCCACATCTTTCTTTTAACAGATGTATAATATTCCACTTTGTCTCATATTTTTTTTTAACCAATTCTCCTACTGATGGACTATTAGACTGTTGTTGTCTATTTTTTGAATGCTACAATTAATATCTCTATATCTTTTCTGTTATGCATTTCTACTAGGATTTCTGCAGGATAAACCGCTAGAAACAGAAACGCAGGGTCAAAGGGTCTGATCCTTCACAGGTCTATTATTCCCACTGGACTAATTACTAGGTCTTGCTAACTTCTGATTGCCTAGCACCTACCACAATGCCTGGCATGGAACAGAGATGCAGTAAAGGTGTCTGGCATTGAACTATTTTCATTTTTGCACATTCCTTTCTGGTCTTCGAGCACATATAGATGTTCACATAGTTGGGATTCTACTCTAAGTACAGTTTTATATCTTGCTTTCTTCATTTAGGAATCTCAGTGTCACCCCCTGGCCTTTGTAAACCTCTTTTATAATGACTACATATTGTCCCACTGATTGAATGTGGTGCAATTTACTACCATCTCCCTGTGAGTGAACACTAAGGCTATTCCCAATTGTATTTTGTTTTTTAATAAGTAATGTCGTACTCATCTGTGTACCTTCATTTATTTCCCTAGGTTAGATTCGCAGGAGTGGGGTCACTGCCTCAATTTTCTGTCTCCGAGTCCATGTGTGCAGGCCCACCTGCTGTGCTGGAGGAAGGGCATGTCAGGAGGAGCACGGGGCCGAGTCAGGAGCACCACTCACCCTGCAGCTGTGCGGCCTGGAGCCTCATCTCCTCACCCACGGGTCAGGGTGGGCACACTTGACTCTCTCTAGAATCCCTTCCAATTTGAAGTCTTTGTAATTCTCTTGGCCCTGACTGAATTTTTTTATTCAACGGCTCCTGTGACCAATGGCCTAGGTTTGGTAAGAGGCAGCCAGAGTCAGAATTCATCCTGGGGTCACCCAACAGGTCAGAACTAAAGACACACAGAAAGTAAAGCTGAGACCCTGGCCTCTGCCTGGCACCATGTTCTAGCTTACTGAGCTAACTGACCCCTAGGGAAACAAGCCACATCATTCACATGAAATAAACAAAAATTGTGCTTTTATACTTCCATTCATATTCTGTTCTCCCTAAACAAACTCTAAGCTTTCTTTCACGGCAAATCTCAGAAATTCACAATTTAATAAAACTCACAAAAGAAAACAAACAAGAATTTGACCACACTCACACTTATTGGTGATCTGAGCAAGCCGGGCCTTCTCAGAGGAGAACGTCTCATCTAAGTCAAACAGCTCCAGCGGAGGGGGTGATAATTCCCTGAAACTAGGAGGGAAAACCTAAAAGGCAATAAGGTCTTTCATGAAAGAGCGCATCCAAAGCCTTAACTGACGGTGATGAGATGTAAGGAAAGTGAGACGACGAACCGCCCAGCGCCCATCACCTCCTTCCGCCCTAACCCATGAGACCACAGCAAGCAAGACGGCGGCCCAGTGCAAGCAGCCCAGCAGAACCAGCTCCAAGCATGCCGCCAAACTCGCCAAGCTGATGTACCAGCGCCCGTTAACTCATGCAAGGACACACAGCTTGGGGCTTATCCGGCTTATTTGCATTTTGTGCAAATTTGTGTTGAACATTTGATTGCATGAGTCGTTTCTCATCTGATGACGAGTTCTTCAGGGACAGAAATTGGGGAAACAGATGTAGATTAATGTAGAAAGTGCTGAACTTATAGCCAGAATTTGCAGGTATGAAGCAGTGGTGTGCTGATAAATGTTGAGCTATCACTCAAAACAAGAGGCCTGATCTGTAGCATTTGTCATTTCCTGTTTTGTAAACACTTCCACTGTGGCCGATTTTCAGGTTACCAAGGTGAAGCCAACTGGCTCATAACGTTCCAGAATGTGGTGGGATAAGACAATTTTGAAGGCAAGTAGAGCTCACGCTGGATTGGAATGTTGAAAAATAACCTATAGACACATGACTGTCCCCTGGGCTCTTAGAACTGTGCTGTGAATCTGAGTGTCCGTTGCCTGGAGAGCTCAAAGCTTTCTAGCACAAAGCTCTTCCTCCTTTTCAGCTAGGTATTCTCATATATGCCCTTCAACCCCACAAGATAGGAAACGTTTAACAGCCAGAGAGGTCCACACCCATGATTCCTCAGTTGGGAACTACGCCAAATGGAAGTCCCTGTAGAATACTAACAGGTTTGGTCTCTATGCATGTTTCGAGCCAGAGAAACATGACCCCATGAGGAAGCCAGCCCCACACGAGGCCAGCTGGTGAGGGAGGGGCAAACAGCGGGGCTCCGTGGCAGGATGCCCCCCACACACCCACTGACCGCTGGCTGAAGGGCTGGCAGCGGCGTCTCAAACTGAGGTTGGATGAGCTGGAGAGGTTCATGTTTCACGTTTAGCTGTTCGTGAGCCCTGTGTTAAGAAGAAGATAAAAAAGCAGGAATCAAGATGAGACACTGATGCAAAGCACATCTAACTGATCTCACGGTGCTCGTCTCCAATGATCAGGAGGCTCAGCACTTCGGCAAAAAAAATAAAAATCACACAAAATGTATTGTCACATGTAATGATCCTTTCAGGAATCTTCTCTACTGCAACAGACAGCGTGACTTTATTGAGAACTGAAAGGGAAAGTTCATTCAAGTTTCCTATTGGGCTTCTCCTAAATAGGCTTTTCATTTTTACCCACTGGACACCGTGAATCTTGTAAGTCACTGTGTCTCCTTATTTGTTTTCACCATCAAGAGACAGGAGTCAAAATCTGAACTCTGCTTCTGGTGACTGAGCAGATCCACAGGATATGCACTTCCGTGTGCTCACTCACTCCACAAACATCTACTGAACACCTACTGTGTACCAGGCAGTTTTATCTGCCAGGTGTACAGCAGCAGGGGAAAAAAGAGGCCAAGGCAGGCCCTCGTGGGACTGACATTCTAGCGGAAGAGAGACACACAATAAACAAAAGCCAAGATGCCAGGGATTAATAAGCATTAAGAAGAAAAGCAAATCAGGAGAGAGGGACAGAGACAGGGAAGGGGCAGGGAGTGGGGCTTTGCCAGAGCAGCCCCGGGTGAGGGGAGGGGCAGGTCAGGCAGTCTCCCTCAGAGGCATCCTAGGCAGAGGCCAGAGCAAGGAGAGGAGGGAAAGGGGAGTGAGACATTTTCACGGAACAGCAGGGCAGCCAGAGCAGCTGTGGCGCAGTGAGAACGGCACGAAGGAGTTAATGGAGTCAAGGGCTGACCTTCCCCCACGGTAGTTTTTTTTATTGCGGCTTCCCCTTTGCCTTCGTTCTCCCAAACCTTAATTTGACCTCTTGCATTGGGGTATAGATTGTACAAGCTCTGTGACCTCCTCTGGGAATGAGGCAAATTAAAATATACTCACTCACCCAACTTAAATTGTGTGCTCATTTGTGGCCTTTCAAAATTCATTTAAGCAAGCAAATGCCAAGGGGTGTGGACAAAGTTCATGACCGTTTCTCTGTAGGGGTGCTTTGAGAAAGGAGACAGGTCTATGACCGCAGAAGGACGGCTAGCTGAGCTTATGCTGTCACCACCTCCACTAGTCCCAGATGCTTAGGGAGCGTCTTTCCTATAGCAATGAGCAGATGACCCCCACGGAGAGAAGAGAAAGAACTTTTCCTGAGCCATCTACCACATGCCACGTGCTGCGCCTGACCCTGTGCGAGGCACTTATTTAGTGTAATCCTCAAAACAGCCCCGGACAGTGGGTGTAAAATCTCTTACAGAGGAGGAAACAGATGTATAGAGTTGAAGTACCTCCCCAGGGTCATGTGCTTAGGAAGCAGCAAAGGCAAGGTCAGAACTCAGAGCTGGCTAATCCCTGCCAGCCAGAGGCCCCGCGACTCAGTCTACCCAGATGGCAGAATCAGAGGCAGTTCTAAGCTAAAGGTCCCAGTACCCACACACAAAGAACCCTGATGCCAAGTCCTGGCCTTGGTCATTCTAGCCATGACATTCTGTCTTCTGTCCCTAGGTAGAGCTGACTGTGCTGAAGCCCTGTGTAAGTGATAAAATAAATTCCATTAAGTCCTCCCGTTCTCCACTCGGCTCACCACCTGCCCAAATCGTCCTCCCACTAGTAGCCAACATGTACTTGATGGGGGTGGGGAATGGGTGGAGAAGCTAATCTTAAAAGCAAGCAAAACCTAATTCAGAAAGATGATCAATATAGGAAAACGGGAAGAATAAATTCCATTGCTATACACAATTCTGTGAAATGGGGCTGCTCTATATCCCAGAATACTCTGGCCTGACCTTTGGTGGTGCATTTTCACCGCCCATGTCTCACTCTCCATCCCACCATGAACTCTGAGGGCAGGGACACCACACTGTTTGTCTCTACCTCACACCCCACAGGCATCAATAAAGACCGGCTGGATAAATGAAGTCACTTCAGAGCAATACCTACAGCTGACATAAATATTTAATGATGAGTGCAATTTTTACTCAAAAAGAGAAACTGCTTTCAGAAGTTGTTATATGCGAATAAAAATACCTAAGAGCTCCATACAGAAACTGTAAACCAGTAACTCCTGCTCTTTGCTGCGTTATGAAAGACAAATACAATTAAAGGAGCCGTCCAAGCCTCTGAAACATCCACCACCTGACTCTGCTGACACTAAAATAGCAGACAGTTCCAATCCATCCCTCATTCAACACTGAAGAATGGTCGTGATGGCCTGGTCCACCTGCATCAGGAGAGAAGCAAGTCAAAACAGCAGAAGCCGGTCGGACTGGAAGCAGCCAGCGGAGCAGCCTGATGGAACTTTTGTTATTCTAAGAAAAGCCCTGAGTTAGAAGGAGAACATCAGAGCTCAAAACCAAGCAAATGAAGAGCCAAATGTGCAGCCAGGATTTACAACCTGGCTGTCACTTGCAGGCTGCAGGTGGTGAGGGGGTGGCAGCTCTGGGGGTGTCAGTATTGTTCTCCTTTTTAGAGACTCTCTAACTTCCTACAGTAATATATCTCCAGATAATTTCTTCCCAGGTTCAGGGTTAAGATTGGCTGGATTCAAATTCAGGTGCCACCAAAAACTAGCCGTGTGACCTTAAGCAACTCACTTATTTTTTCTGTGCCTCAGTGTCCTCATATGTAAAACAGGGATAATAACTGTATTATGATTAGTACATGACAAAGCAACGTACATAAAAAAATTAACATGGTACTTGTTAGGAGTCAAGGCTAAATGCAGTTCAAATGGCAACTAGGAATGAACTTCCTTGCCTGGACATACCCTGCCTTTGCTCAGAAAGCAACCTCCCTGCAGAATGTTCTCTCCCAACACCCCAAACCATCTCCTGAAATCCTCTCACCCCTTAAAGTGTGCCATCCATCAGAGGGCCAAGCAGACACAAGTCACCCAGAAATGTTTTTTGAAATCCTCAATGCCTGGCTAAAATGGCCCCTCTTTCTTAAAGCCTTCCCTGCTCACCCCAGTCAGAATAGAATTCTCTTTCCTCATTATGCCATGGCGTCCAGTTTTACATTTCACATTAAGCATTAGATTAACCTTGCATCACAGCTTTTGTCTGTCTCCTCCTTAAAACCATATACTTTAGGTACGGCGCTCAGCACCGTCAGAGCTCTACGAGTGCTCGATGACCTTGAACATAAGTACAGGGCCAGGACGTTAGACAATCATCTGTAGCTGTGCCTCCAGCCTTTGGTTTATCCAGATGTCGATCCTGTGCCAGGCCAGAGATGCTCAAAAATGTTAGTCCCTGCCCCTGTTGTTAGGGATGCAGAACAACACCAACAAAGCCGGCATGAAACAGAGTCAAGGACTGGCCTGAAAGACACTCAGGCCTGGCTTGAGATCCCTGCTCCCACCGTGGGAGAATCCTTTCCTTCTCTAAGCCTCAGTTTCCTCAGCTGGAAGTGAGGCAGGTAACTCAGAGGACCACTGAAAGTATTAAATGAAGGCTCAGTGTGGAGTGCTTACAGGGTGACTGCCCACCTTGGTTTACTGAGGGGGGTCTCTGGGACGTGGGACTCTCTGTGCTCAGACCAGGAATGTCCTGGGCAAATCGGAACAAGTTGGTTTCTCTATATGTCCAATACAGAGCCTGGAACACAGCAGGAACTGACAACTGCTGGCAGTTTCCTCTGTATCGAGCCCCGCCCCAAACTCCCAGCTGTCTCGGCCAACCTCATCACAGGTCTGAGAACACGTTTTGCACACCGCACTTGCCGTGCCCCTAACTCCCGCCCCCAGGCTAGTGTTTTCAAACCGAACACTCAATGGAGTGCAGAGCAGCTGAGAGAGCCGAGGTACTGACTTGATGACCTTGGGGAGGGAAGTGGTATCCAGCTGGTAAATGGACAGGTCGAAGAGGGTGGTGAAGTCCCGAGGGTTCTCATCGCCCTCCTGGAGACACACTCGCAGCCGCTCGGACAGGGTGGCCGTGTCGGGCAGCATCATGTAGTCGGAAATCTGAAAGCCACAAGAGGGTTCCTTTCAGCATAGCAGGGGCAAGAATTTACTCTGTCTGGTCTCCAGCACCTCAGGTCTAAATCTGCAATATTTCTACTCTCTTGCTAAGACATCTCACTGTTCATGATCACTGACAACCAAAGCTTAAATAAGCCACTCTCGGTGGAAAGAAGGACAAAGGTCACCTGGGTAATCCCCAACCCTGACAAAACCCAGCTCTGCAATGATTCATGCTGGTCCGCACACAGCTGAATATGGCTGGAGAAACGCACAACCCTGCTGACTGGTCTCCTTTTCATTACACACTGATCTTGAGTGCTCAGCCATCAATTAAATTCTCAAGTTCATTCCCTTTTCCCATTCTGGTAGGCAACACTTTCCTTCTGTCACTTCAACCATCTATGATTTTCTATCTCTTAATTTTAGCTGATGACCTTATTTTCTACATCAGTGAGAAAACAGACACAATCATAAAAGAAAGTCCACAAGCTACCATTTCAACATCTATCCTCTCTCCACCCACTAGCATCTGGGCCATACACTGCTTTCTCTCCTGTCCTGTGTACGAACCACCTGTGACCCCAGCACAGACAACCCCCCTCCTTGGACACTAGATCCCAGCCCTTCTCACCTAGCCGAGGACATGCCTGCAGCACTGCTGAGAACCCTTAATGATGACATGTGCTGTCTGTTGGTAACAGTAAAAGACCGGGAAAACCTAAATGACCATCAATAGGAGACTGGTTAAATATACCACAGTACAAATAATGGAAAATTCAGTTTTCAAAAAACAAAACAAAAACAATCAAAAGAAAGCTCTTTATGAATAAATGTGGAAAATCCTCCAAGACATACTGGTAATTGTAAAAAGCAAGGTGCTAGACACTGTATATACAAAGCGTACACAGCACCATTTGGGTAAAACAAGGGGGAAGGAGAGCATACACATATGCATATTTGCTTATCTCTATATAAAATATCTCTGGAAGAACATACAAGAAACTGCTAAGACTGCTGTCACTGGGGAAGGGAACCAAGTGGCTGGGCAAAGACAGAAGGAAGACTGTTCATTGTGTATGCTTTTGAATTCCAAACTATGTGAAGGCATTACCTAGTCGAGCAATAAATTTAAGTTTAAATAAATGCATGCCGGCAACCAGGAGTCTGTGTATTCCTAATTTCCCTTTGAACTGCATTCAGCCTTGACTTCTAACAAGGCCAACTTGGTGATAGTTTTAAAAACTGGTCCTGAAGTCACCCACAACATACTGTTCCACATCCTCCAGAGCCAGCACTTGGGGAAACGTCCCTGAGCGTGACGGAAATGAGACATCAAGACAAACAGTCTCACTTTTCCCTATATCCCAAGCGTTGAAAACTCCCCCAATTCTCAAACTTTTTTTTTTAGACAAGAAACAGGGGAGAAGCATCAACAAATAAATGCCCTTCCTAGCACTATCTGGCTGTTGTAGAGGCTTCAACCCTCTAATAGGACAGGGATGAAGGTGAGAGCAGTAACAAGGGCGCTGACTATGGCAGAACATACACCCGGGTCACGGCACAGAGATAAGTATGGGCCCAGCAATCCCAAAGGTCCTGTGGCTGATTCTTAGCTCCGCACAGAAGCCTGCTACAAAATCCTAGTTCAGACAAGTAGCAAGGACTTAGATGTCCAGACAGAAACATAAAAAGAGTGCTCCCCAGCGAGATCAGCTTGGTGCTTTGTGACCACCTAGAGGGGTGCGATAGGGAGGGTGGGAGGCAGATGCAAGAGGGAGGAGACATGGGGATATATGTATATGTAGAGCTGAGTCACTTTGTTATAAGGCAGAAACTAACACACCATTGTAAAGCAATTATACTCCAATAAAGATGTTAAAATAAATAAATAAAAATAAAAAGAATGCTCCCAAGACCACTGGTTTTCATGACTTCCTGGCAGATTTTGAGGTTAAAACTTGTTATGTAAATTCCTTCAGCTCTTTATCAAACTATTATTTTATTAAATATCATCTGAAACTGAGCTATTGTCTGGGTTTGAAACCCATTCCAACATAGTAAGATTTGATCTGAAATCACAGGAAGTTTAGATTTTCAGAATTTCTCACTGTACAATGTTACTGGGTCCAGTGCTTTACTTTCCAAAGCCTTACAATACAAAGAATGTTTTTCACCAGGTCTCACAACTGGAAGATATATGAAACTGCGCGGTTTTAGAGAACGGCCTTAACGACACTCCCCTCCTCTGGTTTCTACTGATGCTTCTTCCCTTTGGAACCAGCCCAGTGTCACACGTGGTGGAGTGTGAACAACAGAGCAGCAGGAAAGGCTCAGGCTCCGGAATCAGCCTGAAGTGGGCGTCAAGAATGGCTTGCGCAGGTATTAATCAAAGTGGGAACCTTGAAGAACTTACTTCAGTTTCCTCAGCTAGAAAACAGGAAAGACAGAAACTTAGCAGGAGCAAAGTGGCCACACAGGACAGGAGCAGATGCAGCACCTCTTAGTGCTGCTTCCCTCGACCCACGACACCCTAAGTAGGATTGGCGGCTGTCAAAGATGCCGTCCACTCAGAGCTGGGCCCTGTGAGACCTGAAAAGCGAATTCCTGGCTGTACCCCAATTCTCCTGTTTTGGGGGCGAACATCACTTTTCAGGAGAAATTTAAGCAAAACTGCTCCACATTTAATGTTTCCACGTAAGGGAGTATTTTAGACATAGGGCTCTCGTGTTTCCTAACCCTAGTCAGCCCCTGGGTTTCCCAGCGAAGTCAGTCCTCAGCTGAGGGCAGAAGCAGTCAGCGGGCAGCCGTTTCTGATGGCCTCTGCCCACCTCCTGCTACCCATCGCCAAGAAACCACTTTCCTGACATTTCAGAGTTTAAGAAACACAGAACTAAAGGAAGAACGAGTAGACTTTGAATTAGGAGACCTGGGTTTGAGTCCCAGCTCTGTAATTGCTTGCTCTTTGGGCATATTACAATCCTGCAGAATTTCAGTTTCCTCATCTGTAAAATGAGAATAAGACCATCTACCTCCCAGGGCTGTGGTGAGGTTTAAACAGGATGATTTATGTGGAAATATGTGATATACAGTGCTTGGCAGATAATAAATAACAAGAGTTTTTTTAAAGTCTTGATAGATATATAGCCCTTTTTACAGCCTTTAGTTTAACAAGTAAATTTACATCTATTCATTTAGGCCTCACAATTATCCTGTGAGACAAAGAACACAGGTATTAGTGTCCCCAAAACTAATGAGAAAACTAAGATGAAAAAGGTCCGAAATAACCTGCTTAAGGTCCCAGGGCTCTTGGTGGAGCGGGACCTAGAATGTAGTTACTGGTTCCTAGTCCAGTGCTGGTCTCGCCACTCTGATTTGTCTGATAAGTATTATCATAATGCCCTTAGGATTGTTATTCCTAAAGGCAACAAAATGAGAGTTTAAAACTTAAATTCTGATGATCTTTGTTTCTTCATGAAAAAATTATTATATTTTTATATCCTTCATATTTTTGAAAGAAGTATTTCTCTACAGATATTGACTCTTGAAAGTTTGGGCCAGAGAGCATACATTAAATTAAATTCCAATTATTACATATACAGAGAGAGAACTCTACGACGAATTATATAATTCATTGATTTATTATTTTTTTTACAACATGGCCTTCATCTCGCCAAAAAGCATCACTTCTTCGGCTTCCCTGGTGGCGCAGTGGTTGAGAATCTGCCTGCTAATGCAGGGGACACGGGTTCGAGCCCTGGTCTGGGAAGATCCCACATGCCGCGGAGCAACTGGGCCCGTGAGCCACAACTACTGAGCCTGCACGTCTGGAGCCTGTGCTCCGCAACAAGAGAGGCCGCGACAGTGAGAGGCCCGCGCACCACGATGAAGGGTGGCCCCCGCTTACCACAACTAGAGAAAGCCCTCGCACAGAAACGAAGACCCAACACAGCCAAAAATAAATAAATAAATAAATAAATTGAAAAAGCATCACTTCTTGCCATCTGTCTAACAGATAAAGTAAGAGATAGATATTCCTTTGGAACTGTTAGAAGTGGTGCTGAGAAGCTGGACCCATTTTTCATTTCAAAGTTTTCTTTTAATGATTCACAACCTCCTACCTCTGGGTCCTCAGCATCAATCTGGTTTAGGTGGATGTCTCCTGTTGTGAGCCACTGGAAAACAACATCCTAAATTTAAAAAAATAAACACAGAATCACCCATTTGGTTATCTGAGAAAGCTGAGGGCAGGACTAGAGAATTAAACCAATCAAGAAAAAT
>NW_006791814.1:3200752-3203834 GCF_000442215.2 Lipotes vexillifer | reverse complement strand
ATCATAAAGGAAAAGAGAATACACACCAGTGATATGAAAAAGGGTAGCCACCCTTATCTTGGTGAAATCATATGAAAACTGCAAAGTTTTCCTTACCCTAGTGCCATTTTTATTATTGGGAATTTATCATTTATCTTAGGGCACTCTAACCTTTAATCACCAGCCAGAATTTATTAAAATTTGTTCATTGTTCTGAAACAATCCCTGTGTAATGTGCTGATGACAGTCTGAACTTAAAAAGTACAATATAATAAGATGCCCCCAGAATGTGATAAAGACACTGGAACTTCGTGTAGATTCTACAGAAACAAGATACTTTTTTTTTTTTTTTGGCCGCAGCTCACAGCTTGTGGGATCTTAGTTCCCCAACCAGGGACTGAAACCAAGCCCTCGGCAGTGAAAGTGCAGAGTCCTAACCACCGGACCGCCAGGGAATTCCCAGAAACGAGATCTTAAATCAATCTCTCAATAAGACACTAATCCTTAAGGCTGAAGGAACTTATTTCATTAATGAGAAAGCTCAGCGGGACCTTCTCCCTCTGGTTGAGGGAGTCACCGGCATCACGCCAACATCCAGCTCTGGCCTGCACCCTGTCACCCTTCACAGGACATGTTTCCTTTGCACTTACCATGCCTTTCCCTCCTTCCCCGCCTCAATCAGGGACAGTCCTATCATAACCCCTCCTAAATCCCACCCGTGCTGGCCAGCCCGTCCCCGCACTGACACCTTCCCTGCCTTCATTCAGGTCCCCGTTCCTTCTCTGCCAGCCTCCTATCTGGCTTTTCTCCCTTCCATCTTCTGCACTCACAGATCTGACTATGCCCAAGGCTGCTGGACACTCTACAAGGGCTCCCCGTGGCTTTTCGAAGAAAGTTTGAGTTCCTAGGCTCTATACGGGAGGCCCTGCTTGGGTCTGCTCCTCCCCACTTCTCCAGGGTGGCTCCCAGCCCGGGGTGGTGTGCTTAGAAACGCTCGCCACATCCTTCTGGATTTACTTCTCTGTCTCTCACATTCTCTCTCAGGGTCCTATATACTTTTTTAGAGCAGAGACTATGCCTGACTCGTCTTTGTATCCTTAGTGCCTGGTGTATAATGGGTTCTGAATAGCTGGTTTTAAATGACTAGACGAACTCAGCAGTACTTTTTTTTAATGACAGGAAAATCATACATATTATTCATTAGATAAAAGAGAAGAGCTTACCATGATTTTGCTGTTTTCTTCTTTATCCAAATATTGGTCACTGAACATGTGACATGAGCCAAGCACTGCCAGTTTCCCACCTTGGTTCTGTTGATGACAAAGCAGTGTCAGATATTCAGATCCCAAAACGTACCACGTGCATTTCAGTCCCCAAACACTTATCATTACAACCATGTGAGCAAATGTCTTATATACTAAGAAGTGCCAATTCACATGGGTATTTTAATGGTCTAGAAATGTCAATTATGATAACAACTATATTCCAACCTGCTTCTCAACTTAGACACTTCTATACCCAATTTGACATTAATAGAAAGCAGTGTGAATTCGTTCGACAGTATTTTCCCATTGTTAGTGAAATTATAAATGAATATCATAATCTTAAAGGAAAAAACAGACAAATCCATAGATAATCTATAAAGATTTAGACATTTATGAAAGCAAAAAACAGTATTTAAGATCCAAACAGAAAACTAAGCCACAAGCATGAAAAATTCACAAAAGAAACGACTGGTTAATAATAAAAACTTTAATATTAGTAATTAAAAAAAATTAAAACAAAGTTCTTTTTCCTATCAGATTAATAAGTAAAAAATGACTATAAACAGTTTTGGTCAGGTTTAGTGAAGTAACTTCTTTGACACAACGTTGCTGAAACTGTCAACAAATGCAACAAAGCAGTATAAAACATACCAAAAACTCTGCACAACTTTATAGTCATAATCACAAAAGATTAGAAACAAATCCAAATGTTCACCCACAGAAATATGGTGAAGAATAATGGAACCTCCCCCAGTTGTTAAATTATATATTATAAATTATATATTAGAAAGGTTTCTCAATAATATGGGAAAATGCTTCTGTCATAACATTAGGCTAAAGAAAAAGTGTACCATCAATTGTACAGCTATTGGAGTTTAAAGCCTGTGAGGCAAGTAAACAAAAATGAGGCACAAGCAAAAGTGGGAGAAAATGATCAAAACGTCAGCCTGGGCTGCCTCAGAGTAGTGCATCTCTGCATTTAAAAGTTTTTCTACAATGAGCATATATTATTTTTGTAATGAGAAAAAAACAGTGCAATATTAAAAACACAAAATGAAATCAGATTTTCTAGCAACATCGCATACAGAGAACAGGCACAACTGCAACCACGCTGGGAAAGAATGACACCTAAGCAGAGTTGTTGAGCTGCAAATGCACAAATTCTGTAAATAAAACAAAATTTGCAAAACAAACTCTGACCTGTCCCACATTAAAAGCAAATGCTTCAGAGGAAAAATAATACGATTACTATACCATAACCACTGCAAACAGATAGGTTACTGAGAATAGGAAGTGAATTGGGTGGAATTCTATAGAAATAGCAGGGACATGACTGAATGAACTGGGCTGCGATCTGAATCCCTGTAGGTGAGTAAATACCTACACCTCTACTCACAGTCAGATTTATATTATCTTTTTCTTAGTATACAGCTGATCCTTGAACAACACGGGTTTGAACTGCATGGGCCCACTTACCAGCGATTTTTTTTCAATAGTAAAGAGTACTGTACTACACGATCCGTGGTTGGTTGAATTCGCAGATGCACAACCGCATATACAGAGGACTGACTCTGTAACACACGATTTTCCACTGTGCGGAGGGCTGGCACCTCAAACCCCTGCACTGCTCGAGAGTCAACTGTATTTTCTTTTCCCTACCTCATTTATTTCAAATAGGTTATACATCGTCTTTTAATCCTTTTATTCTGTCCTGACTGATTCTACCATTGTCTTCAGCTTCCTTTTCCAGCATCTGTCTATAATTTGTTCCAATTAAAAAAGAGTATGTCGGGCTTCCCTGGTGGCGCAGCGGTTGAGAGTCCGCCTGCCGATGCAGG
>NW_006791814.1:3200230-3200671 GCF_000442215.2 Lipotes vexillifer | reverse complement strand
CAAAAAAAAAAAAAAAAAAAAAAAAAAAAAGAGTATGTCTACTCAAGGACCAATTTGCTCCTTCAATGTTTATGAGTCTATCCCAGTAAACCAAAGACCTAGAAAGGACCATGATAAGCTCAAGAAAGGCAATGGCCCTGGGCAAGGAGGCAGAACGCCCCGGTGCTAGCCTGGCACTGCCATGGGTTCCAGATGGAGCCTCTCCCTGGGATCACTGCTTCATCTCACCAACAAGAGTGACAGGCAACAACCTCTCTGAAAGACTGTGTTTATAAGGCAGGACTGAAAGCCTATCAGGAGGAGGCAATAAGCACATGATAATCTCATGAATTCTTGAAGAATCACCATGCTTAGCACAGAATTCTGTACCCAACAGATGCTCCATAAAAATCCACTGCTTAGGGCTTCCCTGGTGGCGCAGTGCTTGAGAGTCCGCCTGCC
>NW_006791814.1:3172610-3200081 GCF_000442215.2 Lipotes vexillifer | reverse complement strand
GCGGCTGGGCCCGTGAGCCATGGCCGCTGAGCCTGCGCGTCCGGAGCCTGTGCTCCGCAAATGGGAGAGGCCACAACAGTGAGAGGCCCGCATAACGCAAAAGAAAAAAAAAAAAAAAAAAAAAAAAAAAATCCACTGCTTAAGCCAGGTAAAATCTCCGTGCACAGTTAAAAAAATCAAATAATTATAACCGTTCTAGTATTATACTACCAGAGGCCCCTTAAGATGGTGTCTCATTACTTTTGTGCCTATAAACAGACATTTAATGTAAACAGTTATTTCCACATCTTGAATCATTTAATAACATGTTAATTTGGGTTTTTTTGGCCGTGCCGTGGGGCATGCGGGATCTTAGTTCCCAGACCGGGGATCGAACCTGTGCCCCTTACAGTGGAAGCACAGAGTCTTAATCACTAGACCACTAGGGAAGTCCAATAACACTTTAATTTTAAAACAGTATTTCCTGCTGTTTAGGAGAGACTAACTACCATTAATAGCTATACCAATTTTGTCTAAATATCATCTTTCAAACACAGCGTAGACATTTATTTACTTCCTAATAAAAATGACGTCAGAGCTTTTAAATATGAGAGGGAAAAGTAATACTTAGGTCCCACAAAGAAAAATAGAATCATGTGTAGCTAGAGACATGCAAGTCTCTGGAGAAAAACTGAGAGGTCAGCTGGTGAATTCCAAGTCTTGGTAGACAGATGAAGGTGAATTCAGCAAACATGAATTAAAAGGCAGTGGATACGTGGGGTGATAATGAGGACGGCTGTGTCCTCTGGGACCACCTGTTCCCACATTTTGTGGGGTTTCCAGGATGAGAATTGAACAACTAGTCTTCTGGTATGTTTTCCTGGGATACACTAAAATACCAGCAGCACAATTCTGTGCACTGTGGTATAGGTTGCTAACTCAAACTTTCTCTGAATGGATTCTCTTACACTGAGGGTGAGAGCTGGTAGTCAGAAACAATTATACTACAGTGGCCTCATGCTACAGTGGAAAGGCTTTGGATCTAGAATAAGAGCTAGGTATAGTCTTGATTCCATCAATGACTGGACAATCCACTGTTTCCCCATAAGTAAAATGTAGTTCATTGAAATCCTACTTCACAGGACTATTGTGAAGACCAATGAGAAAATATGGGAGTTCCCTGGTGGTCCAGTGGTTACGACTCCAAGCTTCCACTGCAGGGGGCATGAGTTCAATCCCTGGTTGGGGAACTAAGATCCCACATAGTGGCGCAGCCAAAAAAAAAAAGAGAAAATATATGAAACCCCACGGAAACTAAAGTAGTTCTTACTATTTCAGTAATAAAAATTACATATCCACCCTTATCTAAGAAAGGCTGTACCTTCGAGTGATAGAAAGCCAGGATGGGTCTGTTAAGTGGGAAACAGACAGAGCCTGTAGACAGAACAGCCACTGCTGGTTTCATGACACTCAATGTGGCACCAAAAGGATAGACAAAGGTGAGAGCCCTGAAAGAAATAAAGAAATATTCAAGGTTTTTTTTAATGAATAAAAAATTTTTGAAGATAATCTCAGTGTTTCTTGAACAAGTCACAATCAAACAGAAAATATTCTATAAGCTTTGGTTTGTTAACTTAAAATTAGTATCACTCTAGCTACAGGTTTAATAAAGCATTTTAAGAAATGTGAGTATAAATTAACAATTTACAATCGTACGTGTAAATGACTGTAACTGGAAGAACTAAAGTAGCCCCAACGGAGGAAGAGGAAGAAGAGGGGGCCTCATCTAAGAACTGAACCAGAGCTATACATGAGCCCTGCTCTGTGTAACAATGTCTTCGATGTAAATACTTTCCTCTCCCTTATAAATCTGACTGATGTTATTTCTAAGAATGAGTATCTGTCATCAGAAGGGTATGCTACCTGTTGAGTGCTTATATCAATAGAGGCGTATATTTATCCCACATTGGACACTTTTACACAGACCTGCTTTGGAGTCCCTCCTCTGCTCTCCACTGTCCTAGCAAAGACTGCGAGTGTCTTGAGTGAATCAGTACTTGGGGCAATGTACTCCTAGAAAGGGTGTGGGATGGAGGGGATAAGGGTGGGGTGCAGACCTAGAGGAGGTCAACCCCTGCAGGAGGGGCTAGGGTTTTAGTGAAAGGAAAATGGAGCTCTGCAAAGGTATTTGTTTGAAGGAAGTGTCCTCAGAAAGGAGAGAAACGAGAATCTCAAAACCAAAGCATACAACTGGAAACCGGGGCAGGGGGGAGGGGGAAGGGGCAGAGGGACTACCCATGAAGAGTTCCTTATGAAGATTTTAATTTTCCTTTCTCTTAGACCATTCTTTTTAGCTTAAGTTTTAAATTATTTCCTTCCAGTGTTAGTTTTCCCCATCCCTTCAGTAGAGTCCCACCTACCGCTACGACTTCTGTGTCTCATCGTGGTTGAGAAGTGGTACCTGCCCCATGTTCCCCATTCTCCTCCTTCCGCGCCTACCCCAGTAGCAGCCCAGTAAGGGGGGTGCAGCCAATGATTTCCAGGACAAGAACAGAAAAAAATGAGCAGTTGCCAAGGAAGAAGAAAAGGTAAGTGGGAGAAATAGTTCTGTGGATATCAGGGCACATCCTTCCCCACACCTTCCCCAAATGCACTCAAGGGAGATAATTCTTAAGGAGGAAGGTAGAATGATTATATGACGGAAATTGTCAAGCTGTTATTTACACTCCTCTATTTCTTTTATTATTACTAAGAAATCAATCAGACTGACATTTTGCTAAGACTTTAAGCATAAGGTTAAACACCCACCCCCAAAACAAATACAGGAGTTTTTCTAACCAAGTGTGAATGAGTAAGATTAGCTGGGAGAGTGTATTCCTGGAAGAGGGAGCAGATATGTGAAGGCCCTAAGGTGAGAGAGAGCTGGGCATACTTAAGGAATTAGAACAAAGTCAGTGCGGCTACGGCTGAGTAAGAGATGGAAAAAGGGACATGATAAAAAATGGGGCTAAATGAGAGCTTGAGACTCCATTAGGTCAAGATATTTCAAAGCACAAAGCAGGACTGCTTATCCCACCTCAAAGCCTCCCAAGGCACTGTGCTGATTCCGGGATGACCGAGGAAATTAACAACCTGCCATCTGCCCTTCACGACAACTACTGAGGAAGTAATAATGGTCACATCACAGGTAAGGTACAATGCCCTCTACCTTACAGAGCACTTCCACAAGTACTGCCACACTGGAGTTTCCCAAGAACTTTGTAAGATTAATACTGTCCTCAGTACACAGATATGGCAACTGAAGCTAAGAGTTACTTTGCCCTGGGTCACCCTGCAAGTAAGGCATGAAGTCAGGAACTTCTAAATCCTTCTAACTCCAAGTCCACAGTTCTTTCACTTATTCACCAAGAAGCAGATTGTGATTCTTGAATGTCAAAAATGTCAACTTATGATATATGTTGCTATACATTTTTCCCTTTATGACTTTACCTTGGTTTCATACTAAGAAAGGTCTTTTGTACTCTAAGATTACACAACATTCACCTATTGTTTCTTTTAGTGCTTTTTATGGTTTCATTTTTAATATTTAAAGATTTAATCCATCTGAAATATATTTTGGGGTGTGGCATGAAAATGGAAATGTTTTTTCCAAATGATTAGCCAAAATTATACCAGGGCTTCCCTGGTGGCACAGTGGTTGAGAGTCCGCCTGCGAATGCAGGGGACATGGGTTCGTGCCCCGGTCCGGGAAGATCCCACATGCCGTGGAGCGGCTGGGTCCGTGAGCCATGGCCACTGAGCCTGCGCGTCTGGAGCCTGTGCTCCGCAACGGGAGAGGCCACACAGTGAGAGGCTCGCGTACCCCAAAAAAAAAAAAAAAAAAAATTATACCATTCATTCCCCAATAATTTGAAACGTCACTTTAACTATAAATTAATAACCCCTACCTTCCACATATTTTGGATCTGATTCTAATTTTTTAATTTATTTTTCACTATTTCTGTATTAGTATCACATTATTCTAACTACTAGAGCTTTGTAATATGCTTTAATTATAGAAAAACATTCAACTTCTATGGGGCAAAATACCCCAAAGTAAAAAGGTAAACTGGGAAAAACATTTGCAACACATGGAGGTCTTATAAGTGAATAAGAAAAGACAAACCATCAACAGAAAAACAGGCAAAAAAGCAGTGAGCAGGAAATTCACAGAATAAATACAATCAGCCAGTAGACTTTAAAAACCATCCCATTCATAATAATCAAAGAATTGGGGCTTCCCTGGTGGCACAGTGGTTAAGAATCCGCCTGCCAACGCAGGGGACACGGGTTCGAGCCCTGACCCAGGAAGATCCCACATACTGCGGAGCAACTAATCCCATGCACCACAACTACTGAGCCTGCGCTCTAGAGCCCACGTGCCTAGAGCCTGTGCTCCCAACAAGAGAAGCCACCGCAATGAGAAGCCTGCGCACCGCAACGGAGAGTAGGCCCCGCTCTCCGCAACTAGAGAAAGCCCACGAACAGCAACAAAGACCCAACACAACCAAAAATTAAATAAATAAATAAATTTATTGAAAGAAAGAAAAAAGAATTGCAAGTTAAAATAAAGTAGTATCATTTTCAACAGAATATTCCATGCTGGCAAGAGAGGGAAAAGGGGCACGTTCATAGGGACTGTAAATGTTATAAAAGCCTGGAGGGTGACTTGGCAATGCATTACGTTTGGTAATGCTAAGAATCTGGCCTACTAAGATATTAGCATTAAGTGCACAAATTGTACATACAAAGACGTTCACTTTGTGCTTTGTTATTTATGATAATATAAAACTGTTTATAATAACAGTAAGGAAAAGAAATTAAGAGTACAGGCCCTAGAGCAGACTGCCTAGGTCTGAAACTCAGTTCTGACACTTACTAGTCAAGTGAGCTTGGGCAATTAAACTGTTATCTTGTCAACAACCTTATAGGTTGTTGTGAGGATTAAATGAGGTAATAATACATGCCTGTGACATAGTAAGTGCTCAATAAATGTTAGGTGGTATTATTAAAGCAAAATATTATAAACTACCTAAATGTTCAATAATAGGAGATTAATTAGATTAGGATACATCCAGTTTAATCCAGTCATAAAAAGGCTAAAGTACCTAACTCTAGTTTTATATATGAAAAAAAATTTTTTAATCTGAATACCTTTTTTTTTTTTTTGGCCACACAGTGCGGCATGCAGGATCTTAGTTCCCTGACCAGGGATTGAACCCGTGCCCCCTGCAGTGGAAGCACGGAGTCCTAACCGCTGGACCACCAGGGAATTCCTGAAAAAATTCTAAATACTGTTAAGAAGGATTATCTTTGGGGAGAGAGGCATGGATTTACACTGGAGGACTTCTATTTTCTTCCTTTTGAACTGATTAATCTGGTTTTTGGTGAGAATTACTTTTGTAATCAGAAATGAAAATGCTTCGCTTTGGGGCTTCCCTGGTGGCGCAGTGGTTGAGAGTCCGCCTGCCGATGCAGGGGACACAGGTTCGTGCCCCCGTCCGGGAGGATCCCACATCCCGCAGAGCGGCTGGGCCCATGAGCCATGGCTGCTGAGCCTGCATGTCCGGAGCCTGTGCTCCGCAACGGGAGAGGCCACAACAGTGAGAGGCCCACGTACCGCAAAAAAATAAAAAAGAAAAAAAAAGAAAAAGAAAAAGAAAATGCTTCGCTTTGAAAAAGAAAACTCTTCAAATGGCAAATACGTTCTCTTCAGGTGGCCTCAGAAAATACTCACTGGGCATTGTTTCCACTGCTCTCCTCTTCAATGATCCCAGGCACTGCCTTCCCTGCAGCTCGGCTAATTTCCCTTGAAGAAAAAATTAAAATCTAGTAAACAAAAAAATTTAGGAATTTCACAATCCATTCATTAATAGTAACTATGAATTAGATACAAGTACTGTGCAGACTTGTTCAAAATACCATTCTTAAAAATCAAATAAAGGTACTCCTACACACCTACATCTCTTTTGGGAAGCCTGCAAAAGTTAACATGAAAATATAAGAATCAGCTCCTCTTTCTTGAGTCCTGAGGGAAAGGTCCAAATATGTACTAGACCCGCATTCTAGTCCTGTGTTCTAGACTCTCTATCTTCAGACCCAGCAGAGTACCTGGCAAGTTCAAGTGTGGAATGAATCGTTTGGAATATAGGGAAAAGCTCCCAGAAGGCCCCTGTTGTTGCCTCCTCATGCATTCATTTCTCACTTTCTCAAAGCTCTTAATTTATGTTTTAGGATCCAATGGATGAGAAAAAGCTGACTTCATCCTAGGTTCCAGGGCTGGAGAATATGACATAACTGTGCCACCAGGGCATTCTATGCCCTCTGTCACAGCAAACCCCAGGTCTACTATTGCTGGGAATGCTGGGACGAAGGCATATGCTCTTGCCCTAAATGGTGTGGCATGAGGATACAAATTTGGGAAATGTTAAAACTAGTCAGCTCCCCCCCACAGGAGAGCAGAGCCAAGAGAACTGCAGAGAAATGGAACTGGAGCCCTGATGACCTTATGAATATTATAGTCAATCCATACCCAAAGCCTGCCCTAGTTCTCAACTTTTCAATGACATGAATCAATAAAGTCTCTGTATCGTTTAATCCCATCCGAATAGGGTTTTCTTTACTTGCAACTGAATATATTCTAACTGTCAAAAAGGTGATGTGGAGTAAGGTTTCAAAAGATGGGAGGTATATAATTTGATGGATGAGAAGTAATATAATAAAATAAACTATGATATAATAAAATTTTTTAAAAAGGCAAGAAAGGAAAAAGGGCCAGAGAAAAGAACGTGTGAGAAGGGAGAAGGGAAGAGTCACGTAGGAAAGAGGAGATTAATTGGCAAAGTCATTTCTGTTTTCAATATGCTTACCTATTCAAGACTCCATTGGAAACTAGAGCTTCTTTAGGA
The DNA here is from genome assembly GCF_000442215.2 of Lipotes vexillifer. Lineage (NCBI taxonomy): Eukaryota > Metazoa > Chordata > Mammalia > Artiodactyla > Lipotidae > Lipotes > Lipotes vexillifer. Next base: position 3,193,155 of record NW_006791814.1, on the reverse strand, counting down.
TGGAAATACTTATAATATACATTTCTAACCACAGCATCTTTAAGGGAAAAAGAGAGGAAGGCGCTTCTTAGATTAGGAGTAAGTTTGATATTATAGACACATACAAATTTTGACCTGAAAGGAATCCTGGAACTATATTCCAATCTCTCTCATTTTAAAAATGGAAGAAGCCTAGCACTAGAAATTCAGACTGCCGGTGAGGCCAGAACCCTGGACCATGCACCCTCACAACCCATGGCTTTTTCCATTGTACTATTAGGCCCAGAGGACTACGATATAAATAATAAACAGGAAATTACTGCCTCTATTAAAACAACAATAATAATTACCATTATTAACCATGATTCCATATTCTTCTAGGAGAAAGTTAATGTTGGTGTCAAATCTGGATTCCCCACCCTCTCCTAGCATCACAAGGATATCTCCACCGCCATCAAGGTACTTCTTCAGGACTTCAAACTACACAAAGAAAAAGAAACAATCTATGAATATACCTCGAAGACTTTTATCCAAACTACTATGAATAAGACCTTAACTAGGGACTTCCCTGGTGGCACAGTGGTTAAGAATCCACCTGCCGATGCAGGGGACACGGGTTCGAGCCCTGGTCTGGGAAGATCCCACATGCCACGGAGCAACTAAGCCCACGTGCCACAACTACTGAGCCCGCACGCCACAACTACTGAAGCCCGTGTGCCCTAGAGCCCGTGCTCTGCAACAAGAGAAGCCACCGCAATGAGAAGCCTGTGCACCACAATGAAGAGCAGCCCCCGCCTGCCGCAACTAGAGAAAGCTTGCATGCAGCAACAAAGACCCAACACAGCCAAAAAAAAAAAAAAAAAAAAAAGACCTTAACTAGATGAAAAAGAAACAACTTCAAATCTATAAAGGCATTTAAATGTAAATCTATATTAATACAAAATTTACTCTCTGTGTAGGATTTCCACACTTGTCTTTAGTATAAAGCTCCAAAATACTCAAACTGAAATGACGCTTTCCAAGTTGACTATCTGGATAGCAAACCAAAAAAAGTGGAAAACTATTAGCTAAAGGAAGCTCACAGGTCTCCTCCAATCAGCAGCATCCCTGGTCTTTACCTACTAGATGTTAGTTGTATCCGGACAATCAAAAATGTCTCCAGATGTTGCCAAATGTCCCCTGGGGTTGGGGGAGGGGGTGTGGAGTGAGCAAAACCATCCCTGTTTGAAAACTATTGATAGAGATCATACCTTTTCCTCACTGCCAGCCAAGGATATCAGGATAAAGGCATTTCATACCATCTCTCAGGGACGAATTCTGTTCAAGTCACTGACTGATCAAACCACATAAGAAAGGCATGCTGTCTACCTATCTCTTGGAAAGCTCTCTTGCTTTCACAAAGCTGGGGAGAGAAGAAAATCTAGGGCTGATTTTGTTGACCTAGCCTAAGAACACCTGCGGTGGGCGGTCTAGACCAACAGTCTCTCAACTTTCTTCAAGCACACCATCAGGAAAAAATTTGAATGTGCGCTCCAATATGTATAGAAAGTATGTATATTTATATCCTTACAAAATACACTCCCCAGGGAATTCTGGCAGTCCAGTGGTTAGGATTCTGCACTTTCACTGCCAAGGCCCCAGGTTTAATCCCTGGCTGGGGAACTAAGATCCTGCAAGCCGTGCGGCGTGGCCAAAAACAAAACAAAAACTCCCCAAAAGGACATTTTTAAGGATGATAAAGATATGAATAATTTCCTTCTGGCACCCCAGTGGTTCATCACACGCATCCCACTTGGGGAAACCACTGTCCCAAAGCAGCTCTGCTACAGCACGGCCCTCTTCCTCTTGCACACAACCTGGATTTGCTTCTCTCCCCCAGTCCCCTAAATATAGAAAATACAGTGCAACAGTTAACATCGCCAAAATGGCTTGCCCCCAAATGAGACAAAACTTCACGGATTCTGGACTCCACACAACAGGCTGTCTGTCCCATTCGTGGTGATTCTATATACTTGGATTTACATTTAGCCTTTGTTTCAAAATGGCAAATGTAAAGAAGTGTTCTAAGTGTATGTAAGTTCAAGGATTAACACACTAAAACATACATATTCTTCTAGAGTATATATGCCCATACATTTACAATTTGAAGTTCATATATATTTTTTAATAAATCATCTCCCTTTAATATAGTTAGAGCATCAACTTTTTTTTTTTAATGGTGATGAGTTATATTATCTATGCTTTTCAATTCAGTATGATAAAGGGGCATTTGTAATAAGGTGGCCCTTGATCTGACGGGGTTGGGAAGCATGGCGTGGGCTGCTGGAGATAACTAAATACCACCACTAAGCAAGTGTGATGTGATGAGCCAGTGGAGGTGAGGTGGGAAACAGGGGAAGACTCTGAATTCAGCCTCGCCTCTAGCTTGATTCTTGCATCTAATGTCAGATATATGATGTCTGTTCTGTCACAGAAGTTTCTGGAGGACAGCATCAAAGAGGGATCACATAGCCCTCGAGGTGTGAACTGACCCTTTACGAGTCCTCAGAGACCAGCAACGATGACCAGGAAAGCGGTGATCTCTGCCCTGCATGAAGACCTCTGCTGACCACTACGATCAGCACAGTGGAAGCATAAAAACACAAGAGGATGTTGGTTCTTAGGAAGAAGCGAAACGCTTTTCTCCCTTTCCTTCCCGCCTCACTCCAACTCTAAAGAGAAAACACGGTGCCAGGGGCTGGTCTGGTGAAAGAACATTAGGCTAAAGTTCCAAAGAACAAAATCTGCCTCTCAAGGGACCCCTGTCTTTTGGAAGCCACTCCTTCCCATCCCTGAAAGCCTGCAAAAAGGTTTGGCCTGGAGCTCATCTCCTCTTGGAAAAAGGCCCAGGCATGGGTCTCTGGCCGTCTCTCTGGATGCCCCGGCTTTCCTGAGGCTGCTTGCTCCTCGGCCCAGATGGGGACACCTCTCTTTCCTCCCTAGCTGGAGAAGGGAGGTGGACGAGAAACTATCGGAGTGTGGGACCAAAGCCCAACAGCATTCCTTTGCAGGCCACTGCCCGCTGTGTGTACTTTCCGAGGGGTCTCATGGGGTAGGAGTGGCTGGTCACCTCCACATTCCCAATGATAATCCCTGCTTCTCCTCTCAATTAACCTGATTAAATAGTTATGTCTCCCTCCATGCCCCTCCCAGATGAGAGGGTGGCCTTGCAGTCAGGTTGAGAAAAAAAAGGACGACAGGGGCTTCCCTGGTGGCACAGTGGTTGAGAGTCTGCCTGCTAATGCAGGGAACACGGGTTCGAGCCCTGGTCTGGGAGGATCCAACATGCCGCGGAGCAACTAGGCCCGTGAGCCACAACTACTGAGCCTGCGCGTCTGGAGCCTGTGCTCTGCAACAAGAGAGGCCGCGATAGTGAGGGGCCCGTGCACCGTGATGAAGAGTGGTCCCCGCTTGCCACAACTAGAGAAAGCCCTCGCACAGAAACGAAGACCCAACACAGCCAAAATAAATACATTAATTAATAAACTCCTACCTCCAACATCTAAAAAAAAAGGACAACAGGAATGCTCGCCTGTGGACCCCTCCCCGTGGCCTCACCCAAAGTAAGAGAAGGAGACCTTGGACACCTAAGTCTAAGGACCACATCGGCCCCGCCCTGCCTCTACTCCCTCCCTCCTCCCCACAACCCTCCCTGAACACCAAGCACTTCCAAGTCTCTGTGAGAAAGGCTCTTGCTATGTTCTGGGGTTTTTGCTTTTTTAACTGTGGTAAAATATATCTAACATACAATCTACCCTCTTAACTACTTTTAAGTGTACAGTTCAGTTAAGTACATTCACAATGTTGTACAAACAATCTACAGAACTCTTCACCTTGCAAAACAAAACCTTCATACCCATTACAAAATAACTCCGTCTCCCTCCTCCCTCTAGGTCCTGGCAACTGCCACTTTAACTTTCTCTCTATGAATCTGATAACTCTAGGTGCACCATACGAATGGTACCATACAGCGTTTGCCCTTTTGTAACTGGCTTATCTCACTTAGCATAATGTCCTCAAGATTCATGCCTGTCGCGGCAAGTACCGGAACTGCCTTCTTTCTTAAGACTGAGTAATAATTCATTGATGTATTGATCCCATTTTATTTATCACCTGTTGGCTACTGTGAATAATGCTACGATAAACATGGGTGTACAAACACCTCTTTGGGACCCTGCTTTCCATTCTTTTGAATATATATATCCAGAAGTGGGACTGCTGGATCATATAATTCTATTATTAATTTTTTGAGGAACCGCCGTACTGTCTTCCATAGTGGCTGCACCATTTTACCTTTCCACCAATAGTGCACAAGGGTTCCAATTTCTCCACATCTTTGCCAATACTTGTTATTTTTTATTTTATTTTATTTTATTTATTATTTTTTTTTTTTTTGCGGTACGCGGGCCTCTCACTGTTGTGGCCTCTTCCGTTGCGGAGCACAGGCTCTGGATGCACAGGCTCAGCAGCCATAGCTCACGGGCCCAGCCGCTCCGCGGCATGTGGGATCTTTCTGGACCGGGGCACGAACCCGTGTCCCCTGCATCGGCAGGCGGACTCTCAACCAGTGTGCCACCAGGGAAGCCCAACACTTGTTATTTTTGCTTGGGTTTTACACTTAACGATCCTTTGTCTATCCATGAAACAGAATAAAAAACAGCTTAATTTTCAATGGAATTTTTCTATTTTTAAAGCAAAAACATGGCAAAGAAGTATGGTTAATGTTGAGTTAGCCTGCACTATGTGTCTGGCACTTAACATGCATTAACTCAGTTAATCATCACAGCAACTCCATGATGAAGAAAGAGATGAAGTGACCACCTTAAGGCAGTCAAGTGGCGAAGAGGGAGTTAAGCCCGGGATTTCAGAGCCCATGCTCCTAACTATCTCACCACATTTCTTCTTTATGGATATTTCTTACCTCAGCTGCAGTAAATTTTTCCCTTGGCCCCGCTGTAATCCACAGCTTCACCCCAGTTAGCTTCTCAGATGTAATTTCATCTTTTAAGCTAGAAATATGATTTTAAAAGCAAGTGTTAGATCCATTATTTAAACCAATTTATGAGCTATTTTAGCGTCTAGACTGTATGGAATCAGAGGCTACAGAGGCACAGAAATGAAGGGATTTAGAGGTACCTGGTCCAGCCTCTCTCCCAAAGTGAGAATCCCCTCTAATAGGTCTGCCCCAGAGTCATCAGCCTGTGCTCAAGCACTACCTATAAGCCAAGGTGTCCAAATTAAACCACACTAGAGCATAAAGAAGTCCTCCAACTTCTAATTCAATCAGCTCTACCATTAGCTTGTATGATTACACATCCTTTACCCATTAAGAAAAACCACACACACACACACACACACACACACAGATATTTTCATTTCTCCTTTCCCTAAACTAAAGTACTGACCCAAGTTAAAATATGGGGAAAGCCTCTAACCTCTTAAAAACTTGCATATGTATAACTGGAATAATTACTTGATTTGGGGGGAAACACTTAATAATACGCTAATTGCCAATTTTTGAAAGATATGTTTTAATAATCATTTATTTATTTCTGAACGACCTTTAAATGGAATTCCTCCCACCTAAACAATCTATTTTACATAAGAAAATAAAGACTTTTCAGTGTTATATGCAGGCTGTTATCAGCACTTAGAAGGGAAAACAATTCACTCGGTCACCTCTGAATCTTCCAATTACTCCGAAGTCTTTTCTGCATGGATTTATAGCCATTGCTGGTGGTAAATACTTCCTTTTTGTATGCATTGAAAAGAATGGTGCTCCGAAGCTCTTTCTCCATGGTCACCTTATGGAAAAACGAAGGGATCAGAAAAAACGGAAACAATAAACAATATTCCAAAAGAAAGACCCTAAAAGGAACCAATAGTCTACTTCTTATAATTCATTAAGAAAAGGTGGGCTTCCCTGGTGGCGCAGTGGTTAAGAATCTGCCTGCCAATGCAGGGAACACGGGTTCAAGCCCTGGTCTGGGAAGATCCCACATGCCACGGAGCAACTAAGCCCGTGCACCACAACTACTGAGCCTGTGCTCTAGAGCCTGCGAGCCACAACTACTGAAGCCCACGCGCCTAGAGCCCGTGCTCCACAACAAGAGAAGCCACCACAATGAGAAGCCCGCGCAACTCAACAAAGAGTAGACCCTGCTCAGCGCAACTAGAGAAAGCCCGCACACCGCAACGAAGACCCAATGGAACCAAAAAATAAACAAACAAATTAATTAATTAAATAAATCTATTTAAAAAAAACAATTCAAAGGCTGAAAGTGAAATGAATAATCACGGCTGCAGAAACCCAAGGCAAACCCTGGGCTTCCCATCAGCCCACTTCCATGGCCCTGCCCTGCCATCACGCTACAATGTGGGGAACCATATTTCCAACCTGATTCCTCACTGCTAACTACTGTTAAATGTGGGGTATAGTTTTCTAAATTCTTTTTATCATATGGTAACTTATAGTTTTATTTACTAAATAGGACCATATGCACTGTTCTGCAACACACTTTTTTCACCTAACCTGTATCTTTCACATCTTTCCATGTCACTATATATGGATCTACCACTTTTTTCTTTTAAACTGCTGCACAGCAGTCCATTTTATGGATGTACTGAAATTTATGTAACCACTCATATACTGATTGACATGTTTTTTTCCCAAAATTTTTGCTAGTAATACTACAAACACCATCTTTGAACATGATGTTTTTGTGCACTCTGCATATCTATAGAATAAATTCCTACCTGTTGAATGGCTAAGTAAATAATTTCCAAATTGCCCTCCAAAAAATTGTACTAATTTTTACTTCCACTAACGCTAATACATTTGTTTCCACACAATCCTGTTTTTAATTTTTTAAATCTTTGCTAATAAGATAGGCAAAAAAAAATCCTTATTATTTTAATTTGCCCTTTGGAATTAGTGAGATGGCCATCTTTCACTGTTTATATTGGCCACTTATATTTCTTCTGATTTTCTTGTTCATATACTCTGCTATTGGGTTTAAAATTTTTCTAATTGATCATTAAATAAAGACTTCCATAAGTTTATTTGTCTTTAGACTTAGCTGCTGGTAGTTTTTTTTTGGTTTAGTTTGCTTGAATTTTGCAGGCCACACAGAAAGTTTTAAATTTTATAGCGTCGAAAACATTAATCTTTTCCTTTCTGGCTTCTGGATCGCGTGACATATTTAGAAGAGTTTTTATTTTTTAATTAATTTATTTATTTTTGGCTGCGTTAGGCCTTCGTTGCTGCACGCGGGCTTCCTCTAGTTGCGGCCAGTGGGGGCTACTCTTCGTTGCGGTGCGCCGGCTTCTCATTGCGGTGGCTTCTCTTGTTGTGGAGCACGGGCTCTAGGCGCTTGGGCTTCCGTAGTTGCAGCACATGAGCTCAGTAGTTGTGGCGCACGGGCTTAGTTGCTCCATGGCATGTAGGATCTTCCCGGACCAGGGCTTGAACCTGTGTCCCCTGCACTGGCAGGCAGGTTCTTAACCACTGAGCCACCAGGGAAGCCCTTTAGAAGAGTTTTTACCATGCTAAGATTATAAATACATCCAACAATGCTTTCTCCTAGTACTTTTATGATGTCAAAATTTTTAAGACCTAAATTTTAGTCCATTTGGACTTTATTTTGGTGCTTTAATTTTGTTATTGTTTTAATTACTAGCAAGTTGCCTGACACCAATCCATCCCTTCTATGCTAATTTAAAATACCACCTTGCCTATATAATAAAACCCTAAAAACTGAATTTTATCATGAATTCTATATATTCTATCTGCCTGTAAGTTCCTGCCAAGTTCCATACTATTTTAATTACTACAGGTTTATAATATGTATGTTATAATACTTGGTGGTGCTGATAAAAGCTAATCTCTCTTATTACTCTAAAGTTTTAGAATTTTTCTCGTTAGTCCCACATATTTATGTTTTAGGTTGAACTTTAAAATCATTTTGTCAGATGGAAAAAAAAAATCCCCCCATGATACCACCACAGCTATCTTTTCATGTTCCATTCCATCCATGCCTATGCTTACTTTCACAGTGTGTACATACAACATTGTATTCTGCCTTCTGATTAGATTAGTGGTTGCGTGGTTATGCCATAATAAACTCAATCTTCATGAGCATCTTTTCAATTTTTTGCCATCGTAGATCCTACTGAAATGTACATATTTCTGCTTCTGCCATTAATTATTTTTGCCGTAGGACAGATTCCTAAGAGCAGGATTCCTAGAAAAAGGGGATGGAACTAGGATGTCACATTATGGTTTCTTGTCCAATGCTCTTTCATACTCAGCAGGATGACTAAACATCTCCCGGCCGAAGGCGAGTTAGATTCCAGCCCAGTCTGAGGTCCGGGATCCGGGCCTATATCTGCGCCCCCACCCTTTTACTTTACCCTAGCGGACCTCGATTTTCTCTAAGACGGGCCCAGCGGCCTCGAGGACAGTCCGGCGAGGCCCTCGCCAATTCCCAACACCTCGGCCGGCCCACCACGGTCGGAGTCCGTCTTACCTGAGGCCCACTGACCACCATCTTCACCTGACGCCGCCCAGCATCCCCCGGCCAGGTATCCAAGACCGCTTAGCAACTGCGGAGGCGAAGCTGCGCGCTGGAAGGGCGTGGCCCCGAGCGTGGAACTACCTCCGGAGCGACGTGATGACGACAGGACGGAAGAGGCCGATTTACCTAGCTAGCGAGGAGGGAGAAGTATGGGTGGGGGAAGGGGGCGGGACTAATGTGGGACTGTACCATTATTTTAGATGAGGGGTAAACCCAAAGAGAATGTGGATTAACTTTAGGCCAAAGAGAAACTCATTTCATTTTCTCCTTTAATACCCAGTCTCATTAAAGCCTGATAAAAATGATAGGCCCCAAGGGCCCAAACTTCGCCCCACCCTGTGGGAGGAGACTAGTGGAGGCTTCCGGCGGAGAGTGCGGAAGGCCCAGCCTTGAGCCCTAGGGCGCAGGCGCAGAGCGGTGGCCCGACGCGGCGCGGGGTTTTGCGGTTGAGGTTGCGGCTGCGGTTGTGGGTCGGTGTCTCCCCTTTTTAGAACACGGGACTCGAGGCACGGCGCGCGTTATAGGAGGGTTTAGGCGCCCTGGGAGGCCGGGGAGGCCCTCCAGGAGGAGGGTGGGCAGGTGTAGTGGTGAGGATGGGAATATGAGATAATTCTTTCTGTTTGATTAGCCCCGCATCTCTGAGCGCAGCAGTGCCACGCCCAGGATGTGGCGGTGAACCAGCCTCTGGGCAACCCCTGGCGGCGAGTTAGACCTGACCAAAGTCTACCAAAAAATAAAAATATAAACTGTTTTAAGGGAGCTGTGAGAGGCCGAAGCTGGGCAGACAGGGGTCCCCGTTGAGCAGAAAAGTGAGAGAAGAATGGTTCATTAAGGCAAGGGTTGGGGAAGGGCATTTGGGCAGAAGGAACTGCTTATGCGGAAGAGCCATCGCCAAGTACGGTTTGCCCTGCTGTCGCCGTGAAAATGAGAAACCAGACGCCGATAACCACAAACAGGCAACACTTCTCCCCAGGGGAGGGCTCAGTGCCTGCCCTGGGGGAGCGTGGACGTGTGTGCAATGCAGCTGTCTTCGCTGGCTCAAACCGATGTGAGCAGAGACTTGAGAATTTTTGTTACAGTCTTCAGCGGGTACAGAGTAGTCGGAGTTTTAGGGTCTTAAAACACACACACTACTCCTGTTGCTTTTTCACAACTACTGTGACTGCAAAGTTAAAAAGAAGAAGAGGGTGATTGTGATTTCTCTTCCTGAGGATGCTGTCTTTTGGTACCAAATTGGGTGAATACAGTTTGCAGTCAGGCTTTGCCAGAAGACCAAAAAAGTAGCTGCCCAGAGCATTTCTTCCACTATTGGAGGTTGTAGACAGAGCGAGGGCCTTAGAAGCAGCTGCCACCAAGTTCAGGTCCTGGCTGTGCCTTGTACCATCTGGGTGACCTTGGGACCTTGGGCTTACTATCTCCGAGTGAAAGTTTCTTACCTGTAAAGTGAGGTTAATCATTTCTAAATGCTGGCTTATTGTGAGGATTGTAGATAATGCACATGCAGCTCAGAATGTGCTCAATAAACCGAGGTGTGAACACATCTGTTCTGATATTGAACAGGTCAAGTTTCATAATTTTTCATTTTTATTTTCTACCCTGGTGAAAATGTTGTGATTTTCCAGTCTTAGAGCAGATAGAACCATTACGTGTTTCACAACCCATAGCAGGTTGTATACTTTGACAATATACTATCACATTTCTGACAACTACGCTCTGTTGCTTTTTGCTTTGGGAAGTTGGGGGGATTTTGGCGTCTCCCTCATCACATCTGTCTATTAGCAGACGCTATTAAGATGGAAATCAAATCATAGTGTTTCTCTCAGAATTCACAGCACATATCAAAGCATAATAGTAGCTCTTGACTCAGCTTTGATCCCCAGTACGTCAGTGTCAGTGTCACTGGTGTGTTTTCCATGGTCTTCCAGCTTCATCCCCCATAATTCCTGGGGCAGGGGGCTGGATAAACAAAAATGTGAGGCAAAGAGTGGGACTGAGTTAAGAGGAAAAGGCAGTAAAATCACCAGCACACACTGATGTTAAGGAAGTTCTTCTCTTGTTCACAAATCAGAAAGCTAATGAGACCACCATGAAGTAGGTGATGAACCACAAGCTTGTCAAAAAAACTTGTTGCACTGAAATAAGGCAGCAAGATCCATCAGATAAGTGCAGGGTGTCTTGGACTCATGGACTCTGTCCAATCAGAATTGCTTTTAGAAATGGCTAATCCCCGGGACTGTACCAGCCCCAGCCTGGGCTCCCTATGGCCCTAGACCTGCCAAACATACAGAGGTATGTGAGGTAGAGCATAGCATGAACTTGGCAGCTAGGCTCAGACGATGAGCATCCAGTTGAATGCCTCCTCTTCAAGACCCCGTTTCCCATAACCCAGCTTGGCTCTCCTTAGAGATTTTGAAAGTCATTCTGCTTGGATCTAACAGAGTGAGAGGCAGACCAGTGCAAAGGTTACCTGTGAAAGCCCCAGAGTCAGCTTATATGGCTCCAAGTCCCAGCTCTGGCCCTTATTAGCTATGTGACCTCCAGGCAAGGTACAACTTCTCTCCGTTTCTTCATTGGTAAAAAGGGGATAGCTGCTACCGTGGGGTTGTTTTGATGAAAACTGAGACTTGAAAAAGTCTAGCACAGAAACTGGTTCAGCATAGGCAGATGTTCTCAAGCTGACTTTGACCAGTTAAGCAAAAAAGGAGTGGTTAACAGGATCAGAATCTCTCAAAATCATTGGGAAAACTAGAGTTAAATAAGACTCAAGGATTCCCAGGAATGACAGGAATGATGCTGCGGCACTGATCTGATGAGGAAACTGATGCTGCCAATAAGTACCAATTGCTATATCGTTGCCATTTCTACACCAGGAACTCGGTTTTGTGGGTGTTGTTACTGCAGCTACCACATGAAAGAGAGCTCCCAGTTCCTTCCTTGAGTCAAAAATCTGGCACAGGTGCATCCTGAGGCCACATGCCTGGCCCGAGCCGCAGGGTGGGCTGGGAAAGTTAGTATCTAGTATTTTCAGCTACTGTAAGTAGAGGTAGTTATTGCCTCTCATTACGGCTCATAAAACAGGAGATTCCCTGAATATAGCAAGAGGTTCAGATGCCAGGCAGACAAACCTAACAAATGTGCAATCCACCCACCCAAAGAAAGACATCATCGACAGAGAAAAATAAGAGGATGTTGGGTGATACCCTATAGGCTTGTTACATCTCCGTCATTTTACACATTGAGATCAAACTCCAAACACCAAGAGACCCTCTGGTAAAGAGGTGCTGGTTGCCTACTCAACATTTCCCCCTTCTGTCTTAGTGTTGGAACCCCTGTGTTATTGTGGGGAGTAATGTGCCCAGTTAATCAGACATATATCCCAACCTCCATTACAGGTAGGGTGGATGGCTACTGAGATGCAATCAGAAGGCATTGGGTGGGGCTTCTGGGGAAGCTCCATAAAGGTGCCCTTTTGCCGTTTCCTCCTTTTTCCCTGCCCAGGACACAGAAGCAGTGGTTAGAGCTCCAGCACCATCTTATGATAATATAATAATCCTAATAGTAGAAGCCCCTTGCCAAGGACGGCAGAGCAGAAATACAGAAAGCCTCTGATGACCTGTCATACCAGCCCTGGACCACCTAACATCACCCTTCTTTTATGGGCTGGGAAAAAAAAATCTTATTTAAGCCATTGTTACTCTGGGTCACTGTGACTAGCAGCTGAAGGTAATTCTCACACATACAAGCTGGCTTCAGTGGTTTCGTAGGTGCTTCTCTTCTAGCAATCTAAGACGGCATCATCCTCCGGTGCATAGGAAAATCCCAGGAAGGCACTTGAGGCCCCAGAACTGCTGGCCATAGTGTCGGGAGTGCAGCCAATGGACTTCGACACAGCTTCTTGGGTGAACTCTGGGTCAAAGTGTTTCAAGTCAGCAGGTCCTGCCTGTGAATATAAGCCAATGATAAGAAGGGAACACTGGGGTCAGAGCTGCCAAAGGAGCCCACAGCCATGATAGAGATGTCAATGCTCCCCTCTGAGTGCCCCAGGGGCATCCTTACTTAATTGTCACTTATTTATGCATTTACATTGGTCTTTGTACTCCATGAGGTCCAATAACAATCTATCAATTCCTCCATCCCCGACCCCAGAACCCTACCTGCTCCACACCAACCCTCCAGACGCTGCTGGTAGGAAGTAGATTGTGACATAAAAGCAGTATGAATCAAGGACATTAAAAATGTGCACAACAGGGCTCCCCTGGTGGCCTTATAAGCTGACTCTGGGGCTTTCACAGGTAACCTTTGCACTGGTCTGCCTCTCACTCTGTTAGATCCAAGCAGAATGACTTTCATAAGACATACTTATAATGTCTTATATGACTTAGGGAAATAATGACATAGTTTTTAGCAAAAAGAAAGAGGGGAGAGATGATATTTATATATATGAAGTGTGACCTATGTAAAAAAACATAGAAAAGACTTGAAGGAAACATGCCGGTGGTGCTTTCTCCTGGGTAGTGAGATAATAAGCTTTTTCTCCTTGACGCTTTAAACATCTGTTTTACACACTTTCTAGAAAGAATACATGCCATTTTTATTATAAGGAAAAAAGCTAAACATAGAAAGAAAATCTTTACAGGGCTTGGCTCTGTCTGGGTGTGCTCTTTAAAAACTGTAAAGAGCTCTGCGATGAGGGTTATTGGTGCTAAAAGTAAAGTAGTGCAGCCTGGCTCCTCACACAGAGCTGAACTGGCGGTCAGGACTTCTGGGCTCTAGACCCAATTCTGCCTCTAACTTATGGGGTGGCCTTGGACAAATCACTGAGCCTCTTGGACCCTTGGTTCTCCCATCTGTAGAAAGAGAGCGGGCTCAGATACCCTCCCCAGATACCCTCCAAGCTTCCATCAGCCCTGGGAATCCAGAATCTAGAATGTGAAGACCTCTTACCACATTAGGGTTGAAGGGTGGAGTCAGCCTCTTGTGGTACAAGTCGTCCCAGTTTATGGGGCTGAAGAATACATGGTTCTTTATCTCAAGCTGCAGGAAGAAGGTACTGATCAGAAGTAGCCCTTTCCAGTGGCGTTCCCACCCCTCCTCACATGCCTCGGAGCTCCAACTCTATTGGCAACTGGTTGTCAAGCCCTAAACTCTTTACTAGGAAGGTAACTTGCCGTTCTGGCTGGTTTCCTGGGACAAAGGAGTGTCTGCAGTTAGACTTCACCCCTTCACCATTATCTCGAACTCCAGCCTTCTCCTCCTAGCAGTTGTTTATTCCACAGCTATTTACTGAGCACCTATTCTGTACCATACTAGGCTGTAGAGGTATGTCAGTGAACAAGACAGCAGAACCTGCTCTTGGGGGCCCCAGGGGATCTTGGGGACCCCCTGTCCCCCATTCTGCTTCAGTGCATCCTGACTCTTCCAGAATTCTAACCAGAGAAATAGAGCAAATAGACTCACTAAGGAAGATTTGGGAAATAAAGCCCCAAGAAAAGCCGCAGTTTCCCAAAGATCCAGAATTTAGGATTCAGCCCTGGGCATGATTCACCACTTCTTTCCTAACCCAAACCAGTGCTGGCACGAACTTCCACCTGTTCCAGCAGGACCCTCTCTCCACCTGTGTTCCTCAAAGAATGATTCTCTGGCTCCATATCAAAACCCCCCGGGGGGTTGCTAAAAAGCCAGATCCAAACTATTTCCAGACGAACACCCAAGAAACTGGTAACACTCATTGCCCCCAAATTTAAAAAACTCAGTGGCTGGAGGGACTTTTTCTGAATATCCTTTGGATTTTGATCTATGGGAATGTATACCTTATTTTAAAAATCATACATATTTTTTAAGATGCAAATTTCCTCTGGGAAGGAGGGGACCTGTCTTCATGAAAGCCCTGTTCTTTAAGCTGTCCAGGGATGGGTAGGCAAATGCCCTAAATGTTGCTACACTTCACAGTATCTGGCATATAGGGCAGTTTGTACAAACACTTAAAAAGCACTGCATGCCAGACACTGGGCTAGGTGTTTGTATATATTATTTAATCTTCATAAGAGCTATGAACTGGGTGCTGTTATTACAGATGGGGAAACAGGCTCACAGAGTGGTTAGCCATGTGCCCAGGGTCCTGCACCTAGTAATTGGTAGAGGAGGGATCTGAACCCACGTAGTCTGTCTCACAATCCATGCATCTCAACTTCTATGCTAGAAGAGCAAGCTTCTAGGGAGCATGCACAGTTGGGACAAATTATGAACCATAAGATACAAAAAGGCCAAAAACCAACTGAGGTTGCTGGGAACAAAAGCAGGATAGTGGGCATGAACCCTACACACAACACCACCAAGGAGGTGGGCAGACAACCTAGGCCACCCCTCCTGCCCAACCCACAGATCTGCCCCTACTCTCACCCCATTTAAGGAACGAGTCCACCCTCCTCAGAGAGCAAGCAAGGACACCTGTTACTTTTCTTTTGCCCCCTCGTGCTATATAGCACAAGTCCCAGTAAAGCCTTGCCTGAATCCCTGTCTGGCCTCTTATCGTATTGTCACACTCTGTAATAATTTGTGTTTGTTTGTCTGCCTTCCCCTCATAAACTTAATAAGGGCAGAGACCCAGTCTAATGAATCCCTAGCATTTAGCTCAATGCCTGGCACATAGTAGGTGCTCCATAAATACTGGTTGAATAAAAGTGTTAGAATGAAGGAAATAAGTAGGCAGCTGTGAATCTCCAACTGCGTGAATTAGCAGTGCCTGGTTTTAGAAAATAGCTGGATGCATGTCACTGCTTCTGGGTTGCCTCTGCAGGAAGCTGAGAGCCCCACGAGGGGCCAGTGCTCCGCTAGAAGGTCACTTACAAAGTCTGTTTGGGAGCCCAGCCGCTGCCTCTGGTCCTTGTGAAGAAGGGCTTGCAGGAGGTCACAGGCGGCCACTGTCAGGCCCCCAGGGATCCGTAGCGGCTGGTTCAGAATGTTCTCATACATCTGGGACAAATCTTGGCTGTAGAAGGGTGGCTGGTGAGAGAGAGAGAGAGAGAGAGAGAGAGAGAGAGAGAGAGACGGGAGGATCATCCGTGCTAAAGTGGGCACAGTTCTCAGGGACACTTGGAGCAAAGTGGGCAGCTGGAAGGATTCAGCCAGACCTGTGTCTGTGCGATGGCTCACATGGCAGATGGGAGCGAGACAGAGACCTAAGGGCATCCAGCACAGTGGACAGGCTGTTGGGAAGGCCCCACCAGTGTGAGGCTTGTGCATCCCCCAGGTGCCTCCTCTATCCCATGTCTCTTAATCCAGCTTGTGCAACGACTTTGCACTTTGCAAAGTTAACAGTTTCCTGTCATCATTTCATCCCAGCCTCACAACCAACCTTTGAGACAGGTTGTAATTTTTCAGATGAGAAGAGCAGGCAGCCTAGGATTGGGTCCAGGGGCTGGTTCCACAACCTCCCAGCACTGTGACCTTTCTGGGTCTCAGTTTCCTGGTCATGAGGCACCACAGGAGTAACATGTGAGACGGTATACTGTAAAGTGAGGAACTGACTTTATTGAAAAAATATATCTAATCCTTGTATTCACTTTGGCATCATCTTTTTTCAGCTTGGAGAGGAATGATGGCTCATTCAGTTCCTCGAGGAGCCTGAGGAGGCCACACAAGGGACAGACGCACCCCCATCTCTTCCAGAGTCCGCTATACCCCACTCACCAGGCCGTGCAGCATCTCGTAGAGAACGGCCCCCAAGGACCACCAATCCACTGCCCGATCATAAGGCTCTTTACGAAGCACTTCTGGAGCCAGGTACTGTTGAGGGGAAATACATTTATCTGAAAGACACTCAGCCTCCATCTCCCCATTTGTAAGCAAGGCACCCGGAGGAAAAGCTCAACAGGGGTTGATCCTGCTGTGATATTTACTTGTCTGTGCCTATGTTTATTCAGCATCCATTTGTCAAAGACCTGATTTGCGTGGGGCTCTTTGCCAGTGTGCTAGGGACATAGAGGAGATCAGGCAGGACTGCCCTATACAGTTGTATGTGTTGTGCCTCACACAAAATTACCAACCATAGGGGTAAAAGGGGCTGCAAGCCTGGCTATGATCAACTTACCAAGCCATAACCCTAGTATAGGGGTGCATCTGACAACTGACATATATTTATTTTCTTAATTTATTTATTCATTTTTGGCCATGTTGGGTCTTTGCTGCTGCTCAGGCTTTCTCTAGCTGCAGTAAGTGGGGGCTACTCTTTGCTGTGGTGCACGGGCTTCTCATTGCAGTGGCTTCTCCTGTTGTGGACCACGGGCTCTAGGTACGCGGGCTTCAGTAGTTGTGGCACGTGGGCTTAGTTGTTACGTGGCGTGTGGGATCTTCCCAAACCAGGGCTCGAATCCATGTCCCCTGCATTGGCAGGTGGATTCTTAACCACTGTGCCACCAGGGAAGTCCCAACTGACATATATTTAAAGGGGAAACTTTTTCTAATTAGTCTGCCCAAAGTGGGTGCCTTTATCGAATTTGCTCAAAAGCATCCAATCAGTGTCTTGGGACTAGGAAAGCCCTGGGAATACTCACCGGGCAGTGGGAAGACTAACAGATAAAGTGTAAGTCAGTGTGGCACATACTTGCTCTGGAAATCTTAATAACAGATGAATGGACACAGGAGCCAGGAAAGAGGAGGTGGCACTTGCGTTCCTCCTTACAGCTGAATGCGCACCTTGTATCTGTGCCTTGCGCAAGGAGAGAACCTGAGGCAGAGCTGTGCTTCCTGCCAAACCCGAGGGCTTAGTGGCCTCTTAGCCTGGTGTCTCTGCCACTGAGGAAAGGGGTCTCAGCAACAGACAAAGCCACTTCGAGAGACTGTGTGTGCAGAGAGAGGCAGGGAATTATGCAGACCTGAGCCCTACTGGGTGTGTGGTCACAAGCAGGTCATTGAACCTCCTAGAACCTTGGTTTGCTCATCCACATAATGGGACCGCAGAATCCCTCTCTAGGTGCTGTGTTAAGGACACATGCTAACATATGTGTTACCCCTTGAACAATGGGAGCAACTGTGGTTACTCCTGTCTGTGCTCCCAGCACCATGGCAGTGGCTGAGTCATGGAAGAGACTTGTCAGGGCCACATGTCTCCGACATGATCCAAGGTGCCATATCCCCTCCTTGCCTCAGCAGTGTCCAAGGAAGGGACAGCTGGGCTTTTAGGCTTTGGGAGGCCAGTTCTGTCTGAGGACTCCCTGCCATACCCAAACACAGACAATAGCTCCTGCTTAGAGAGGCCGTCTGTCCATCAGCTCCCCTAAAACCAAATTGAGGAGACAGTTGAAATCTGAGACCCAGATTCTCAAGCACTAGGAGAAAAACAAAAGCTAAGTTCCTGTCCCATGCCAGTTCGGGAGGACTTGCCAGCCCTGCAGCCTCAGTCCCCCACCCCCAATCCAGACATCTGTCCAAGCAGCTGGGAAACCCTTTGGGCCCAAGGTCTAAGGAGTTTAAGGAAAGGTTTTTAACCCCAAAGCTGCAGGGAGGCCTTGGCAGGACAGAGAGATGTATGTGAATTACTGCTGAAACTGGCAAATTTTAACCCTCCAGGATCTTGGTGGCTGGAAGAAGGAGGTAGACCAGTGTCTGTACCCTTGCAAACCTTGATCTTAACTGTCCGGCCGGGGCCTCCTGTGGCACATGGACTTCACCCTGTAGGGCAGTGCTGTCCAATACAGTAGCCACTAGCCACGCATGACTGCCGAACATTTGAAATGTGGCTGATCTGAGCTGAGAGGGACCATAAGTATAAAAGGCATACCAGATCAAAGACTTAGAAAAAAGAAGAATAAAGTATTTCAACAATTTTATGTGGATTGTATGTTGATGTGATACCACTTGGCCTGTGTTGGGTTAAATAAAATATGTTATTAAACTTGATTTCTCCTCTTTCTTTTTTCTTTTTAAATGTGCTTGCTGGAAATTTTTACATTGCACGTATGGTTTGCATTTCTGTTTCTATTTCTATCGGACAGCACTACTGCAGAGTTTCACCAGCCGGGTCCCAGCAGCCCCTAGAGCTGGTGCCCCCATGACACGGAGGAGGGAACCAAGGCTGAGTGTACAGCCAGCTCGGGGAAGTGCTTGGGTGGAAGGAGTGAGTCCCTCTGGTATAAGCTGGTGGCCCTAATCAGGCGCTGTGGCCTCATCCACTCCCAGCCTTGCCCCTCCCAGGAGGTTTAGCTTACCTCGGGGGTGCCACAAAATGTGGACGTGGTCTCCTCAGGCTCCACACCTTCCTTGCAGAGGCCAAAATCTGTCAGCACCACATGTCCCTATAGAGGAGGGAGGGCAAGGGTGGGAGGGTGGTCTGAGCCAAAGGTATACCCAGGTCTTTCCCCAAAGCCCAGATGCCACATCTGGGGCAGCGGCCGTGGGGTCTGATGTCCCTGGCAAAGGCACGGGCTGGTGGCTCCACTCAGAGACTCAGTGCTTCTAACCTGGATGCTAAGAGCAGCACAGGGGCCAGGTGGGGAGATGGCATTGCACTGTCTACCCCCAGCTCATCACAAACTCAGATCGACAACCTACAACGACAGCAGTTCTGGAATGTTCCCGCTGGAGGGGCCTAGTGGCAGCAGAGCCCCCTTAACAGAGGGCTGGGGACCCAGAAAGCACGCCTTGTGGCAGCTGAGCGAGAGGGTGGTTGGTAGAGCAGTGAGTGGATGCTGCGGGGCTCTGTCCAGATCCCCTCTTTAGGAGCTGTCCCGCCTATCCCCCCATGCTGGGCCATTGCCCTCATCCAAAGTCATGCCCCCTCTCAAGGGGCAATCCCCATCCAATGACTGGTCAGTGTAGGGGCACAGATGCCCAGCCTCCTTGCCTCAGTTTAGAACAGTTCTAAAGAGCCATCCCAGCTCAGGCCCACCCCACCCCTGCACGACCAGCTGAGGAGGCCTCACTTGCGACCACAAGGCAGGCGAGCTGCTTTCTCTGCCCAGTCCTGCCTCCTCAGCCCCTTAAACGTGGATCTCTTGAGAGCGTCCCCCAGGAAGCTTCTGCACCCAGTGGTCCATCTCAGAGTCTATTTCCAGGGAACACAGTCTATGCCACGGAAGGACTACAAAATCCTTGAGCCTCCACATGGCTCCACCCCTGCCCCCCACCCCGTATACACGTACACACACATGGATACGTAGCCACGTGTACACATAACGCACATGCGTGTACATATATGCGTGTATGTGTGTATACAGGCATAGGCACACATGCGCACACATACTTGAATGCGTCCCTAGCCATGTGCACATATGCACAATGCGTGCACACACACTCATGGGCACACAGCACACACGCGCGCACGCACACACAAATACCCACCAACCTGGCCGTCCAAAAGAATGTTCTCTGGTTTCAGGTCCCTGCAGAAAATGAGAGAAAAGGGCGCTGTGATGTCACAGCTGCTTAGTGACGCGAGCTGGGGACCGGGGTCCTGCAAGAGGACTATTCATGGAGATGCAGAGATGCACAGGGAGAGCCCGAGGAGGATGGGCACTCAATCCCAGGAAGGAGGAGGCCCCCACTCGCTGGCGGGCCCTCCTCGTCAGACAGAGGACCAGGTTCACCAGGATTTCAGCAGGGTCTGGGGGTCCATACGACGCCTGGCTGTTGGGGCGGAAGGGCCAGGCTTAGCTCTGAGCCACAGGCAGGCCTCACCTGTAAATGATGTTGAGGGAGTGCAGGTAGCCAATGGCGCTGGCCACCTCGGCGGCGTAAAACCGGGCCCGGGGCTCCAGGAACCGGCGCTCCCGCTGCAGGTGGAAGAAAAGCTGCAGGGGGAGGAGACAGGTGAGCGGGTTCCTGGGGGGCTCCAGATCCTCGAGAGTGGGGTGGGGGGCAGCTGGCCAAGTGACCCACTCTCTAAGCTGCAATGTCCTCATACAAGGAAGGGCATGCTGGCCCCTGCCCCACAGAGCGGGCAAAGTGTCAGCAGG
>NW_006791814.1:3169992-3172555 GCF_000442215.2 Lipotes vexillifer | reverse complement strand
CAGCAGGAAAGATGAATTAGCAGGGGTGGACCACCTACTGAGTTTCAGGCTCCAGCCAGACCCTCTCACGTCTCTAATCTCCCTTAATCTTCCTGACTACCTTCCAGGTATCAAGTAGGAGGCCAGTTTCACAGAAGAGGAAACTGGAAGGGTCAGAGCAGTCAGGTGACTTGCCCAAGGTCACGTACTGTAATTGGCAGAGCTGTGATGTGAACCCGGATGTGTCAAAGATGTGCTTTTCCTCCAACCCAGGTGATAAAATGATTATGATGGTCAAACTGAGCCTAGGTTAGATCTGCTCCCGGGCAAGTTGCTTTGGTCTATTTGGCTGGCAAAGAAAGCCCTTTACCTCCACCAGGGAATTTAGGGATGCAGGACAAAAACTTCCCTCTTGGCACCAGGCTAAGGAGCATGAGGTCACACAGGTTAAATCTGGGGTCACTGAGAAGGGCCATCTTGTCATCTTGTTCAGAGAGGCAGAAGGGGGAGCCCAGCTTATCCCAGCTGTGCTTCTGGGGCACCAGGTGGCCTCAGATCATTCCCACAGGGACTGGTCACTCCCATGCAGTGGTCTTTGGTGTAAGATGGGGGCATTAGGAATACTGACCACAGAGCTCCTCTAACATTGACTTTTCCCAGGTCCACTGAAGGGATTCTGGGCAGCTCTGCTTGGAAGTCAAGTAATGATAATGGCTGGGAGTTCGATAGACCTGCCTTCAAATCCTGGCTCTGCCGGGTACAGGCTGAGTGGCCTTGAGCAAGTGAGTTACCTGCCCAAGCCTCGGTTTTTTTCAGCTGCAAAATGGGTCTGTTGTAAGGTTGAGGGGAGATTGTTCTAGGACCTGGGGCACCATGAGCATGTGGGATGGACAGCTCCTGCTGACAGCCGGGCAGGGAAGGCGCCAGGTGGACCTATACCCACCTCTCCCCCGTTGACATAGTCCAGCACAAAGTAGAGCTTCTCTGGCGTCTGGAAGGAGTAGCGCAGGCCCACGAGGAAGGGGTGGCACATGTTCTTCAGGAGCACGCTGCGCTCCGCCATGATGTGGCTCTGCTGCAGAGTCACACAGACGGGCCATGTCACCGCCTACACGGCCACCTCACCCAGGACCTTCTCGTGCCCCTGCTCAAACACCCACTGTGACTCCTCACTGCCCTCAGAGCCAAGCCCAGGCTCCTTGCTTAGCATCCAGGACTCTGGGTGGCCTTTGGAGAGCCTGAAGTGTGACCCCCACGTTGCACAGATTGGGAGGCCGGCACCTGACAGAGCAGAGAACTGGTCCACCATGGAGCCCTGAATCTTTAGGGGAAAGCAGAGAGCCGGGCCGGGTTACCTGTAGGCCCTTGGGGTAAGGCGGTTAGCCTGCCTTCCTGGAGAAGGGTCAGCATCCCGGGCACCACCTGGCCTCCCTGCTGGGCCATCTCTGTGCCCAGAGTTGGGACGCATCTTTGGAAGCCACCTGAGGCTGGGGGCGGGGGGCTGTCAAGAAGCAGGAGAGGAGATGCCTGGGCCCAAGCCCTGGTACCTCTTTCTTCTTTAAGACGGACTTTTTCTGTAGAACCTTCACTGCGTAGAACATCCCGTCGGACTTGTGCTTGGCCAGTAGGACCTGAGCAGAAAGACAAATGCAGAACCTGTGGTGACTACTCCTCCAGGCTTTGTATTTCTCGATGGCAGTGCAGGCCTCCAGCCCCTGTCCTGCGCCCATGATTCTGCAGGTTGTAAGCTCCCTCTCTGCATGGCCAGAGAAGGGGAGACCCAGGCCTTCCATGCTCACAGGTCACTCACCTTCCCGTAGTTTCCTTTGCCAATGACTTTGAGGAAGTCGAAGTCGGTGGGCCGGGCACTGGGGGACGAGGGAGGAACACGGGTCAGCATTTGCAAGCTTGGGAAACTTGATGCGTTAGTTCAAATCAGAGCTTCTTTTTAACTTTGAAGCTGGAGAAGGCAGGGAGCTTTCTAAGAACGCCATGTTCTCCCAGCCAAGAGGGTCTTATAAGACTGGCCCCTGCCCCTGGGGATCTCACAATCGTGTAAAAACAGACAAGGTCGGGAGAAAACCAGACGCAACAGCATAGAAGGCAAAGGAATCTGACCTCCAAAGACTGAGAAGGGCCTGGAGGGTGGGGAGCTGCTAGTAATGCAGACTTTGGGGGAGTGCTTCAGCCACAGGGCTCAGCATGGGCAGAGGCTGGGGAATTAGTGGGAGATGAAGCTAGGGGCCGGTCCTAGGCCCAGACGGCAGAGGATCTTGACGCTGGACCAGAGAATTGGATTATATTCCCAAGGTGAGGAGGGAGCCAGGTATGAGGGGAGCCAGGGAGGAAAGTTATATGAGAGATGAGAACTCACTTTGGGTTGGCCGAAGTCCCCAGGTTGATATTCCCATTGGCCCTTGGAGGCTAAAGACATTTAAAGAAAGAAGTGATTAAAATCAGAGGGTCCCTAGGCCTTGGCTCCCTCTCTTTCCCCTGGTCCAAGCCCTGCTCCTTTTCCAGTATCTCTACTAGGCTTCTTCCCTCCCCCCCTCCCTCCTCCCTCCCTCCCTGCCTCCCTCCTCCC
>NW_006791814.1:3155401-3169547 GCF_000442215.2 Lipotes vexillifer | reverse complement strand
CTCCCTTCCTTCCTTCTTTCCGTCCACCTGCCAACCCACCCACCATCTCACCTGCTTCACACAACAGCCTTGGGAGGCTGCTGGCCATTGTACCAAATGTGAGCGTGAGGAAACTGAAGCCCAGAGAAGAGCCATCCAAGGACTTCCAGGATGCCCCACTGGCATGAGAATGCAGGTGTCCTCAGGGCCAATCCCATGATTTTCCACCCCATTTACTTCTTGAAGCCCTTGCCCAAGTCTCTTCTCTCTTTACCCTGCAAACGGCCCAGTTCCGTGGGCTCACAGTGATCCCTGCGGGCACACCCAGTCCTGGAACCGCCCACCCGGCTGACTGGGACTTCCAGGGCTTTCCTCAGCCTTGGGAGGAAGTGAGCCCCCTGGTGGTGGGTGGGGGAACCAAGACCCACTCACCTGCAAACTGGGGGTCCCAGCCGGGCTAGAGTCCATCTTGTAACAGTGATCAGGTGGGCTCTGGGGACACAAAGAGAAGCAGGGTGAGAGAGCTGATGTTGGGGAATTAGTGTCACCTGTCTGGGGCCTTAGGCACCGCTGCCCTCTCCACCCTTCCCCAACCCAGACGCCTGCCCGAGGTCAGCAACCCCTGCGTGGGACAAGAAATGATATCCCCTGGACCCAGCCTCTCCCATCACACGTCTCAGGAGGGAGAGGGAGGATGGTCAGCGGTGGCTCCTCCTAGGCTGAGTCTTTTCAAGGGCTGAGGACGGCCAGGGCAGCAAGATCCCTGTGAGCCAGGGCAACTCTGAATATCTGGGGTGGCCAAGGCTGGAAGGAGCCTTGCAGAGCATGAAGTCTGAACCCTTCCCCCCATTTCACTGGTGGGGAGTCTGAGGCCCAGGAAGGGACTTGCCTAGGGTCCCACAGCTCGTGAGGGGCAGGCTGGGCTCCCCTGGATCCCTGTGGACAGCCCCAGGCTGGGCTCTGTGCTGACTCTTATCTCTCTGCCACAGAGACTTCCACATAATGTCCCTGGAAGGGCAGCTGCCCTGGGGACCTTGGGCCAGAGCCATGGACAGACCCACTGACCTATGTCTATTTGAGATGAAACAGTGGAGAGTGTGACCAACGGTCTATGTGGCCAGGAGCATATGTCTTCTCTGCCCCCAGCCTGCAGGGTGGAGGAGGCCGGTATGTCCAGGTCCTGGCTCAGCGTGCCCAGGACCCCATAGCCCTATCCCTGCTTGGATGGTCAAGGCCAAGAACCGAGATCTCACCTGAGAACCCAGTTGCTCGTGCAGGCTGCTGGGCACTGTGCATACCAGGACCACAGCTTTGGCCTACTGTGGGACCTGGGTTGCAGTAGAGACCACCCGTCTTTACAAGGGGGTCCCTGGAGCAATCACCCCCTGGCCTTCTTGGGAGCTGAGAAAGTGACCACAGGGGAAACAAGGGAATGGCCCAGCCCTGTGGACCCCTGAGAGAGTGAGCCACAGAACTGCCCAGATAGGGAGTGCGGCCTGGCTTCAGCCAGTGCCCCGTATCTGTGCTCCCGCAGACAGCCCACACGCCCCCCTGGCCTGGCCCTGACAGCCCCTCTGCCAGGCCCCGGCTTCCCCAGCCCCACGTACCTGCACAGCCTGAGGAGAGGCCGCTGGGAGAACCAGTGGTTGGAGCCAGAGGATGGGCAGTGGACAAGAGAGCCTCTCTCTGTTCTCCCAACAAGGGCCGAAGTGTCTGTGCCTGGCGCCGGCCCGGCCCCGGCACCCAGCTCGGAACTCCCGGGCCGCAGCAAGGGGGCTGTTGATGTCACGCGGGAGCCAGCGGGGCTTAAGAAGGGACCGAAGACCTCTGTTCCCTCGGGGACATCGCCTCCCCCTGGGGGGTGTGGGTGGAAGGCAGTGAGCGACAGCTGCCGGAGAGCCCGGGCGACGCTGGGGCTTGTTAGAATGCGTGTGAGAGTGTGGGGCAAGGAGTGTGTGTGCAGGTGTTTCGTGCAGAAATATGTGTCAGTGTGTCTGTCTGGTGTATCAGTGAGTCCCTGTATGTCAGGGTATCTGTGCATCAGTGTGACCACGTTTGTATAATTTTGTCGGTGTGTCTGTACATCTGTGACTCTCTGT
This sequence comes from Lipotes vexillifer, assembly GCF_000442215.2. Taxonomy (NCBI): domain Eukaryota; kingdom Metazoa; phylum Chordata; class Mammalia; order Artiodactyla; family Lipotidae; genus Lipotes; species Lipotes vexillifer. The sequence continues at coordinate 3,167,469 of NW_006791814.1, read as the reverse complement.
TCTCACTGTGTGGAGATGTGCTTCAATGAGTCTCTGTGTAGTGTAGCGTGTGGACATGGCAGTGTGTACCTCTATATATGTTAACATGCTGTGTGTATGTGTGTAAGTGTGAGTCTGTGTGATACCTGTGTGTGACAGTCGTCATTGTGTGTCTGTGTTCATATCAGTGTATATCAGTAAATTGTGTGTGTGTTGTGTGTGTGTGTGTGTAGGGGGCCTGTCTGTGAGGAGACATGTTCCCCAGGGCCTACCAAGGCCTGGTGCAGACCATCTAGGGCTGAAGATGAGGTTCCAGAGACCTCACTGTGGCAGCCGAGAGCCCTTTGCCTCCCAAGAACCTGCAGGTGTTTCAGAGCCCAGGTGTCTGGTTCAGTCAGCGTGGCCTTGGTCTTTGCTGAACACCTGGCCCTTTGGGCCTTTCCCGGCCGGCCCTCCAGGGATCTGGCCGCTGTCTCCAGGGCAGGGCTGGTTGGCTGTGTAACAGCCAGGAAGCAGGGTCCCGGTGGCACCCTGGTGCATGAAGGCCTTGCTGCCTGGTGCGATAATCAGGTACTCACAGGGTCCCTTCCTCTCTCTCGCGGAGGTTACATGGGGCGTTCTGGGGAATGAAGGAGTTGACAGGGCCTGACTGAGCTCCTGCCCTTCTGGAACTTTCTGTGTGGTTACCACATGCCACACCCAGATCTCTGTAGTTCACCACAGGGTGGGTATCTGTGCAGCTGGGGCCGAGGGGGTTGGTCAGGGAGAGACCCAAGCCCAGTGGCCTTGGGGGTTCTCTGTGGGCTCTGAAGTGGGGGTGTCATACAAGGAAAACCCAAGAACAGTATCAGAGCTCTCCATTTTTTAAGAACAGAAATGTTGAACCAATACACAGATGGACAGGATATCATGTTGGCAAAACAAATGCCCAGAACAAGGACATTTCTTTTCAATGACAAGACGCTGATGCAGCCTTCATTTAGGAGCACTGCTTAGAACAGGAAAACAATAATAAAGATAATAATAACCTCAGTGTCCCACAGTAGGGCACTTCAGAATACCCACCGGCTGTAATAGCGCCCTCTCTGGAACTTACATCCCTCTTGAGAGACTGTCCCACTGCTATGTTCGCTTCTCAGTTAAAGTCCTTGAAAGAGTTGTCTGGACTTAGTTCCCACTCCCCCTCCTTTTCTCTCTTGAACCCATTCCAAACAGGCTGTCATCCCAACATGCCTCCAAAAGAGTGGACCAATGACCTCCTGTGCCAGAGCCAGCGATGGATTCTTTGTCCTCATCCAAGTCAGTGTCTCTGAGGACATAACCTGTTTTTCGCAGCTGGCTTTAGGATCTCCTGGTTTCCCTCCTGCCTCGTGGATTTTGCTCTTTCTTCAGATCTTCCACTGGATTCCCCTCTTTTTTACCCTGAAACACTGGCCCAGCCTCTATCTATACTTGTTCCCCAGTTGACCACAACCAGTTTAATGGTTTTAAGTGTCGACTAAACGCCACAATTTCCAAACTCATCTCTGCAGTTCTGCTTCTCTCCTGACTCTGGCTTCTCCGACACTTCACTAGTTAGATGCCTAGAGGCGCTTCACTCTTAACGTGTCCAAAAGGAAAGTCTTGAACTGATTCCTTCCACTCTGCCCCAGACTACTCCTCCCTCCAACATCCATCTCAGTAATGGTACTACCACCTACTCAAAAGTTCAAGCCACCAACTCGGAATTCATTCTAGAAACTCTGCACCCTCATCCCTCCTCCATTTCACCATGAAATCCCATTAGACTCCACCTTCAAAATATATCCAGAAACTACTCCAACCACCCTGTCCTGAGCCACCATCATCACTTGCATGGATTATTGCCCTAGCATCCCTACTGTGTCCCTATTTCTCTTTTTTTTTTTTAATCAATTTTTATTGGAGTAGAGTTGTTTTGCAATGTCGGGTTAGTTTCTGCTCTACAGCAAAGCGAATCAGTTATATGTATACATATATCCCCTCCTTTTTGGATTTCCTTCCCATTTAGGTCAGCACAGATCATTGAGTAAAGTTCCCTGTGCTAAACAGTAGGTTCTCATTACTTATTTATTTTATACATAGTAGTATATATATGTCAATCCCAATCTCGCAATTCGTCCCACCCCCTCTTCCCTCCTTGGCATCCATAAATTTGTTCTCTACATCTGTAATTCTATTTCTGCTTTGCCAATAAGTTCATCTGTACTATTTTTCTAGATTCAGCATATAAGCGCTATTACACAATGTTTGTTTTTCTCTTTCTGACTTACTTCACTCTGTATGACACTCTCTAGGTCCATCCACGTCTCTGCAAATGACACTATATCGTTCCTTTTTATGGCTGAGTAATATTCCATTGTATATATGCCTGTGTCCCTATTTCTCTCTTGAGCCTCTAGAATCTTTCTTCACCAAAGCCAGAGTGACTCTTTAAAACTGGAAATCAGATCACGTGACTTTATTGCTCAAAAACTCCATTGTTCTTCCCACCACACTTAGGATTCAGATCCAAAGTCTTTACCACAGTCAACAAGATTCCACGTGACCCGGCTCCCATCTCCATCTCCACCTGGGTCTCCAGGCTCTCCCTCTCACTACGCTAGAACCTGTCTGGCCTTTTTGCTGTTCCTCAAACACACAGAGCGCCCTCTAGCCTCCTGTCCCTTGCACTTATGTTTCCCTCTGCTTAGAATATTCTTCCCCCAGATGTGTGCATGGCTGGCTTCCACTAACATCACAGAAGTCTCTGCTCAAGTGTCACCTGTCAGAGAGGACTTTCCTGATTGTGCATAATTGATTGTCCCAGTTTGTCTCGGACCTAGGGGTTTCCTGGGAAGTGAGACTTTCAGTGCTTAAACCAGTACAGTCCTGGGCAAACCAGGATGGTTGGCCACACCACAATACAAGTCCCACCGGTTCCCCATCCAGTGTAACACATCACTCTCTGACACCTTATCCTGCAACTCTTTAATGTTTATTTTCTGTCTTGAACTAGAACATCGGCTCTGCAAGTACAAAGACTTTTCTTGTTCACTGTTGAATCTCCAGCATCTAGATCAGAACCTGGAATATGGTTGGTGCTCAGTACCTATTTGACCAATGAATCAAGGGATGAACTGGTAAGATAAATTATAGTACATATATAAAATGGAAAATTACCCAGCTAAAAAATGGTATACAAGGGCTTCCCTGGTGGTACAGTGGTTAAGAATCCTCCTGCCAATGCAGGGGACACAGGTTCGAGCCCTGGTCCGGGAAGATCCCACATGCTGTGGAGCAACTAAACCCGTGTGCCACAGCTACTGAGCCTGTACTCTAGAGCCCGCAAGCCACAACTACTGAAGCCTGTGTGCCTAGAGCCCGTGCTCCGCAACAAGAGAAGCCACCGCGATGAGAAGCCTGCGCACTGCAATGAAGAATCGCCCCCGCTCACTACAACTAGAGAAAGCCCACAGCAACGAAGACCCAATGCAGCCAAAAATAAATAAATAAAATAAATAAATTTATTTTAAAAATGGCATACAAGCTTATGTGAATCAAAACGGGAACATACATGTGATACAACGTCAAGGCAAAAAGCAGGTTTCCAAATGGTAGGTGACCAGGAATACCATCTTTGTAAAGAAAGTAAAGACATGCACATAACCATCAAAAAAACGGCTGGAGGGACATGACCCAAGGGGACAGTGGGTTACATTCCTTTTTATCTTTGTACCACTGTGTAAAAATTCTCAAAGTGTTGCTGTTCACTTAGCTACTAAGTCCTGGTGGGAGCTTTGACATGCTTGCTGCCCCCAAACACACTCTCCCATCATCTTGACAGTGACTCCCACACCTGAGCAAACTCTCAGCATCTTTCTCTCCTGGTACCACTACCCTCTGATTTTTCTGGCCAGAGGCTGAATGAACATCGATACTTTCCCCCCGACTCTTCAGACCTACAGAGACCCCTGCAAACTCCTGGTGGGGGGTAGTCCAAGCTCCTCTGTGAACCCTCCAGTCTGCTCCTCCCCCTAACTTGCCCCAGCCTAGACTTGCATCTCTCTGCCCCATCACTACACTCACCTGCCCCATCTCCCTGGACCTGCTGAATGCGGTGGGAGTGCGGGTGGTGTCACACAGCTCCATCTTCTTGGAACACTCCCCTGACCAATCTGGTCTGCTCAGCTAACCTTTGCAACCTGTCCTCGCTCGCCTTCCCCAGAAGCCCCGCCAGACCACCCCCAGTGCCATGAACCCTAGCTCCCTTCCTTGGGTTCACTTCTGTTATTACACTGTCTTCACTCTACTGTCATTTATTCCTTTACAAGCCTGCCTGCCCAGTGCCTAGCAATGACATACCAATGACAGTGCACACCAACTGGGTCTTATTTTGTTCCTGCAGTGCCACGGGTTAGGAACTATCATCACTGCTGTTTTAAAGAGGAGGAAACAGGCATGGAGAGGCGAAGTGACTTGACTGAGACATCTAGGTAGTAAATGATATAACTGGGTTTTGAACCCAGGCAGTCTGACTCCACAGCCCGTGGCCTGGAATTTCAGCAAGAAGTTAGGAATTTAGGAAAGAGAGGAAGGAAGTGAGTGGGAAGGAAGTTCAGATTAAATGGGTTAGTTAGGAAGGAAGAAAATTAGGCAGCTGAGAAGGCAGAGAATTAGTTGAGAGGGAAGGAAGGAAAGGAGCAAAGAAGGGATGGAGGGGGACTTCCCCGGCAGTCCAGTGGTTAAGACTCTGCGCTTCCACTGCAGGGGCTGTGGGTTCAACCTCTGGTCAGGGAACTAAAGATCCCACAAAAAAAAAAAAAAAAAAAAAAGAAGAAGAAAAAAAAGGAAGGGAGGAGGGAAATGATAGAAAAAATGAAGGAAGGGAGTTAGCAAGGAGGGTGTTAGGAAGGAAGGAAGTCCATAGGGTAGTTAGAAAGGAAATTAGCTAGGTAACTAGCTCCCCAGTTTGGTAGACCAACAGGCCGGCAGGCAGGTGCCCTGCTCACGGCTGAGCCGCTCACCTGAGAAGGCTGGATCCCAGCTCAGGACCTGGGCAGCAGTCCCGTGCCCAGCTCTGCCTTCCGGCCTCTCTGCATGGTCCCTCTGACCTGAAACCCAACCCTGACTTGCCGAACAACCTTCCCGGTCAAGAGTGACCTGTCACCCACTCGCTCAGGCTCCCAAACCAGCTGAAGTTCAACCTCCCAGCCCTGCTCGCTGGGAACCGGCTGCAGGGCTTTCCAGTTACTAATTAACCGCTGGACCTGAATCACGATGCTGGCTGCTCCCACTGGCTCCTCCACGGGGCCCTGCCCTCGGGACCCTTTTGAAAAAGGTACAGCACAGCTTAAGTTGTGTGACCTTGGGCAAGCGACTCCAGCTCCCTGAGCCTCATGTGAATCGGTGATGACGGTGTGTGTTCTGCCTTACAGGGAGGAGCTCTGAAGTCCCTTTAACACTGTCACATTTCACTCTCTGCAATCTTCCCTCCGCCCCCCTCCACCGACCCCCACCTCCAATTCCAGCTCAGATGCTGACTCTCCCACATAGCCTTCCCTGATTCCATCAGCGGAGTCACTTTCCCTTTCTCTTAGAGCCTGGAGAACTGACCATGGAAAAAGGGCTTGTCTTGCACAGCTCTCCCTGATGGGGACGACCCGCCTCTGGGATTAGCCCAATCGTGGATCCATCCTGGGAGGGGCAGCTCATTCCCTCCGGGGAGCCAGCCTCATCACCTGATACCTCTGGCACTCTCTTGTGTTGAGCCAAAGCTGGGGCCCAGAGCTCACCTGGTCTTGCACTGCCTGGGCACCATCCTGGGCGGAGAACCATGGCTGAGCTGAGACCCATAGGCCCCGCTCGGCTTTTTGGAGAACTGAGGCCCAGGCACCAGGGCTCAGCTCGCCCCAGGCTTTCTCCTGCTTGATCTGAAGCTGCCCAGACCAAGGGTTCTAACTCAGGGCAGGCGTAGGGCCTGGCCTGCTGGACAGGTGAGAAAACTTCCACCCAGTGCCCCCTTCTTAGCAGGCAACTCAAGAGTCTGACTGCCATGCTGCCTCCTTCGCTGCCTTTTTATTAAAATGTCAACAATTTCCCAGTCATTCTAGTGCCTTAGAAACTGGCTGCTCTAATGTGCTCTGGAGGAACCCTGCACACCTCATTCCCAGCCTCCGCCAACACACAGCGGCAGGTGTCTGGCTCCTGCCCCGAGAGAAGTGGCGGCTGGCCAAGAGCACCAAGCAAACCAGGGCAGAGCCCCGGGTCCTGCCCCTTTCGGGACAGAGCTGCCCCTGCTCTGCCAAGCTCCTCCTCCCCTACATCCCTCCTCCCACACACTCACAAAGCCAGTTAAAAAAAAACAAACAACCCACATAATGGTGTTGCATAAACTGTAGGAAAGAATTCCAACATACCGCAGACTTTGAAATAAACAGTGAAAGCTTCCCCTCCAACCCGCCTTCAATCTCATTGCCAGGGGTAACTGCTGTTAACAAAACGGTGATTCTCCTTCCAGACTTTTGTCTGCTCCCTCACCTACATATCGCATCCATTTTCCCCCCAGAAAAATGGGCCGTACTATACACATTGCTCAGCAACTCATCTTCTTGCCCTCACACACAGCTTTCCATGTCAACACATAAAACATTTTAAAACACATCTGTATCGCATTGTACACTGTGGGATTAATTTCCCATTCCTATTTCCTATTCACTGTTCCTTTGCTGATGGACATTCAAACCGTTACCAAAATCACAGTAATTCTAAGCGAGGCCGCAGAGAACATCTTTGTGTTAATATCCTGTGACCTTGGGCAAGTGTTTCTGTCTGATAAACTCCTGCAAGTGGGAGTGCTGGGTTAATTTTGACCTATCTACCAAATTACCGTAACGAGCTGTGCCAAATGACATGGCTATCGGCAGTGCTTAAACTTGCCCTTTCCCCTCAAAACGCTGCAGAAAATAGCCAAGGCCACCCCTACCCTGAGGCCACTGCAGTAAGGCAATCCCTTCCCATCTTCATCTTCCTTCTTCTTTCCCCTTCCAATCTCCCTGTCTCTTCTCTCTCAGCTGGCTGGATTCTGTAGTTTGGGTGTGAAGGTCAAAGATTTGTTCTCAGGGATGAGAAGGGGAAACGAGAGCCTGAACCAATAGGAACCCACCTCCAGGAATATTCCCTCCACCTTGACATTCCTCAGCCCACTTATCTGTGCTTTATCTAGCCCCCTGTCCCTACTCCCACCAATACCCCACACTTGCACACACCCTCTCACACCTGCAGATTCATCCATAGGCAGAGGGGAATAACAGGCATTGGACTGAAAAACCTGTTACCCATGTGGGCTGGGCGCAGGACGCTTGAGCCAACATCGTTCACACACAGGCCAGAGATGAGCCCCCCAGTTTTCTCTTAGGAAAAAAGATTTTTAGAAAGTGATAAATGTACAAAATTTTAAAAATCAAGCTGGACTATGAGGTGGATAATGAAAAACTTGAGTTCCTTGTCTCATTCCTCATCGACAAGGAACACACTTCAGCTGCTTCCTTTGGTAATCACCTCCACGTGTCTAAATAGCATGATTATACTGCGATTCCTCCATCTGTCATTTTTAGAAATTCTTAAGTGGCTTCCTTCTTTTTCTTTTGCTTTTTTTAACACCTTTATTGGAGTATAATTGCTTTAAAATGCTGTGTTAGTTTCTGCTTTATAACATAGTGGATCAGCTCTACGTAGACATATGTTCCCATATCTCCTCCCTCTTGCGTCTCCCTCCCACCCTCCCTATCCCACCCCTCTAGGTGGTCACACAGCACTGAGCTGATCTCCCTGTGCTATGAGGCTTCTTCCCACTAGCTATCTATTTTACATTTGGTAGTGTATATATGTCCATGCCACTCTCTCACTTCCTTCTTACAATATTTAGATCTCGCTCATCCAAATACACACTTCTGCTTTTCCTAAAGTTAATTAGTAATTGCCTCATTCGATGGCTTGAGATATTGAACATATACCTCTGCATACATACACACACGTATATAAATTCTCTCTCAAACTCTCTAATACAGTTGAAAATAGCCTCCTAATACAATAATATATCGATTTCAGTTTGTTTGGCTGTTTTTTTCTCAACCTTCCTGGAGACTTTCATCCTTCTGTTCTCATCTGGGCAGCTGCTCAGTTGTCAGCTTGGCCCTCCCTTTCCCATCACTCTGGAAATTCCCTTTGTCCCTCTCCTTTTTTAAAAAATTAAATTAAATTACATTTTTTTGGCCCGACCAGGGATCAAACCTGTGCCCCCTGCAGTGGAAGCACAGAGTCTTAACCACTGGACAACCAGGGAAGTCCCCTTTTTGTCCCTCTCCTGTTGGAGGTCCTATTTCCTGGATCTTATGTTGTCCTCTTTTTTTTTTTAAACATCTTTATTGGAGTATAATTGCTTTACAATGGTGTGTTAGTTTCTGCTGTGTAACAAAGTGAATCAGCTATACATATACATATATCCCCGTATCTCCTCTCTCTTGCGTCTCCCTCCCATCCTCCCTATCCCACCCGTCTAGGTGGTCACAAAGCACCGAGCTGATCTCCCTGTGCTATGCGGCTGCTTCCCACTAGCTATCTGTTTTACGTTTGGTAGTGTATATATGTCCATGCCACTCTCTCACTTCGTCCCAGCTCACCCTTCCCCCTCCCCGTGTCCTCAAGTCCACTCTCTACGTCTGCGTCTTTATTCCTGTCCTGCCCCTAGGTTCTTCAGAACCTTTTTTTTTTTTTTAGATTCCATATATATGTGTTAGCATATGGTATTTATTTTTCTCTCTCTGTGTCCTCTTTTTTTTTTAATCTTTAAAATTGTGGTCCAATCTATATAAATAAAATTTGCCATTTTAACCATTATGAAGTGGACAATTCAGTACCATTAAGTCCTTTCACAGTGTTGTACAACCACCATCATTATCGATTTCCAAAACTTTTTCATCACCGCAAAGAGAAACTCTGTAGCTATGAAGCAGTAACTCCCAATTCCCCCTTCACCACAGCCCCTGGTAACCTCTAATCTACTCTCTGTCTCTATTGCCTATTCTAGATACTTCATATAAGTGGAATCATACAATATTTGTCCTTTTGTACCTGGCTTATATTACTTAGCAAAATGTTCATCCATGTTGCTTAGCCCATTTTATGGTTGGATAATATTCCACTGTATGGATGGATATACCAGTTTTTGTCTACCTGTTCATCTATATTTTGTCTACCTATTCATCTATCAGTGGACACTTGGGCTGTTTCTACCTTTTGGCCATTGTGAATAATGCTCCAATGAACACTGGCATACAAAAATCCATTTTCAAATCTTTTAGGTGTATATACTTAGCAGTGAAATTGCTGGGTAATATGGTAATTCTGTATTTAGCTTTTTGAACCAAACCAAACTTCTCCTTGAAGAGCCAGAGTTTTCATGGTGGCTGCACCATTTTACATTCCAACCAGCAGTTTCTCCCCATCCTTGCCAACAATTATTATTTTTCTTTTTTTTTTTTTTTCGATTAAGGCATCCTAGTGAATGTGACATGGTATCTCATTGTGTTTTTTTTTTTTTTTTTTTTTTCTTTTTTCCCGCGGTATGCGGGCCTCTCACTGTTGTGGCCTCTCCCGTTGCGGAGCACTGGCTCCGGACACGCAGGCTCAGCGGACATGGCTCACAGGACCAGCCGCGCTGCGGCACGCGGGATCTTCCCGGACCGGGGCACGAACCCACGTCCCCTGCATCGGCAGGCGGACTCTCAACCACTGCGCCACCAGGGAAGCCCTCTCATTGTGGTTTTGATTTGTATTTTTCCAATGACTAATGATGTTGAACATCTTCCCATGTGTTTATTAGCCATTTGTGTCAATGTATCTTCTTTGGAGAAATGTCTAGTCAAGTCCTCTGCCACTTTTTATTTGGGTTGCTTGTCTTTTTGTTGTTTAGTTTTAGGAATTCTTTATATATTCTGGATATTAAACTATTGTCAGATATAAAATTTGCACCTATTCTCTCCCTGCAGGATTTCTTCTCACTTTTGTGATAATGTCCTTTGATAGAAAAATGTTTTTAATTTTTAAAAATAAATTTATTTATTTATTTATTTATTTTTGGCTGTGTTGGGTCTTTGTTGCTGTGCACGGGCTTCCTCTAGTTGCGGCGAGCGGGGGCTACTCTTTGTTGTGCTGTGCAGGCTTATTGCAGTGGCTTCTTTTGTTGCGGAGCATGGGCTCTAGGCACGCGGGCTTCAGTAATTGTGGCTCGTGGGCTCTGGAGCACAGGCTCAGTAGTTGTGGCACACGGGCTTAGTTGCTCCGCAGCATGTGGGATCTTCCCGGACCAGGGCTCAAACCTGTCTCCTGCACTGGCAGGCAGATTCTTAACCACTGCGCCACCAGGGGAGTCCCCAAAGTTTTTAATTTTGATGAAGTTCAACTTATCTATTTTTTTTCTTTTGTTGCTTGTATTTTTGGTGTCACATCTAGAATCCATTGTCAATTCCAAGGTCATAAAGATTTACCTTTATGTTTTCTTCTAAGGGTTTTATGGTTTTAGCTCTTACATTTGGGTCATCGATCCATTTTGAGATCATTTTTTATATAGTGTAAGGTAGGCATCCAACTTCACTTTTTTCACATGTAGAAATCCTATTGTCCTGTTCTTATCCATATTGAATGGACCTGACACTCTTATCAAAAATCAATTGGCTGGGGCTTCCGTGGTGGCGCTGTGGTTAAGAATCCACCTGCCGATGCAGGGGACATGGGTTTGAGCCCCGGTCCGGGAAGATCCCACATACTGCGGAGGAACTAAGCCCGTGCGCCACAACTACTGAGCCTGCACGCCTAGAGCCCATGCTCCGCAACAAAGAGAAGCCACTGCAATGAGAAGCTCGCGCATTGCAACGAAGAGTAGCCCCCGCGTGCTGCAAGTAGAGAAAGCCTGCCCGCTGCAACTAGAGAAAGCCCGCATGCAGCAACGAAGACCCAACACAGCCAAAAATAAAAATAAATAAATTTATTAAAAATATCAATTGGCCATAAATGTATGGGTTTATTTCTGGACTCACAGTTCTATTCAATTGGTCTTTAGGTCTGCCCTTATGTCAGTATCATACATTTTGATTACATTATCTTTGCAGTCAGTTTTGAAATCACAAAGTGTGAGTCCTCCAACTTTGTTACTTTTCAAGATTGTTTTGGCTTTTGGGAGCCCCTTGCAATTCCATACAAACATGAGAATCAGATTTTACATTCCTGCAAAAAAGGCCATTGGAATTTTGATAGGGTTTGCACCGACCCTATAGATCACTGTGGGTAGTACTGACGTCTTAACAATATTGTCTTCCTACCCACGAATATTAATTATTTCCATTTGTCATGTTGAGGAGGTTCCCTTCTATTCTTAGTTTTCTGACAGTTTTTATTGTGAAAAGGTGTTGGATTTTTTTGTCAAATGCCTTTTCTGCATCAATTCAGATGATCATATGTTTTCCCCCTTCATTCTAGTAAGGTGGCATATTATATAGATTGGTTTTCTTATGTTGAAAAGACATATCCTTGCATTCCTGGGATCTTCCTCCTTTTTTATATACTCTCTCATTTTGATGGAACACACCCTCCAGTGGCTTCCTGAGGAAAGGTGCATAGGAGGTAAAAGTTTGAAACCTTGTACGTTTGAAAATGTTCTGCTTTCATATTTGACCGATAGCTTGGCTGGGTACAGAATTCCAGGGTAGAAATAATTTTCCTTTGGAATTGTGAAGACATTACTCCTTTCTCTTGCTTCCAGCATAGCTATTGAGACGTTCAGTGCTACTGTAATTCATGTTCCTTTGGATGTGACCCTGTCTCATTCCCTCTGGAAGCTTTTAGATCTTCTCTTTGTTCTCATTATTCTGACATCTCACCGTAATGAGGCTTTTGGTGTCATTCCTTTTACATCCATTGTGCTGGGCATTCAGTGTGATTTTTTAATTTGTCTCTCTGTGAAATTTCCTTTTTTTTTTTAAGTTTGTTTCTGTTTCATATAATTTGTTTTCTCTGTTCTCTCTTAATGGCATTCC
>NW_006791814.1:3150059-3155391 GCF_000442215.2 Lipotes vexillifer | reverse complement strand
TCTTAATGGCATTCCTGTTAGTTGTATATTGGACTTCTAGTTAGTCCTCTGATTTTCTTATTCTTTCCCATTTTCAACTCTTTTTTTATTCCACTTTTGCGGCAATATCAACTTTATCTTTCAACCCTTGTATTGAATTATCTCTGCAATCACATTTGAAATTTCCAAAAGTCCCTACTTGTCACTCAGTGTTTCTTTTCCTTTTATAGCAGCCATGGCTGGTAGACGATTAACTTTGGACAAATGGAAGGATCAATTATTCCAGTATGATAGTAGGAAAGAAGGAAGGATGGATGTAGGTAGGAGGGGACTGGAAGATGAGGCGGCTGGAAGGTGGGGTATTCCTTCTGAGGACCCCCATTTTCTCTGTGACATAGATGGTGAGGACATCTATTGAGACAACTAGGAAGGTGATGGGGTAGGAGGTTTGAGGAGCATGAAAAGGGAAGTCAAACCTAATCCACCACCCGCCCCCGAAATTCCAGCTGCTTCCTGGGCAGCCCTAAGGGTTGACATTGAAGCCAGAGATCGTCAGTCAACAATGGCACAAACTGACTCGGTAAGATAAGTTCCTGGTTAAGGTGTGGAGCAGATGGGCTCTTGGACAGCTCCATGGTTGGTATTCTAGCCAAGTAGTCTGGCTAAAGCAGTGGGGCAAAGGAATTAAGGATGTTGACAGAAAGGCGCTGATGTGATTGAATATTTCTGCCACTTTCCCATCAGCTCATACTATCTCTGGGAAGCTTAACAAATTCTAACTGAACAGCTTGACATTTCCCCACCCCAAAATTTGAGGTTATTTTAAAAACCAGAGGCTTCATTGAATTTTCTGCCCTTGACCATTTATAAACTGTCGAGGATCAGGCCATTTTCACACTGTTTTCAGGGGGTTCCCATTGTTTACATTTCTCAGTGTTGACAAGTATACCCATTTATCTTTATCCTTTGTTTTTTATCTTTAAAATAGAATAAAACTCAGGTTCTTTAGGACCCCTAACAGCAAACAGAATGCTTTACTCTCTTCAGTAATGGCACAATATTCATTCTGTGTTTTCTGGATGTTGGATCATGAAAAGAGAAACAGACTCTGATAGCAAATCATCCTGTCCTTCAGGTTTATTTATGTTGTTTCAATACACTGACAAAATACACCACATTTTGTTTGTCACTTTTTCTCTCTCAAGAGTCAAGAGTGACTTTATCTTTAACCAGAGGATTCTCTTAAAGAACACGCACACGTGCGTGCACACACGAACACGCACGCACACAAACACACACACACACACTCTCTCACGAGGCAAGTACAAAAAACATTAACTCCACCAAAGTGCATGTGAATGAAAGTGCAAACAGGCTTCATTTTTGAACTCTGGGATCATTCTCTCTGCTTCATAAATTAAACAGAAGGCGTCTCACTGCCCTAGGCCAGGGCTGGGCAAGGGCTGGGAGAGGCTGCCGGGGCCAAAGGGTATGTGGTTCCTGCCGCTGGAGAGCAGGGCGGAGGGCACAGGGCAGCGGCGCCAACTCCTTCCCCTCGCCCCTCACCGCACGCGCCCAGGTCAAGGTGCAATGATCTTATTTGGGGGAAGGGATAGGGGTGAAGCGGCAGCGGGGTGGACAGAAGGCAGATTTCTTTCCCCCTTTTTTATGATTTGGTTTCTTTCCAGAGTTTGATGTTGGCGCAGACAGTGCTGAGGCCTCTAAGTTCGGAGGCCTGGGGGCCCTTTTCTCCAAGGCCCTTGGTCCATCCTGTCTCTCCTGTAGACAAGCATTAGGATGGTGGTGGACAGACCCACATGGCACAGCCGTCCCAGCTGCACTCCTTAGAAGCGGAAAGGCCCCACAGCACAGCTGTGTGTACTTGCTGTCTTCTCATACCAGAGTCAACGAGCATCTCTCCCCAGTTTCACAAGGAGCAGACGAGGCCACGGAGCTGGTGGGTTTTACTGCCACCCAAGCAACCAAGAGAGAGAGAGGCTCAGCTCGCTCCTCCTTACTCCTGGCCAAGGGGGCCCCAAGCCTCTGTAAATCCAACCCCCAGCCCGAGGCAGGGCCTGGCCGAGCCCTCCCAGGAAGGTAGGGCCTCTGAGGACTGTCTGCGGCCCTGCGGCAGCTCAGCTGGGGGAGCTGAATGGCTGCCCTGGCCAAGCTGCCTCTGTGAGAGAAGGTTCCCTCCTGGACTGGGGCAGGGACTCAACAGAGCTTTGGGTTTCGCAAAGATAAAGCTTCATATTTTAACAATAATAGCCCTTGACATTTTCCCAGCACCGAGGCTCACACCTGCACCCTGTCAAACACTTCCAAGAGTGCCCTACACGCACCCGCATATACACATCACGTGATGGACAGGAGGGGGTCTGGGGAAGGCCCCTGGCTCCACAGGAGCTTGGTGGTGGCTCCGCACCTCCACATGTTGGGCTGGCTCTTGCCGTGGCCTCTGCCCCCGCCCCTGTAGGCTGGGAGGCGGGCTTGGCAGTGGCTCAGTGGAGGCTAGGCCCCCTCCTGGACAGAAAGGTCAAAGTCCCAGAGCCCTGGCAGGCACCTGGCTGGCAGTGCAAGACAGATGGAGAGTGGGAAGAGAGGCTCAAGGGATATGGAGACGTCGAAGATGGAATTCACCTTCTCCCCAACTCCCAACTTCAAGGGGTGTTTGTAAGACTCCCCAAGAGCAAGACATTTAAGGGACAGGTTGAATGTGATGCCATGGGGCGTATGTGCCAGGCAGCGTGCTACATCCCCACGGCAGGAGGCCTGGCAGGCATAGGGCCCTTACCCCCCGGGCAACACGTTGGCTGAGACCCATGGCTGCAGAGAAGGATGCTATACCGAGCTTTGAAAGCCACCATGCCTGCCGGACTGCCCTGCTGGCCCAAGGCCCGCAGTTATATGATGTACCCTGGGGCTGGCCTCAGCCACCTAGCCAGCCAGGATGCCTCCTCTCCACACTTGACACAGAAGGGGTGTAAGAGGGACATCGTGGAACCTTAACCTCTGCTACAGAAGTTAAACAGGTTCTAACCACCTGCTCTACTGGAAACAGGACGGGGCATGGGACACTAAAATACCATGTGGTCCAGAACTGGGCGTGTTGAAGAAGGCATCCTGGCCCAGAATCCCCCACTTCCAGGCAAAAAAGGGAAAGGCAGCCAAAGCCTCCCAATGGATCCTATGAAGACATATCTCTGGGGCTCACCCATCTAAGGGGGAAGAGCCAGCGGGGTCTGGCTGGGCCGTGCCCAGGAAACCAGGCAGCAGAATGTGGGCAGCAAAACCAGCAGACAGAAAGAGGGGAGGTGTCTTTTTGAATAAATACATTTTCGGCAGGGTTGCTTCCTGATAGGAGGAAAGGGAACAAGGAAGCAAGAGTGCAGAGAGATGCCAAAGAGAAAAGGGCCTCAGATTGGAGGACTCCTGTTCTACCAGACTGTTCTTAGCGGCTGAGAGAAAGACCTCTTGGTGATGAAACAAGTCGCTGGAGATGCGGGGCTGCCATGGGTGGGGCACCTTCAAACTTCTCCATCAGTGGCGCTTCCCCCGCCCAGTCTCACCCTCACCGGTGTGCCCGGTGGCAGATGAGCTCTAGGACTCGGGGGCTAGGACTCCATCCTCCCCAGGGCTCCTCTGCTTCCCTGGACCTTGTACAAGGCAGCCCCGGAGAGAAGGACCACCCCTGATAAGGGACAGAGGGTGGCAGGGGCACGGATGGGATGTGAGGAACTCAAGCCGGGAAGGAGGCAGCAGCTGCAGAGGGAGATATTTAAGAGACCAGCCCTGAGCCGGTCACTTTAAGGTGTCGTCGGCGTTTTTGAACATGAGAATGGCGTTATAGATCTTCAAGGCTGGGCCCAGCTTGACACTCATGATCTTCACAATGTCCGCCTGTGTCAGCAAAAGGAAGGCCTCGCCGTCAATCATCTGAGGAGTTGCGGGAGGGAGGTGGAAAGCGGAGAAGGTGGAGAGGGTCACGGGGAAGGAGGGGGTGTGCGTGGGGAGTGCAGAGGGAGAAAGAAAGTAGGAGTAAAGGACAGATGGGGGGAAGGGAAACAGGAGGGAGGGGGAGAGGGAGGAGAAAGGACAAGGGAGGGAGGAAGGAAAAAAGGAAGACAGCAATGGGGAGAGAGAAGGAAAGAAAGATAGCCACTGGTTTCCCCACGTCCACACACAGACACACACACACACGTGCGCGCACACGCACGCACGCACGCACACGCGCTCTAGCTCTCTCTCTGCTGGCTGGCCTGGATTTCAGTATGTGTTTACATAATGTCCTCTGAGTCCTCACTGACAGCGGCTTCAAGATACCTGCTGTCGCTGTCCCCACATAAGGGTCAATCTTGGCACTGCGGATAGTAAATAAGCAGACACCAAGGGCATTCCCACGTGCTGCAGGCTGAGCGCTACCATGTTACCTGTGAGCTATTCCTGAGAAGGAAGGGGGAGCAGGGAAGGAAGAGAGGAAGAGAGAAAAAGAGAGATTAAACCTGAATCTAACCAACCTCTGCACCTGACGTCCAGTTTATAAGAAACACAGGGGAGAGTGGACCTAGTTAAACGACACCACAAGGAAGCAGAGAGACAGATCTAGAAGTTCACGTTCACCAAGACTGCTTCCAATGTCACACACACAAAAAATTAAAAAAAAAAAAAAAAGGAGAGGAAACTATTCTAGAACAGAAGATATTTAAGAGACATAACAACCCCAACCAACCGTGTGGACCTTGCTTGGGTCCTGGCTCAAAAACACCAACTGCAAAAGATACTCTGGGCACGAGCAGAGAAATCTGAACACAGGCTGGGTATTAGGTGATATAAAGAAGCTACTGTCCGCTTGTTCAGTGGGATAACAAGGTTGTGGTTATGCGGAGAAAGACTTTCGTTTTTAGAGACGCGCGCTGAAGTACTCAGGGGTGAACTGTCATGACGGCCATTATCTACTTAAAACTACTTAATCTGGGGCTTCCCTGGTGGCGCAGTGGTTAAGAATCCGCCTGCCAATGCAGGGGACACGGGTTCAAGCCCTGGTCTGGGAGGATCCCACGTGCCGCGGAGCAGCTAAGCCCACGAGACACAACTACTGAAGCCCGTGAGCCTGGAGCCCGTGCTCCACAACAAGAGAAGCCACCGCGATGAGAAGCCCACGCACCGCAACGAAGAGCAGCCCCTGCTCACCGCAACTAGAGAAAGCCCTCGTGCAGCACCAAAGACCCAATGCAGCCATAAATAAATAAATAAATAAAATAAGCTTTCTGGAAAAAAAAAACAAAACCTGCTTCATCTAAAAATAGGTGAAGCAAATAATTGTTAATTCTCCGGGATAGGGAGATGGGTAGGG
>NW_006791814.1:3145590-3149979 GCF_000442215.2 Lipotes vexillifer | reverse complement strand
AGGGGTGGCGTATGGTGAGCACAAGGGCCTTTTCTCTCAGCGGCTGGGCCTGGCTGGGCTGCGGAGCCTCTGGGCAGGAGGGCCATGTGGCTCCTGGTCCCATCATTTGGCTTGAAGAATCCCCTCCTCTGGGTACTGGGACCCCTTTTTTGAAAAGGTATCATCCCTCCTATGCTCCCTCCTTAAAAATCATGGCAAACAAAACACTTCTATGGTGTTTCTTATATGGCCAACACTGTTCTTAAACACTTTTCGTATATTAACTGATTTAATAATTCTCACAACACCCCTCTGAAGCAGTACCAGTATCAATTACCCCCATTTTACAGGTGAGGAAACTGAGGCAGAAAGACTAAGGAATTTGCCCTCATCACATGATGCTGGGCCAGGCACACAGCAGACTTCAATAATTATTTGCTGAGTAAATTAAACAAATACATGACAGCTACTATAAAGGTGACAAAGGGAGGACTGGCAGACTTTTCTTAGGCCCATCAGTGCCAACCACCAGACTGAACAGACTACCCCTAAGACCATCTATCTGATATGCTCTAATTTCTCACTCATGAAGCATCCCTCTAATGAATGGTCTGTGTCCTGGCTGGAAAGAATCCTGACTCATGTCCCTGAAAGCATCAGTTCAGCCAGAGAAAGCCCATTCCTTGGAGCACGGTCCTCCCTGGGGAAATGGATGACATGGACCAGATCCCGGAGAAGGTAATCCTCAGACCCTGCAAAGGTCCTCCTCCACCCTGAGATTCTATTTGATGCCCGTGGGCCACCGGCACACCTTCCCCGCTTTTGCCATTGCTTTTTTGTTTCACAGATAATGCTGAACTGAGATACACAGCAGATGTTCCTGGGAGAGATAGACCTTTTCCTAAAAAGGGGAGGATGCCCAAGGATCAAACTCTAGGGTGATTCCACAGCTGGCTAAACCACTGCACTCAAAGAGCGTTGATTTGTGACCTGTTGTCACCTACAGGAAGATCTCTAATGGGTGTCATGTGCTTCTGCTCTGTCTCATTAAACACATGCGGTGAAGACTTGGTGGAAGACACAGAAAGCTTAGTTTTCAAATGTACAAGTTATATGAGGCTGGAAAGCCCTATGGATATCAGAGATGACAGAATCAAGATTTAAAACAATGAGACTGTGAAACCAACGAGAGAACATTTAATAGGGATAAATGTAAAGTTTTACATTAGGCTAAAAAAAAAAAAAAAACCCCAGTGGTACAAGTAACACACTGGAAAATTTGGTTAGACTATAATAGATAATTGACAGAAAAGGCACTTGGGGGACTTTGATGAACTCCAAACTGGTGTGATGTGGCTGTAATAAAGCTAGTGCAAACTTAAGTTTTGCCAGCAAAAACATAGGGTTCAAATTTGGAGGAGAAAACAATGCGAGCGCCCACTAACAGAACTGTGGGATTTTCGTAAAACAGGGCACTGCTCAGAAATAAAAAGGAGCTAATTACTGGTGTACACTGTAACATGGATGAACCTGCAAAACATTACACTGAAAAGAGACAAATGCAAAAGAGTACGTGCTGTATGATTCCACTTATATGAAGTTCAAGAACAGGTAAAACTAATTTATGGTGCTAGAAATTGGAACGGTGGTTGCCTATGAGAGCTAACGAAAGGGGCCAGGAAAGAACTTTCTGGTATGATGGAAATGTTTTATATCTTGATTGACATGTTGGGTTCAGGGTGTATACAGTTCACAAAACTTGTAGAATTGTACTTTTAAGATGTGTGCATTTCACTCCATGCATATTTTACCTCCATTAAGAAAACAAAACATCTAGGTGTCAGTTCATAGGTTGTAACAAAGGTCCCACTCTGGTGGGGATGCTGATAATGGGGGAGGTTGTGCATGTGTAGGGGGCAGGGGGTACGTGGGAACTCTCTGTACCTTCCTCTCTATTTTCCTTGAACCTAAAACTGCTCTAAAAAAAATAAAATCTTTTTAAAAACAAAAGCAACAGACATACAGGGGAGCAGCAGCCCAGTGTGTTCTGTGTTGGTCAGACGGCATCTGAAACTCAGTGCACAGACACATTCTGATAAGAAGATCATCAACCCAGAAGGCAAGCACCCAGAGTGGGGAGGAGTTTGGGAGCGCCACCACCCAAGGGTCAATGAAGAAACTGGCTGTGTTGGGCCTGGATAAAGAGATTCTTCCAGGGAAAGAAGAATATACTTCTTTCTCCTGGGCACCTGACCTGGAGGTGGCATCTAGGGGGAGCTGAAACTACGCTCTCTTGGGTTAAGGGGGGTATGTGTATTCTTTGGAAGGAAGACCTAAACAAACTGAAAGGTCCCTTCCAATTTCAAACTCTACGAATTAGGCGAGTCATGATAAAGCTCTTTATTTGAGGATAACTACACATTGAAAGCCAGAAACACCATGGATTGAGCTCTCCCTGTATCAGGCATGTGGCTATAGTGATGTGATTTGGATATTACTCTACATACAGCATTGGTAGATAATAATATAGATGCTGATGATATAGTTACACTAGACATTCTGGTATAGTGATCCACTCATCATTTTCAGCGCTCACATGGCCCTGCAAGGCAGTCATCATTACACCCATTTTATCTCTATTTTTTTGGCCATGCTGCATGGCTTATGGGATCTCAGTTCTCCAATCAGGGATTGATCCTGGGCCATGACAGTCAAAGCGCCGAATCCTAACCACCAGACCACCAGGGAACTCCCCACCTCTATCTCACGGATGAGAAGATGCAGACTCAAAAGAGCTCCAAGCAGCAGAATTAGGATTCAAATCCACCTGTCCACAAAGCTAGTGGTCTTTCACCTACAGCTCACTGCTTCTCAACTTTGGTAAGCTTTTGGGTCTTAATTTTAAGTGTGTGTTAGGATCCTTGCAGTAAATGGCAATAGCTGTGCCAGTCAAAATACACTTTAATTGACTGCCATTGAGGAAGCTAAGTTTGGAAAACAAAAGTTCGAGCAGAGAGCACAATTTCTGTTGTGAGTGGAATCCTGTTTCCAGGATGGTTTCCCTTCCTGAGGACGGTCTGAACAGAGGGTTTGGTTCCCAAGCTGGGCCATGGTGCGTACCAGATTTTTCCCAGAGACGTGGGTCACTATGACTGGTCCCCCTAGGTGGGACGACAGAGGGCCCTCTCTAGCTGGGGGCAGTGCTGGGGAGGGCTCCTGCGTCCTGCTATCTCAACGATGGTGACCCTCCTCTGTCCCCACCCTGCGCTTTGCACCTTACCTCATCTTTGAAGAGCCGTGCTTGGTCCTCACAACCTGTCAGGGTCTGAACAAAGCCGAAGACCTTGGAAACCAAAGGAGACGTGTTGCCAAGGGGACGGGGCTTGGGAGAGGAGGGAGGAGGCACGGGCCTACTCGGCCTTGGTGCCTCCTGGGCTATGGCAGTGTTGCTTTTTCTTATCAGCCTAAGAGGATCTTGCATCTTTGTGCTGCTGGGTGAGTGAGGTGGGGCCCCTTGCTCCCGAGGCCCAGGCCTGAGCCTGTCTCTCCTGCTAGACTAGCAGCATGCCCTCCTCCCCATGCACTAGGATGGGCCTATCAGACAGTCCCTCAGTCCCCGCCAAGGCCCCCACTGACCAGCTGGGAGGGAATGTGGAC
The DNA here is from genome assembly GCF_000442215.2 of Lipotes vexillifer. Lineage (NCBI taxonomy): Eukaryota > Metazoa > Chordata > Mammalia > Artiodactyla > Lipotidae > Lipotes > Lipotes vexillifer. The sequence goes on along the minus strand of NW_006791814.1, from coordinate 3,146,343 downwards.
CGCAGGAGGTTGAGTCAGGAGCGGTGTGGGCCTCTGCCCGACAGGGGCCTTTCCTGAGCCCTCCTGCCAGGGTGCGGTGAGGGCAAAGCAGAGGAGGAGGAAGAGGGAGGGGCCCTCACCTCATTGATGGTCCACTTGGCGACTGTTGAGGCCGAGATGCCCGCCACTCCTGGCAGGAGCTTGCGGTGCTGCTCCCAGCACGCTGACAGTGACCGGTCGGGGTGGGCTGACAAGGCCGACATGAAGAGGGACTGGTGCATGACGTCAGTGGTCAGTGCTGGAAGGCAGAGGCAGAGGCAGAGGCAGAGGCAGAGGCAGAGGCTGGCGGCCAAGGCCGAAGGCTAACCTGGTCCCCGAAGCCCGCTCATCCCCAGGCCACCTAAGAGACTGGCTGGCAGAGTGGGCAGGACCATGGCCCCTTTCAGACAGCCCTGCAGAGTCAAGAGGGTGATCCAGATCTCCTGACTCCTCATCCAGTGCTCGCTCCTTGGGGTAAAGTGGGTTCCTCACGTTACAGACTGTGTAGGATGACCCCACCCCCATCCTTCTGAGGCTGCATCACCCTGGGCCCTTCGAGGATGCTCTTCTCTCCTGGATCTGCTGCAGCATCCCAGAAACACCACTCTCTAGATACCTTGCATCAAAACGGCCCCCAACATCAAGCAACCTCAGCCCGGGCATCAAAAGTCCATTCTGGGGCTCCCCTGGTGGCGCAGTGGTTGAGAGTCCGCCTGCCGATGCAGGGGACAGGGG
>NW_006791814.1:3121910-3145285 GCF_000442215.2 Lipotes vexillifer | reverse complement strand
AAAAAAAAAAAAAAAGTCCATTCTGCTTGCCCTCCTTTTCCTAAGTCCTTTTGGGCCCCCATTCTTGCAGCCTCAGGGGGATCTTGTTTGAGAATCAGGATCAGCCTGCCCAGTCTGACACGCACCCCCTACCTGCTGCCTCTGTCTCAAGCTCCACTCCTCCCCACTACGTGCCCAGCCGGGTCTAGTTTATTCTCTGCGTACCAGACCCCGGTCTACTCAGGCAGATGTGGGGTGACCCCTGACCCACTCGCCATGCTGCCTGTCCCTCTGCTTCCTGATCTGTTCCTGGAACCCCTGGCTCCCGACTCCAGCCTCCAAGCGGCTCTTTGATTTGGTGAGTGACCCTGTTCCACCTGGCTCCCTCTTTGGCCAGGCTTGGTGGCTGTCTGCTTGGACTTCATCTACTTCCGGCCACTCTGGCAAACCTGGCCCCTACCCACCTTACCTGCCTTGGATGGGCCACATGGCCACTGTCCCATGGGGCTTGCCCTGCCTCTGCCCAGAATCCAAGACAGCTGGCTCTATCCTGTTCAGGTGGTAACTCTAGACTCTCGTGAACGCAGCCCGCCGCTGCCCTCCTCTTGCAGGCCCACCCTGCTCATCACATTGTGCTTGCACCCCTCCTCTTCTCGTCAGCTGTTCACCCTGACTCCTTGCACCTCACAATCATCCCCAGAGCCTCTGGGATCCCGTTTCCAGTCCCACTGACTGCTCTTCCGTAACTCAGCCCGCCTGCGGCCTCTCTGCTCATCAGCCCAAACCCGTCTGGGGTGAACCCCAGATCTCCCGTGACAGCTACTGCCACCAGCGCTTCATCTGCCTGCCCTCAGGTCTGGCCTCCTGTCCACCAGGTGCCCCTCTCTGAAGCCCTGTGTCTGGTGCTCCGTGTACGCTGGCGAGAGATCGAGATCTGGGAGCTGTGCTGCTCCTTATCTTTCTTCCCCAGAGCACAGGACAGGAGCTTTTGCAGGCACCCGTGATATCTTATCTAACTGCAAAACATCTAGCTGCAGGTCAGAAACAGCTCCTCTTGTTCTTTTTTTTTTTTTTTTTTTTTTTTTTCTTTTTTGTCTTAAAAGCGACAGAAATGTATTCCTCATGGTACCACAGGCTGGAAGTCCCAGATCAAGGCACCAACAGATTCGATATCTGGTGTAGGTCTGCTTCCTGACCCACAGGCTGCCATCTTCTCACTGTGTCTTCACATGGCAGAAAGGGCAAGGGGTCTCTTATAAGGGCACTAATCCCATTCTCAAGGGCTCCATCCTCATGACCTAATCACCTCCCAAAGGCCCCACCCTGAATACCGTGACACTGGGGATTAGGTTTCAACATATGAATTTGGGGGGGGGGATACAAACGTTCCGTCTATAGCACTATTATTATTGGAGGTTAATAACGGTGTGCTGAATAGGCACTGCGGAAAGGCAGGGGAACCACGGTGGTGGGGGGGGCAGTGGGGGTAATGCAGTATAATAGAAAACACAAACTGGACTCAGAATCAGGAAATGGGGTTAGTTCCTTACTAACTTGCTCTTTAGTCCTGGGCAGGTCATTTAACATGGGCCTCAGTTTCTCCATCTGTAAATAAACTGGTTGGGTAAGGAGATCACTGCGGTTTCCCCATTCCTTCCAACAGCTGATACTCATGGGGCGTGAACGGCCCTGCGAACAGAGTGAGCACAGCTGAGGCCTGTCCTCTCCAGGCAGTCTCCCCCAGGGAGCCGTTTCCCAGCAAACCCAAAGGGAGGAGGTCCATCCGCGGACGCGTGAGAAGTCTCCTCCAGAACGAAATCCAGAGTGACAAGTGTCCCCTCTGGGAGAGCCAGCTGGTGGAATGGCGAGTTCTGCCCAGAGGTCAGAGGCCTGGGCTCTGTCCCCCACCCTGTCCCTGAAGTGCCTCAGGCCTTGGGTGAGTCCTTCCCGGTCCAATCTGGGCCACAGCCTCAGTCTGTGGAAAGAGTTCTCAGGATAATTCTGGAATGAACACAGTAGGCAAGAGCCCTCTGGCAGTCAGAACATGGAAGCCAACAAGGTGTACCAGGACGGGATAGAAGAGGTGCCCACGGCAGTCCCATCTCTGAAAGTCCCCACTCTGAGGGCCGGGAGGCAGGCCAAGACCCGCCTCACTCAGGCCTGAGGCTGCGGGAATTGCCTTCTGTTTCTACCAAGAGGAAACAGTATGGAACAGCAGCAAGAGGGAGTCAGGCAAGACATCAGGACTAATAATTCCTGCAGGTTATCGAGCACTTCACATGGACCACCTCATTTAAGCCTCTCACCACCTTTTAAGATTGGCACTACTATTATTAGCATTTTACAGATGAGGAAGCTGAGGCTCGGAGAGGTGGCTTCACCTGCTCAAGCTCTCACAGTGTGTAAAAGGCAGTCTGCCTTGATGTTGTGCTTTAAATCTCTGTGCTAATACTGCCCGGGTTACAGAGACTGTTCCTGAAGAACTGGAATAGCCTGGGTCCTGCCCAGAAATTGTGCATTGATCCAGGTGATTTCTCAAGGTCTCTTCTTGCCTTAAAGTGATGTGCATTCAGGGAATTCCCTGGCCGTCCAGTGGTTAGGACTCTGTGCTTCCACCGCAAGGGGCCCAGGTTCGATCCCTCGTCGGGGAGCTAAGATCCCGTGTGCCCCAAGGCGTGGCCAAAAAAATTATCTAACAAAAAAAAAATGATGTGCATTCAACTCAACTGAAACAAGATCCCCAGCATCCCTGCTGTGTATCAGGACCTGTGCCAGTGACTGAAGATATAGATGAATTCATCATGCAGTGGAGGGCTCGGTCACCTTGTCCCTCCCCTTGGAGCCATGGGCTGAGCTGTGTCCCATGCCCCTTAAAATTGATATGTTAAAGCTCTAATCTCCAGTACCTCAGAATGCGACTGTATTTGGAGAAAGGGCCTTTAAAGAGGTAATTAAGTTAAAATGAGGCTGATAAGGTGGACCCTAAGCCAATCTGTCTGGTATCCTTATACGAAAAGGAATTTTGGAGACATGGAGAGACCCTGGGGGCACACAGGCGTAGAGCAAAGACCATGTGGGACACAAGCAGGAAGGTGGCTGTCTGTACGCCAAGGAGAGAGGCCTCAGAAGAAACCAAACCTGTTGATCCTGAGCTTGGACCTCCAGCCTCCAGAAGTGTGAGAAAGTACACTTCTGTTGAAGCCACCCAGTCTGTGGTACTTGGCTGTTGCCGCCAAGCTAAGACAAAGGAGGTGGAAAAGTGAACTGACATGTGGGTCAGATAACTTATGTCTGTTGTACCAGCAGCAATAGCGGGAGAAGTCAGACCCGAGTTTGAAGCCCAGCTCAGCCCCTTATGAGGTGAATGACCTTGGGCAAATGACCTCACTCTACCAACCTCTCACTCCTCTTCTCTCAGGAGAGAATGACAGCTATGTTACAGACCACTTGTGAGAGTCAGCAACGGTATAGGTAAAGCATCTGAAACGGTGCTGGGCCCATAGTAGGTGCTCAATAAACAGCAAAGTAGCCACTATTATTTCAGGTAATTGACACCGGAAAGGCAGATATTATTCACGTTTTCAAATGAGGAAACTGAAGCTCAGAGATGTTAACTAAGTTGCTCAAGGCCGCACAGCTAGAAAGTGACAGGCATGGCCTCCCTCCCTGGAAGCCTAGATTGAGAAAAGCAGAGCTGGAGGCATCATCCCACCTCACAGTGAACCAGAAGTCCAGAGAGGCTCTGCGCCTTTCCTGGAAAATCACAGCAAAACCAGGGATGAAAAGGGGCTGGAATCTGAGGTCGCTCAAGGCCCTACCCTGTGGTCTTGCCACTGCTCTGTATCCCCAAGTATCTCGAATGCAGAGGTGGCCTGCCTGCCAGCTTCTCCGGCTCTGGGCACGCCTGGTGACTCCTCCCACCAATTACTAAGTACTCATTGTGAACGTGGCAGAGGACACAGGAATAAATGACCCAGGACTCACTCGGGAAATCTTCCTGTGGGACCTTCTGATACTTTGGAGGGCGTCCGATCCTGGAGAGAGAGGGACCAGGTCCGTGGCAGGGAATCAGGGCCTGGCCTGGCCCGGGAGGACTCGAGGCCCTGCACCCTTGCCCTCCGCACCGGCTGTGATGGCGAGGCTTCTTCCTTAGGGAGAAGCCCGAGAGGGTCCTCTTTCGGGCCAAGGCCTCCGTGTCGGACAGCTCTGCCTTCAGCCGGCTCTGGTTCCTCTCGGCCAGTGGGCAGCCCGAGAGGCAGTGGTGGGCTGTGAACTTGCCTGTGACGTGGCCAGAGCCATCACAGCCAGGAGTGGGGCACTTTCTGGAGAAGAAGAAGGCTTAAGATGGGCTGAATCTGATCGTTCCCACTTAGCCCTTCCCAACTCTGGCCCCATTAGGAGAGCAGCTGGGTGGGCCCTGGCCGGCCACCCATAGTGGGTATAAAACAGACCCTCTCTGAGCAACCATGCCCGAGGGTCTCTTAGCAGGAGCCCTTCACTCACCGGTGGTGAAAGCTGTACTTGGAGGTCCTGGTCTGTGGCAGGCTTCGACAGCTGAGAGGGGGACAGCCCCCAGGGGAGGCAGAGCTGGGCTCTCTGGGTCCTGGAGGGGCACGAAGAAAAGGGTCAGCACAGGGCCCTGGCGGTGGGGGCGGGGCTGGGAGAGGACTCATGCAGGGCAGGGAAGGTCAGCTTCCCTGACTAGGAACCAGTTCCCCAGGTGCAAGGGGCCCTGAGCCAGGCTGGGACACCACTTCCTCGATGGATACGGGTGTCAGCCCCTCTTGGGGCTCTCACGTACTCTGTGGAAACCTGCAGGCCATACTCTCTGAAAGGAGGAAAACGCTCAGGGACAGCGACTCAGAGCCGGTGTGCGCACAGCTGCCCCCGACAGCCACATCAGGCAGATTCTCATGTTATTCTTGTTTCTCAGTTTTGCCCCCAAGACTTTGGTGACCTGTTTTAGGCTCTGCCCATGTGCAGAGAACAGTCAAGAAGAATCAACACCACATGCAAAACAGATGTGGGTGACCTCTAACCCCTGCCTGCTGAGGGGACCAGGATTTGATTTAGGGAGCCACACTGCCTTAGCAAACACAGCGCATGCTCTGTGTGGCTCTGCTATTCGCTGAGAGAACTCCCCAGGGGTACAACTGCCTCCTAAGTACATGCTCCCAAGTGAGCTTGGCCCTTCACACCTCCAGGCTCCAAACCCAGCAAACTGGGGAGGCCAGAGGCACTGCTATGTGTAGCAGAGACCCCCGGGGTGGGGAGGATGAGGGACCCCAGAGCTCACTGTGGGCATGCTATAGAAGGGGGAGGGGTGCCAGAGCTCGGGGGCAGGGCCGGACATCAGGAGGAGAGGGTCAGAGGGCCCCAGGGGTACACACGGAGAGGAGGCTGCAGGGGATGCCCTGTCTTGGAGCACCAGCCCGCGGGGTGGATGTCAGGGTGATCGGCATCGATCCAGAAGTCATAGGCGTGACTCCAGCCATCAAAGTGGAGCTGGGAAGGAAAGACCCTTGGAGGTCATATGTTCCTCGTGGAGCCCAGCTCAGCCGGGAGGTCCTCCAGGCTCCAGGAGGCTCTCCCCATCCCTGGGGCCCGTCAGAAGCAAGAGCCTGGATTGCAAGAACCAAGGGGCCAACCCCACAGTAATCTGTCGTGGCCACCACACTTCCCAAGGGTTTCACCCTTTAAGTTGGTGGCATCTCCCATCAATCCTTGGATAGGACAAGGATTATTAGGCCCATTTTACAGGCTCAGAGAGGGGACGTGACTTGTCCAGACTCACAAAAGTAAGTCACAGATGAGGCCAGACTGAGACCCAAGATCTTCGGCCTCAGGTTTAGAGCTCCCTTCCCTGCAACGCACAGCCTCCCTCAAGTCTGGCTCATGCCATGCCCTTGACCTCAACCCAGCCTACAGAAGTCCTGCCCAACTGGCCTGTCCACTCCCCCAGCCCGAGGGGCCCAGAGCCACCTTTATCCGATGGTCCTCCACGTCCTCCACGCTGGCCACACGAATTAGGGCTGGGTTCCTGCGGTCCACGGCCTCCAGTTTCATGTTGAGCAGGAAGCTGTGCGGGGGTCGCTGCGGGGGGACAGAAGCCTTCAGGCCAAGGCCCAGCTCAGCAGAGCTGAATCCCCAAGAGGGGAGCCCAGGTGCTGTGCCTGGGGAAACCACAGCCAAAGGGGGAGGCCAGGGCCCCATCCTGGCTGGCCGAGGGCTCCTCGCCTTCCCAAGCTCAGCTTGGGGCGGGGAGAGATGACTCACCACCTTGAAGGCCCAGGCAGGCACAGCAGAGGCCCCAGTTTCTTCCAGATATTTCTCCCAACAGAAGCTGTCAGCGTCTGGGTAGTCTGGAGGAGAGGATCAGCGCAATGTCTAGGCACCCAGGTGTACTGGGGGCGCTCTCCCCTCCAAGCAGGACCAGGGGCACCGAAAGGACCAAGGCCCATGGAGAGAAGTCCCCCGGCATCACCACAGCCTGCTCCTTGCAGGGGGCTCCTGAGGCAGAGGGGTGCCAGGCAGAAGCAAGCACACCACCTCACAGTTCACAGGGCTTTCTGGGAACCCTGGCCCCTAGCCCGCTCCTCAGCTCTGTTGCTCCAGCCCCGGTCCCATCTGAACCCCTACTGCATGTGGGCCAGCGTAACACCCCGACAGGGAAGGATACACTTTCTTTGCTCTGGACTCCTGTTCCCTTGCTGAGGGGGAGTCAGCTAACTTTCTTCCCTTCAACCTTAACAGAGTCAGGGTTTGACAGGCCTCTCCTAAGATCACAGGGTTCTCAACTCCCAGGCAAAGAAGCTAAGGCTCCAGGCCACATCTGTCCCCTCACCCTGCCCCCTAAAGACCCAGCTAATGAGATACTGGTAGGGGACCAGGGAGAGGGGGGCTTGGCTCAGGCTGCAGGGTCACCTTGTGGAGGGGTGAGGGGCTTTCCTTGCTTCTGGCACCAGCCCACCGGGTGGATGTAGGGGCTGCTGGGATCACACCTGAAATGCAAGAATTATTCACTGTCCCAAGAATCAATCTTGTGAAAATGACTCTACTACCCAAAGCAATCTACAGATTCAGTGCAATCCCTATCAAATTACCAGTGGCATTTTTTACAGAACCAGAACAAAAAAAATCTTAAAATTTGTATGGAGACACAAAAGACCCCGAATAGCCAAAGCAGTCTTGAGGGAAAAAAAAAGGAGCTGGAGGAATCAGACTCCCTGACTTCAGACTATACTACAAAGCTACAGTAATCAAGACAATATGGTACTGGCACAAAAACAGAAATATAGATCGATGGAACAGGATAGAAAGCCCAGAGATAAACCCACGCACCTACGGTCAACTAATCTATGACAAAGGAGGCAAGGATATACAATGGAGAAAAGACAGTCTCTTCAATAAGTGGTGCTGGGAAAACTGGACAGCTACATGTAAAAGAATGAAATTAGAACACTCCCTAACTCCATACACAAAAATAAACTACAAATGGATTAGAGACCTAAATGTAAGACCAGACACTGTAAAACTCTTAGAGGAAAACATAGGAAGAACACTCTGACACAAATCACAGCAAGATCTTTTTTGATCCACCTCCTAGAGTAATGGAAATAAAAACAAAAATAAACAAATGGGACCTAACGAAACTTAAAAACTTTTGCAAAGCAACGGAAACTACAAAGAAGACAAAAAAACAACCGTCAGAATGGGAGAAAATATTTGCAAACGAATCAATGGACAAAGGATTAATCTCCAAAATATATAAACAGCTCATGCAGCTCAATATTAAAAAAACAAACAACCCAATCCAAAAATGGGCAGAAGACCTAAATAGACATTTCTCCAAAGAAGACATACAGATGGCCAACAAGCACATGAAAAGCTGCTCAGCATCATAATTATTAGAGAAATGAATATCAAAACTACAACGAGGTATCACCTCACACCAGTTAGAATAGGCATCATTAGAAAATCTACAAACAACAAATGCTGGAGAGGGTGTGGAGAAAAGGGAACCCTCTTGCACTGTTGGTGGGAATGTAAATTGATACAGCCACTATGGAGAACAGTATGGAGGTTCCTTAAAAAACTAAAAATAGAATTACCATATGACCCAGCAATCCCACTACTGGGCATATACCCAGAGAAAACCATAATTCAAAAAGACACATGCACTCCAATGTTCATTACAGCACTATTTACAATAGCCAGGTCATAGAAGCAACCTAAATGCCCATCGACAGACGAAGGGATAAAGATGATGTGGCACATATATACAATGGAATATTACTCAGCCATAAAAAGGAACAGAATTGGGTCATCTGTAGAGACGTGGATGGATCTAGAGACTGTCATACAGAGTGAAGTAAGTCAGAAAGAGAAAAACAAATATCGTGTATTCACGCATATATGTGGAACCAAGAAAAATGGTACAGATGAACCGGTTTGCAGGGCAGAAATAGAGACACAGATGTAGAGAACAAACGTATGGACACCAAGGGGGGAAACTGGCAGGGGTGGTGGTGGTGGGATGAATTGGGAGATTGGGATTGACATGTATACACTAATATGTATAAAGTGGATGACTAATAAGAACCTGCTGTATAAAAAAATAAATAAAATAAAAATTAAAGAAAAAAGAATTATTCACTGTCCCAGATGAAACTTCGAGGTCCTAAATCTGCTGTCCTATGAGATCATGGCGACAGGGCACACCCTCATGTTACTTCTGAGTGAGAGTGAGACAGATGAGGTGAGAGAATCAGAAAATTCCAACAGTAACTAAAAACTCTAACAGCACCTTAATATCTCAGGGACAATCATGGGTCACAGGGGTTTGCTCGTCTTAACCTTGGTACTTTTAGGTGAAATATTTAATTGCCATCATAATTAATAAATGATGTAGATCAAATCCACAGGGCAGTCAACTGTCCCCCGAGCAATATGTCAGGGCTGGGCTGGGTCTGTGTGAAGCCTCCCGCCCCCACCATCCCCTCCCCATCCCCGTCCCCACTCCCCGGGGCCAAGTCTGGGTCCTCCCACTACCAGTAGTCATAAGTGTCATCCCAGTTGTCAAAGTGCACCAGGAAGCGGCTGTCCACCACGTCGGTCACACTGGCCACACAGATGAGGGATGGGTTCATGCGGTCCACGGCCTCCAGCTTCATGCCCACCTGGAAGCCCAGGGGTGGGGGACTCTGGGGGCGAGAAGAGGGGCTGCCACGGCCAGGCCCAGGCTGGCTTGTGCTGGCCCAGGACCCACTGGCAAAGGAAGAGGAGCAGGTTCCCTGGGGGTCATGCCTGGCGGGTGGGCAGGGAGGAGGGTGGGACAAAGAGGGTCCCTCCAGGGCAGAATCACCAACCTCAGCCCTGAGCCACTCAGGAATTTCTGGCCTCCAAGGGACTCTCAGAGGAAGCCTCACTGTGGCAGAAGATGACTGACTAACACGAGGCTACACACTCACCCAAAGAGTCTGCCAGGCTGAGCACAAGCCTCCCCTCCCCAGACGAGCCTGGCCCAGCTTGGGCTGAGGCAGGTGGGTCCACAGAGGGGTTGGGTGACCGCATGAGGCATGAGCAGCCTTACCCCATTGTGTGGGGGACCCAGACTGAGCCAGGTTGGGGACAGGCAGGGAGACAATCGGAGTCTGGTGATTTTCTCCTTCCAGCGGCCAGGGAGGGGGGGGGGGGGGGGGGGGGAGGGCAGGGAGGCACCTGCCACGTGTCGGGCATGAACTCCAAAAACCATCACCTCCCTCAATCTTTACCACAGCCCTAGGGAGATGGGTATTATCACCCCCATTTTATAAATTAAGTGACTTGCCCAGGACCACAAAGCTGGTCATTGGTGGGGACAGGACTTAGTTTGATTTAAAAATCTGCATCCCCGTCACAATAGCTGGTAGAAGCCCACCGGTCACATGGGAACCTCTAAGTATGATCTCTGGGGCTGGACTGGGGCTGGGGGTACCTGCCCGTTCCTGGACAGCATGGTACAGCCCCTGGCCCACGGGGACCCTGGGCTTTCCATATGGTAACAGTTGTACTGGGAGTTCCCTATATATCTCTCAAACCTTTTGCTTGGGATTAGGAGATATTTTAGCTGTGGGATAAAGTTGCCGGCTGCCTTGAACAGAGAGAAAGACAAGGGGTGAGTGTTGGAACCAAATGGGAAAGCCTCAGTGTTGGTCAAAAGGAAGGAAAAAGCCACTCCCACAATACAGGCTTGGACCTGACACCAAGAACTGCAGAGAAACCCAAGCCAAAAAGAAGAATGACACCTCAGTGCCCAGGCTCGGAGGGGGACGTGCGGAGAGGATTTCAGCAGTAGGGAGGAGGGAGGGAACTGGGGTAGCCCCGTAATCGGCTTCCTCCTCTGGCCCTGGGCCTGCCCAGTAGACCCCGCCCATCTGGTGAGGACCAGAGCCCAGCTGGGGGCACCAGTGGATGAGTGCTTGTCTGCTGAGTCAGAGAGCCTGGCCGGCTGCAGTGACTATCCTGGGAGGCACATGTCCGCTCGCTCAGGGGCACTCACGTGGCTCTGGCTCACAAACAGGTGCTTGGGGGCAGCCTGGGTTCTTGTGCTGCGCAGGTAATGGCTCCAGCTGAACTCCTCCTCCTTGTAACCTGGGCCCCTCGGGGGGGAAGAACAGAGCACCGTGCAGACAGAGGCTGGGCCATGGCGTGCGCACCCCACACTGAAGCAGCAGAATCAGGCAGGCCTGAGGACCCCACAAGCCTCGAGAACCTGCCCAGGGAACCCCTGCCGAAGCAGGACACAACCTGGGTGGACGTCCGCTCAAAGGGCAGGGCAAAGCAGAAGCCCTGGGGCCGAGGCATAGCAGGATGAGATGCAGAGAGGCTGGCTGTGCAATGGGAACAGGGAAGGAGGTACCACCAGGAAGGGGTGGGGGCAGGTCTGGGAGGCTCACTGCCTCACTGGGACCAACCCAGCTAGGCCTTACCTTTGGGGGGCTGCAGCTTGTGCCCTGTCTTCTCGAACCAGCCAGCGGGATGAATGTCAGGGGAACTGGCATTGATCCAGAAGTCGTGGCACTCGGAATACCCATCGAAGTGCAGGCGTAGCCGGTAGCCACATACCTGGCCCCATGACGGGGAGGGAGGGAAGCCGTTGCTGCACTGCCCTTCCCTCACCTCTCCTGGCCCAGCCTGGTGTCTCAGGGGCTCTGGTGCTAGAAGGTTCCCCACTCCACCCCTCCTCAGCCTGGTGTCTCAGGGGCTCTGGTGCTAGAAGGTTCCCCACTCCACCCCTCCTCACCCCCAGGTTTCCCTGCATCCTGCACTTTGCCCCACACCCTCCCATCCTGCAATGAGGATGGTTCACATACTCATGGGCCCTGAGCTCTGGGCACAAGACAGGTAGATTCTAAGGCACTCTCTGGCCCCTCTGAACCCTGGATAGAATCCCAAGGGCAGTGACCAAGGCTCAGGCCTGCTCAGGGCCCCCGGGGACCTTTCGTTCTGCTACCTTCTCTCACTGCTCAGACCTCAGCAAACTGATGGCGGCTCCTCGAGCACGGCGCCCTTGAACGTGGCATTCCACGCCTCAGTGCTTCCGCTCGCTTTGCCTCTTGTGCCTGGAACATCCTATTCATTCACAACTCATCTCTCGAGACTCAGCAATGGAGGCCCTTCCTCTCTGAAGCCGCTCCTGTCCCCTCAGTGCCCCCCTGCTCACATCTGTCATCACCCCTGTGGGCTGTTGCTGTTTATCTGGCTGATTCCCACACAACGGTGAGCTCCTAAGAGGACAAGGACCTTGTTGGACTCATGCCACCATCCCCGCCCTCAGGAGCGCTCCTCCTCAGTAACATCTGTGGCAGATGTTACTGCCACAGTCACCACCTCAGTAACATCTGTGGCAGATGTTACTGCCACAGTCACCACCCCGACCCTTCGCCTGCTTTTTGTTCGATTTTTAGCTTTCTGCGCGTTCCCCTCCCCTTTCTGAGGGCAGTGCAGTGCCCCCTCATCTGAGTCCGGGCCCTCCGTGTCCCTGGCTGGCTCCTTCAAGCCATCCTGAGAGGCATGGCCAGGATGGGGGCACCAGCCTCAGCTCACCTCAGCCACGGTGAGGATGAAGTAAAGACTTGGGTGCTGAGGGTCGATGCCTTCCAGCTTCATGCCCGGTTTGAAGCCATTCTTGTTATGAGTGACCACCTGGTACTGTCAACGCACAGATGGGAGAGGGCTCAGCTTCCCTCCAGCCTTACCCTTGCTTAGTGCGCTTGGGGCAAAGGAACTGCCTTTGGGCTCCACCCGCCCAGTACTACCAAAGGGGTAACTTATTTGGGGATCTTTAGTGCAGGGATCCAAAGCAGGACAGACTAGCTCCTAGGTCCCTCGAACAATGGATTTCAGGGCTCTCTCTTACCCAAGCCATGGAAAGATCAGAATTGATTAGAAAGCACCAGAATTCAAAAGTCTGCAGGCCCAGTGATGGGTGAGCCTGGGTCCCACTCCCCTATTTCTTCCCACCGAGGAAGCCCCTTACAGTGAGCCCTTTTCTACTCTGGGCCCCTAACAAGTCTTTCCACCTTCCATTCTGCAAGTCCTTTGAGGGATGTCAGACAAAGAAAACACCAGAAGGCCTGAGTTTGGTGGTGAGTCCCTGGACTGGGAAGACAAGCTCTTCCTAGGAGGAAGGTATGTGACTCACGTCCTGGAAGAGGCTGGCGGGGGCAGTGACGGCCTTCTGTTCCTCAAGGTAGGATTCCCACGACCAGCCTTCCTCCTTCTCCCCTGAGGCTGTGGGCAGGAGACAGACAGGCTGACCCCTGGGCTGCTCCCCAAACACTATCTTCCAACCCAACTCTACCTTAACCTCCAAAACAAACTTTTGCCTGTGATTACGTGCTGCCCTCTGGTCCCACTCAGCCACGAGGGGCCGCACACAGCGGGCTGTACCAAATTCTGTCCGCCCCGTCCCACCCCAGCCCACTGTGAGCAAAAGCACTTTGGATTGGGGAGCGACTAACAGAGGTTAGAGTCTCAACCACAGAGGGACGAAGCTGCGTGACAAATCCTGAGCCAGAGGACTTAATCACAGCAACACCTAAGCTCACCGGAAAAGAGGAGGAAAAAGAGAGATGGGAGGAAAACATGCAATGAGGAAGAAACAGAAGAGACCACACAGAAAGAAAAACCCCCTTTTCCCGATTCTCCTTCCTCTGAGCACTGACTGACAGGCTCACACAGAGACAAAATGTATGTATGTGTGCTCGGTGTGCCCAGAGTAGAGACTGATTCCACACACACACACCCCAGACATACACACAGAGTGCACACAAACACACACTCACACACACGTACTTTGGTCAGGGCCTACAGCCCCCGGAGTCTCCAGGTCCTGGGGAGGGGGAGCTGAATCCCCCTGTGGGACCTTCAATTTAGCCTGAGATGGAGTCCTGGCCTCCAACACAGAGGTGAAACATCCTTTAAAGATGGGAAAAGCTGGCAACGTGTAAGGTAAGCTCCCAACGTCAGCCTGAAAAAATTTGCCACAATCAATTCACATCGCTTGGGTGAACAGCTCCAGCTTCTTCTAGAAACTTCCGTGCCTCAATCTTGTCATCTGTCAAATGCAGATCATTTTGTCTACCAGAGAGGGTCATCAGGAAGAGCAAGTGAGATGCTGTGAGTAAAAGATCCTTATGAGATACTGGATCCTTCCTAGGTCTCCACGAAGTCCGTCTGATCCGGATTCTCGCTCTGCCTAGCTCTGGCTCGCTTGGCTATTGCTCTGGGTCATTCTGGTGTGGAGTGGTTTGTCATTCAGGAAGAAGCTTTTTCCTTAATTGGAACCTACATGGCTCCTAGGAGCTGTCTACGTTCACCAGTCACTCCACTGAATCTTGAGATCCCAACCATCTAACCCAGATGGGCCAAAGCAGGTATTTTCTTCACCAACAGATCAAGTAAGCCAGGAAATTCTGAGACCTACACCACACAGCAACTTAGAGCACTGCTCTTCCAACTCCCCTTTGTCCTGAGTGAAACCTGGGTCGCCCCTTAGAATAGCGGTCCCCAACCTTTTTGGCACCAGGGACCGGGTTTTGTGGAAGAGTTTTTCCATGAAGGGGGGTAGGGGGGATGGTTCAGGTGGTAATGTGAGCGATGGGGGGGTAAGGGGAATGGCAGATGAAGCTTCGCTCGCTTGCCTGCCATTCACCTCCTGCTCTGCAGCCCAGTTCCTAGCAGGCCGAAGACTGGACCGGGGGTTGGGGACCCCTGCCTTAGAACACATCACCCACTATGGTCCCTCAAGAAACTCTCACTGTTCCCACTCGGTCCTCATCTGGATTTATGGTGTAGGGGGAGGGGCAGGGAGGAGGCTTCAGGATGCCAGGCTTAGCATCACCGTGCTGTTTCTGGCCACTGGCATTCCACATCATCCTGCATAATACCTGTTTTTTCAAATCACCAGTACTATTTACCAATCCCTTTACAGCACCCAGTTCTCTGTGGATGACATCTTTCTTTTTGTCTCACTCTTCCCAAACTATAACATAAGCCAAGGAGCTCATTAGCTGTCAGATTCCTCATCTCAGGCACCTCAGCCCCGCCTTGGCTCTTTTCATTCCAAGTTCATTTTTTGTTTTGAAGATGTTGGGGGTATGAATTTATTAATTAATTAATTTATTTTTGCTGTGTTGGGTCTTCGTTTCTGTGCGAGGGCTTTCTCTAGTTGTGGCAAGCGGGGACCACTCTTCATTGCGGTGCGTGGGCCTCTCACTATCGCGGCCTCTCTTGCTGCGGAGCACAGGCTCCAGAGGCGCAAGCTCAGTAGTTGTGACTCACGGGCCCAGTCGCTCCGCGGAATGTGGGATCCTCCCAGACCAGGGCTCGAACCCGTGTCCCCTGCATTGGCAGGCAGACTCTCAACCACTGCACCACTAGGGAAGCCCCTCTCTTTAGCCATACTCCAACATGGCCAAGCTCTAAGCCCCTCATGCCATAGTAGAGACCTCTGACATCTTCACCTGCCATCCCTCACCCTCCCATCCTTACCCTCCCATCCTCCCCGCCACTTCCCTCCCTGGGCCTTTATTACCTGGATTCTCTCATAGTCATAACACATAACAAGCACACAGTCTTCACAGTTTACCATCGCCCACCACTTCCTTCTACCTTGACCATTCCTTTTACCATGTAGGGGTACCTCCCATGCACCATGTCTGGTGCCAGAAACTGAGGGTACAGGGATGGTTCAGAGACTTCATATACATGGTCCTCTTTGATCCTAACATTGTCTGGACATGATAGGCAGGGCTGGTAGTAATCCTTTTCACAGATGAGAAAAGAGATTAAATGTAATCCACTAGAGAGAGGCCTGACCACTAAACCTTTTAGTAATGACTAGACTCCCTCCCTGACCAAGCCCCCAGCCTCCTCCAGTTTCCTGCATCCTTTTTCCATGGTGAACAACTGGCTGAAACTTTAGGTACATCCCCAAGCTCAAATAAGTCCCAAAGTTCCTGTGCATGTTTGTGTAGTTTGTGTACCATACATAGGTGCCCAGCCAAGAGGGTGAATGGGGGCTGAAATCTAGCCTGGCTCCTTGCCAGGCCACGTGGCTTAGTCTGCTATGAAGACAGGTTGCCTTTTTCTAATTGGTCTGTTCCGAAGGGGCACCTTTTTATAATTTGCACAAAGGCACCATATAGGCTGGCTGTAGCACCGATCCTCTCTTGATTTCCAGAAATGCTCCTTTGCTTATTTCTGCTCCCTTAGACTAGACGCCCCTGGCTAGCACTTTCTTAGCAAGGTCAGGCTGTCCAAAACCAAACTCACAACTTCTCTGCCAAAGCTTCTGCCCCTCTCAGTATTCTCTATCCTAGTCAACAGCACCACACCATTCATCCAGCCTTGCAAGCTGGAAGCTTGGAAGGGATCCTTTACATTTCTTTTTTTCCTCCCCAGGATTCTTTAGTGACTGAGTTCTACTGATTCCAACTCCTAGCTATCTCTTGACTGTGTCTCCACTTCTCCATGTTCTCTGTCCTTCTTGTTTTGAACCTAGTCCTAGAGCCTCTTAATTTATTGTGCCTAAAACTCAGTCTATTGCCAGAATATCTCTAAAATAAAAATTAGTTTGTTATTTTTTTGCTTTGAGGTCCTCAATGGCTTTGGATTTCCAATCAAAAGCCAAAAATCCAAATACCTTTCCACACATACAAACCCCCTAGTGAACTAGCCTCATCCTGCATTTCCATGCCTCTGTGCCTTTGCACATGCTGATCCCTCTGCCTCAGAGATTCTGTCACCACCCTGTCCCATCCTCCTATCTTTTTCTCATCCTTCAAGACCCAGCCATATCTCTGGCACCTAGCATAGGGGTTTTTTATTTTGTTTTTTTTGTTTGTTTGTTTTTTCGGTACTTGGGCCTCTCACTGCTGTGGCCTCTCCCGTTGCGGAGCACAGGCTCCGGACGCACAGGCTCAGCGGCCATGGCTCACGGGCCCAGCCTCTCCGCAGCATGTGGGATCCTCCCGGACCGGGGCACAAACCCGTGTCCCCTACATCGGGAGGCGGACTCTCAACCACTGCGCCACCAGGGAAGCCCTAGCACAGGGTTTTTACACAGAATAGATGCTCACCAAATGTTTGCTAAATGAATGACTAGAAGGATGGATGGATGCATAGGTGGATGCATAGATAAGTGGATTGAATTCACCCGCCTACCCCGTAGAGCCTTCCTCGATTACATGAGGAGGTGTTTCTTCTTTGAAGGTCCTTTGTATCTACATACCACTATTAAAAAATAGCTCTCTCTGCAGCTAGACTGTGAGCTCTTTAAGGGCTGGTATTGTGTTTTGCTTACTCTGAACTCTTAGCATCTAGCCCAGTGCTGATACATGGTAGGCACTTACTGTTTGTTAAACAAAAGCACAATAATGGAAATACCACATATCAAAAACTGTGTGGGGATGTAATGTACAGCACAGTGACTATAGTTAATAACACTGTATTGTAGGTGGTCCAGTGGTAAAGAACCTGCCTTCCAATGCAGGGGGCCTGGGTTTGATCCCTGGTCGGGGAATTAAGATCCCACATGCCACGGGGCAACTAAGCCTGCCCGCCTCAACAAGAGACCCCGCGTGCCACAAACTACAGAGCCCATGCGCCCTGGAGACCGCGCGACACAACTAGAAAGAGAAAACCCGCAAGCCACAACTAGAGAGAAGCCCCGTGCCTCAACAAAGAGCCTGCGCCACCGTGAAAGATCCCACATGCCTCAACTAAGACCCGACGCAGCCAAAAAAAATAAAGAAAAAAAATCAAAACACTGTACTGTGTATTTGAAAGTTGCTAAGTGAGTAGATCTCAAAAGCTCTCATTACAAGAAGAAAAATTCTAACTATGTGTGGTGATGGGTGTTAACTAGACTTACTGTGGTCATCATTTCACAATATATACAGATATCAAATCATTAGGTTGTACATCTGAAACTAATATCTCAATTAAAAAAAGAAACCCATGCGAGATGCAGCCAAAGGAGTATTTAGAGAGAAATGACAGCCATAAATGAACATATTAAAAAGAAAGAAGGCTGAAATTAATTAAATCTGAAAATTAAAATTAATCTGTTTCATGAAGTTAGAGAAAGGAAAGTAAAATAAGCCCCAAGAAAATCAAAGAAAGGAAATAAAAAAGAAAAGACAAATAAAATTAATAAGGCTCTGGCCAGACTGATTAAGAATCTTTTTGGGGAAAAAAAAAAAAGGAATCTTTGGGAGGGGGTAAGGGGAAAGGGGAGATGTTGGTCAAAGGATACAAACTTTCAGTTACAAGATGAATAAATTCTGGGGACCTAATGTACAGCATAGTGAGTAGAGTTAATAATGCTGTATTATATACTTGAAAGTGGCTAAGAGAGTAGAGCTCAAATGTTCTCACCATAAAAAAGAAATGGTAATTATGTAATGTGAACAGGTAATGTCATGGTGGTAATCATTTTGCAATATATGAATATATCAAATCAACATGTTGTATACCTTAAACTTACACAATGTTGCATGACAATTATATCTCAATAAAGCTGGGGAAACAAAAGAAACAGAGGGAAGGCACACGTAATAATAGGAGAAATTTTAAAAGGGATATCACTACATATCCTGCAGACTTCAAAAAGATAAAGGGATATCGTGAAGAACTTTAACATTCTTTTGGCGAATTCCCTTCTTAATCACCCAGTCTTAAGCCTAGGTCTACACACTAATGAAATTGCTCTCTTGAGTCACCAGGGCCACAATCCAATGATCTTGTCTTATTACTCAACCCTCTTGATCTCCATGTGCTACCAACCACCTGTTCCGTCTCAGCATTTCCTTCTTGCTGTACTTTCTTGGCTGTGTCTTCCACCTCTTCTACTTCCATTACCGGTTTTTCTTCCTCCCACCCTAACCCTGCTCATTAATGGTGGATCCCTAGAAATCAATATCATACTTCCCTCCCACCTTCTCTCTGGAAGCTTCTTCAGCACGGCTTCAGTTTCTTCAGTAGAGATAATTCCCAAATGAACGGTTCTAGCCAGACCTTCGACTGGAAGGTCAACAGGAAAGACAAAAAAATGTCAAGAGAAGAACAGAACACCACGGTTCAAGAACAACTGATGGCAAGCAGTCATCAGGATGCCACCATTGGCTGGGTCTTTTCATTTTAAGTTGCTACAGATACACCTCTGTATTTATCTACTTCTTATAGAGCATGGTTAGTCAATTCATAATCAGCTCATTTTAAGACAGAATGCTTAACGAAGAGCCTGTTACTTGTGTTCCAAAAGTATAAGGGATCTATGCCTGGGAATACCAAACTCAAGAGGTTGGGCTCCATAATGCTGTGCTCCACTGTTTATCCAGCCCTCAGTTTCTACGGAGTATAAATGGACTCTTTTCAAAATCTAATGAAAGGGGCTTCCCTGGTGGCGCAGTGCTTGAGAGTCCGCCTGCCGATGCAGGAGACGCGGGTTCGTGCCCCGTGTCGGGAAGATCCCACATGCCGCGGAGCGGCTGGGCCCGTGAGCCATGGCCGCTGAGCCTGCGCGTCCGGAGCCTGTGCTCCGCAAATGGGAGAGGCCACAACAGTGAGAGGCCCGCATAACGCAAGAAAAAAAAAAAAAAAAAAAAAAAATCTAATGAAAGCCATGGGCCACCTCCCCAGGAAAATGAGCAATTCACAGAATTTTGCTTGTAAATTTAAGACGGCACTGCTGCAAGCGGCATGTACTGATCAATGTCTCGTGCTGAATCACACACTTATATTCTCAACTTGTTCCCCAACTCTGCATGGCACTCCTTGTATTTTGATAGGAAACGTGTTTCTTATAACCAATTTGAAAACGGCAAGGATCTGAACAAATATTTCTCCGAAGAGAATATATAAATGGCCAACAAGCATATGAAAAGATGTTCAACATCATTAGCCATCAGGGAAATGCAAATCAAAACCACAAGGAGAGGAACTTCCCTGGTGGTGCAGTGGTTAAGAATCTGCCTGCCAAAGCAGGGGACATGGTTCAAGCCCTGGTCCGGGAAGATCCCACATACCGCGGAGCAACTAAACCCGTGCACTGCAACTACTGAGCCTGTGCTCTAGAGCCTGTGAGCCACAACTACTGAGCCCACGTGCCACAGCTACTGAAGCCCACACACCTAGAGCCCGTGTTCCGCAACAAAGAGAAGCCACTGCAATGAGAAGCCCACGCACCGCAACGAAGAGTAGCCCCCACTCGCCGGAACTAGAGAAAGCCTGAGTGCAACAATGAAGACCCAACGCAGCCAAAAACAAACACACAAACAAATAAATAAATAAATTTATTAAAAAAAAACAAAACACAAAGAGATACCACTCCATACCCACTAGGATGGCTATAATCAAAAAGACAGTTAATAACAAGGCTTGGTGAGAATATGGATAAACTGGAACCCTTATATGCTACTGGTGGGTGTATGAAATTGTGCGGCCACTTTGGAAAACAGTCTAGCAGTTCCTTAAAAGGCTAAACATAGGGTTACCATATGACCCAGCAATTCCACTCCTAGGTATATACCCAAGAGAAATGAACACTTATGTCCAGACAAAACTTGTACACAGATGTTCATATCAGCATTATTCATAATAGCCCCAAAGTGGAAACAACCCATATATCCATCAATTGATAAATAAAGTGTGATATATCCATACAATAGAATATTGTTCAGCAATAAAAAAGAGATGGAAAAAAAAGGGATGAAGTACTGATACACGCTACAACATGGATGAACCATGCAAACACTGTGCTAAGTGAAAGAAGCCAGTCACAAAGGACCACATGTTATATGATCCCATTTATATGAAATGTCGAGAATAGGCGAATCCATATATACAGAAAATAGATTGGTGGTTGCCTAAGGCTGGATGGGAATTGGTGGTTTGGGGGGAATGTCAATTAATGGGTACAGTGTTTCTCTTTGGAGTGATGAAAACGTTTTAAAATTGATTGTGATAATGGCTATACAACTCTGTGAATCAACTAAAAACCACTGAATTGTACACTTCAAATGGATGGACTATATGGTATGTGAATTATATCTCTATAAACCTATTAAAAAGCTGTTTCTTGGGAGTCCCCTGGTGGCCTAGTGGTTAGGATTCCGAGCTTTCACTGCCATGGCCCGGTTCGATCCCTGGTCGGGGAACTGAGATCCCACAAGGTGCGCATCGTGGCAAAAAAAAAAGCTGTTTCTTGTAAAAATATGTATAAAGCACTAACTGTAAAAAAATGGATATGTTAGATATCATCAAAATGAAAACTTTCTGTTCCTCAAAAGACATCATTCAGAAGAAAACAAAAAAGCTAGCCAAAGACTGGGAGAAAATATTTGTAATATATACATCTGACAAAGGACTTGTATCCAGAATATATAAAGAATTAATAACAATTAATTGAAATAATTAAGACAATAACTCAATCCAAAATGGATAAAAATATATGTCTAAAGTAACTATAAGGAAATAGAACAGGATGCTTGTAGCATTGCTCTGAATCTGAAAAGGCTATAACAAGTTGACCCCAAAGAGTGCCACTGCAGATACTTGACCTGGATGTGGGCAGGATGAGAGATGAAACGAGAATATCAGTAACTGTTAAAATTATCAGAATAGCTATTAACAACTATGTAAATTATAAAGACTTTTGCAATGGTGTGTTAGAAAATGATGCTTCATTGGACTTCCCTGGTGGTGCAGTGGTTAAGAATCTGCCTGCCAATGTAGGGGACATGGGTTTGAGCCCTGGTCCGGGAAGATCCCCCATGCCATGGAACAACTAAGCCCACGAGCCACAACTACTGAGCCCGCATGCCACAACTACTGAAGCCTGCGCACCTAGAGCCCGTGCTCCACAACAAGAGAAGACACAGCAATGAGAAGCCCACGCACCGCAACAAAGAGTAGCCCCGGCTCGCCGCAACTAGAGAAAGCCCGCAGGCAGCAACAAAGACCCAAAGCAGCCAAAAAATAAATAAATAAATAAATTTTAAAAAAGAAAATGATGCTTCACACAAAACAATTGAAAAGGTGAAGGAGATATATGGGAGAGGAGGCTGAGTGTGTGTACATGAGTTACATGTTCCAACTCTTAAACTATTGGAACATTCCATCAGGACTAGATACGTCAGGTCTGTAGAACATGAATCCAATAGGTTAGCCATCAAACTGCCAAATAGAATGTAGATAAAATACAGATTATCCACACACACAGGACATGCAAGCAGCCCTGACACCTCCACCTCTACCCCCAGATTCTTCTCCCAAAAATGAGTGGAAAAAGATTTTAGCCATAAATGCAAACTTCTGTCTAATGACAAAGTTTCTTCCCTTGAAAAAAGGCAGAAGGGAGAAAATATCCAGAAACAAATGCCACACTAATGTTCACAGTTGAGATGGTGAAATGTATGAATCAAAAGGTAACTTCAGACTGGTCAACAGGACCCAGCTAAAAAAATGCTGGTTTAAGAATGTATTTCTGGGGAGGGAATTCCCTGGAGACCCAGTGGTTAGGACTCCGTGCTCTCACTGCCAATGGCCCAGCTTCGATCCCTGGTCGGGGAACTAAGATCCCACAAGCCACACAGTGCAGCCCCAAAAAACAAAAAAAGAATGTATTTCCTTAAGAAAGATACAGCAGTTGAGCCAACAGCAACTGCTTCTAACTAACTCCTTCCTCTATTTAAGACTTAAGATGCCATAAACCAATGAGCGTTAAGACTTTGGCTTCAGATGTGACAGCCTCGGGTGAAAGAGACAGCGGTGAAAATCTGGTTTGGCTAAGATGGGCAAAATATGGAATAGGCACTATAGAGTTCAGAGCCCTGGACACAGATTGTGCTCCTCTGTATGGCACTGGATCCATCAAGGCAGAATGATGCCCTAGAACTGACCTCGCTCTCTGGTTCTCTCTGGGACAGGAAAGACAGTGACTCATGCAACTGAGCCATGGTCCAAGAGGAAGCACCAACATACAACTCCTCCATTCATCCACCGAACAAACATTTATTGAGAGTGTACTCCACACCAGCCTCTGGACTAAGAACCAGGGATACAAATGCTTAGTAGAAGAGATTCGGTTTTGAGGGAGGAAGACAGACATTGCTCCCCAGTATCTAGGTGATTATAAGTGTGACAAATGTTACTTGGCTCCAGTTGGCTGTTGTCACATGGCAATGTGGAGATGGTAATGGAGAAGACCTGAGGGCCAGAGCTAACTATGAATGACCTTTGTTCCATTTTTCTTAGAACTGAAGGGTCGGAATGGGGGCCCAAATAGCAAGGTCAGACCAATGACCAGTACGGACTTGATTACACCACCACATGGTGCCATTAAAGGCTGCTCAAGTCTTTGGATATTGTGAGGCCTACTCACAACTGGATAAAAGAGGATAAACAAACACATGATATAACCCCCAAGAACACACATATACTGATGCACAAACCAAAAACACTGTCTCTCTCTCTCTCTCTCTCATTCTCTCTGTCACACACATGCTAACTTATGGTTATCTGTATATGTACAACACACCATCTCAATGGTAACCCACACTCCCAGCCTCACACTTCCAAAGGTGTATACACACATGAATATAATATATACACAGGCCATCATACCAGGCTGGCTGCTGTTCCACTCCTCACTTTCTGGGGTGCTAGTGGTGGGTTGTCCCTCTGGATCCTTTCCTTCTTCTTGCTTCTCCTGTGGAAGGCAAGCCAGATCCCAGCTTCCTGTCCTCATGGATTGGCGTGAAGCCTCAGCCTCTATTCCTGGCCCCTGCCTAGCTCTCTGGTCACATGGTGTTCTTCCCCAAACAGATGGATAGTCTTCTAGGCTACCA
>NW_006791814.1:3120185-3121900 GCF_000442215.2 Lipotes vexillifer | reverse complement strand
GCAGGAATACAGCTCTGGCAGACAGTCCCTTAACACATGGGCAGAGACTCACATTAGCACACCCCCTCTAGTTACACAGCCTGACTACAATTCTCCTCATTCCCAGGTGGGGAAACTGAGGACACAAATACTTGCCCTGTGCCAATTTTGCCTGCCCAGTGGAACTTTCATGCTCTGTCTTTTCCAGCTTCTCTGCAACTAGAGCCCTGTGCTCCCTGGCCTCTGGCTCAGAGATGGGGCTCCAGTGATGAAGCTTTCCATCTGACTGCACATCTACTTGGTTACTGACGCATGTCAATGTGACTTAACCCTGCCACTAGACTGAGATGGGAGCGCTAGAAAAACAGGAGAGCGGTTTATTTATTTCCCTCCAACCAAGTACAGGATCTGACTCAGGATGGGACCCCAAAATATGATGAGTGAGTCACTATGTGTTTTCTCTAGCCCAACCCCACGATCTGGATTAATGGAGGGGATAGTGGAATTGAGGTATAGCCTCTAGCCTCCCCCTCCCCTCCCCATGCCCTCTTCCTACCATGGCCTCCGGCTCCGAATCCTCCTCAGATAGGCTCTGATATTCCCTATGCTTCCTTTTCTTCATGGGTTTGAGGAGCTCAGAAGCGCTGGTGCAGGAGTTGTTCTGGCCTGAAGAGTTCTCCACTATGACTGACCTGAAGGAGGGGCAGCCTGAGGGAAAGAACTACCCACCCTGCACCATCCACACCCTCTCCTAAGCCCTGAACAGGCGTGGGGCTTTGAGGCCCGCAGGCAGAGAAGAAGAGGTGAATTCCCTCCCCCTTACCGCCCCTGGAACAGCTGGGGGCAGCCATCATTGGAGGCACCAGGATCTGGACCAGCGCCTTGCTGAGGCCCACACGCCTGGCATTGGCAGGTGCCATCATCCTCTGGCGGGTCCTGAGGGTTATCTTCTGGAGGGTCCTGGGGGAGGTCTTCTGCAGGGGGCCAAAAGGGTCTCAGGCCTCCCACCCATCACTTCCACACTCAGGCTCCGCCCACCTCGGAGCCCACGCTTGGCCTCCCCTTTGGACCCCCACCTTGGGCTCCCCTACTGGATAGCCCCATCTACTTCCCCTCCCACCCCACCCCACCGGCCCACAGCCTTCTCCGCCCCAAGACCGACCCGTGGGCGTGGGCACACCTGCTGGCACCCGGGCCACGCCCCCTCGGGCCACGCCCCTGGCCTTGGCTCCTCAGGGAGTTCAGGGCTCCCCCTACTCCCACAGGGGCCCACCTTCGGGCCTGGGGCTCCTACCCGGCTGTTGGGGTCCCGCATCGCCACCTCCCGCCAGGGCCTCGCCATCTTCGTACTCGGCCACGCCTTCCCGCCGCAGCTCGGGGCTTGGGGGCTGCTCCGCTCCTACCATGTTCGGCGGTGAGTATTCGCTTATCTGGAACTGGAGTGCGGAGGGTCAGAGGACCACGGCTCCTGTACTGGCCCTTGACCCACCCCTAGTCAGCATGGTCCCTCTCCAGCCGCCTCACTGCAAGCCACGCCCCCGGAAACCATTCCCCATAAGCCACGCCCCCAGGGCCCCGCAAATGTCTCGTTTGGGGAGGTCTGCACTCCAAGCCACGCCCCCAAAGTCCCTCACTCCAAGTCCGACCCCTAGAATCCTCCCTCTCGGCCAGCTTCCCCACCTTCCGCCTCAGGCCCCGCCTCCAGGCCCGCAGGCCCCGCCCCTCAGCTGCGGCTC
>NW_006791814.1:3076182-3114006 GCF_000442215.2 Lipotes vexillifer | reverse complement strand
CCCCCCCCCAATCCTCACAGATACTGACACGCAGGCCACTCCTAGAAGGCGGGGCCGCGGCCTCGGTCCACTCCAGGAGCCGCATTGTGCTGGCGCTGGGGCTGGCCGCCGGCCCAGCGCTTAACTGTGGCAGAACGGTGGCGGTGACAGGTACGCTGCCAGCCACTCGCTCTGGGGTGCCCACATGGATCTGCTCCCGCGGAAAGCAGGACACATCCAGGGCACTGCTGGGCAGACCAAGGGTGGCCGAGTTGGCTGTGAACAGATACACGGACAGACACGACACAGATGAGCCTGGTGGCCCTGCCCCAATCCTGCCATGCATGTGTGCAGGCAGGTGAAAAGTATCTCCTCCCCAAGACCCACACCTGCTTGGGCAGGTATGTGGGTGCTTCTCTTCCCCAGACCCCTGGCTATGCCCACCTGGAATGATAAAGGCAGCAGTGGGCAGGTGAGAGCCTGAACCTGGGCTGTCTCTGGCCACCAGGTGCACGCTGACCTCCCCTGTGGAGGGCCCCTTCAGTGTCCTCAGCATCTCTATTTCAGCATGCCCCTCCATCCTGGTAGGCCTACAAAAGGAACACAGCCCCCAAGGTGATCAGGGAGGTAAGAGGCCTCCTTGAGGAGGAGCTGCCCACCCACAGAGAAAAGCCTCAGTGCTGAGGGGAGCAGGGTGTTTTAGGAGCCCAGCATCAAGTTTGGCTCCTGGCTCTATCCAGGTCACTCAGGTGAGGGCTCTGGTCAGGCCCTGCACCTCCCCCAGTCTCTGTAAGATGGGCATGTGTGAGGGTGCTTTGTAAACTGATGTGCACACTCTAGGGAGTCTCAGGCAGTGTGTTTCAGGCCAAGGTTCTGTCTGGCCAGCTGTCTCATGGCACAGCCCAGGCCAAGTCCAAACTCCCCTCTTTCTCAACCCCCACCTCCATGCCCAGTAGAATCACTTCCTTCTCCCTCTGGGGATTCAGAGCCTTCAAGTACCAGATTCTCCTTCACTCATACACGTTCATTTTCCTGGGAGATGATCTTTCCTGATTGTGTTCTTTTATGCCCCTGTCCACCACTCCCTCCAATCCCAAGCACAGAGTAGGCACTCAAACATCTTTTGAAGAAATGTATGCGTCTGAAGAGCAAAGAGGTAGTGTGTGAGAACGCAGGCAGTGCACGATTTTGCTTTAATAAAGCCAGGGCAGTAGAGACATTTAATAAAGAGTTACTTGAACAGGTAAGTTTATAAGAAAGAAGACCTAGTGACATAACAAATGTGCTTAATACCTATCATTTACTTAACTCCTAAAATGTGTCGGCCACTGTCCTAGATGCCGTCCCAGCACTGTCCAGTAGAATTTTCTGTGATGATGGAAATGTCCTATACCTATACTGTCCAACACAGTAGCCACTAGCCACATGAGGCTACTCAGCACTTGAAATGTGGCTCATATGTCTGAGGAACTGAATTTTAAATTTCGTTTAACTGTACTTAAATTTAAGTAGCTACCGGGGCTGGCCATAGCTATTGTTTAGCACAGAACAACTTTATGCATTTTCTTTTTTTTTTGGCTGCGCAGCACGTGGGATCTTAGTTCCCCAACCAGGGTTCGAACCCACACCCCCTGCAGTGGAAGCGAGAAGTCTTAACCGCTGGACCACCAGGGAAGTCCCTACATATTCTAATTAGCCTGTCACCTCCACCTCCAAAACACATCTCAGAGTCTGACCACTTCCCCCCATCTCTATCACCACCATGCTAGTCCCAACCACCATCAGCTCTCCTTGGACTTCTGAAATTGCCTCCTAATTCATCTCCCTGCTTCCTCTCCAGCCCCTGCTACAGTCTATTCTCCACTAAGAGCAAACTTTAATTTTTTTTTTTTTTTTTTTCCGGTCCGCGGGCCTCTCACTGTTGTGGCCTCTCCCGTTGCGGAGCACAGGCTCCGGATGCTCAGGCTCAGTGGCCATGGCTCACGGGCCCAGCAGCTCCGCGGCATGTGGGATCTTCCCGGACCGGGGCACGGACCCATGTCCCCTGCATCGGCAGGCGGACTCGCAACCACTGCGCCACCAGGGAAGCCCTAAGAGCAATCTTTAACAATGTAAACCAAATCACATAATTTCCCTATCCACAATTCCCCAAGGGCTCTTGGCTGCCCTTAGAATAAAATCGAAGTGCTTTACGGTATAGAATCCAACCTCTGCCTTCCTCTCCGACCTCATCCTCCACCACCCTTCACCTTGTTCTCTACCCTTGATAGATTCTGGTTTCCTTCTATTGCTTGACAAACGTTCGCACCTCAGAGCCTTTGCCCTTGCTGTTCCACCTGGAATGCTCTTCCCCAAGCTCTATGTTTGGCTGCCTTCTTCCCCTTCGGCAGGCCTCGGCTCAGCGGTCACGTCCCCAGAAGTCTTTCCTGATCACTCAGTTTAAAGCACCACGCCCATCACCCTATCTCTTATCTCATAGCTGTGTTGATTTCCTTTATGTCCATCACTATAATCAATAATGATCTTCATTTATTTATTTGTGTTTGATCAGTCGTCCCCACATAAATGTAAGTTCCACAAGGGCAGAGATTTTATCTGTCTTGTCCATTGCTATATCCCTAGCACTTAGAATAGTCCCTGGCACACAGTATGTACTGAGTTGGATTTCAGTAATTTGAACTTGTTAATAAAAAGCAGTATAGGGGGGCTTCCCTGGTGGCACAGTGGTTAAGAATCCGCCTGCCAGTGCAGGGGACACGGGTTCAAGCCCTGGTCCGGGAAGATCCCACATGCCGTGAAGCAACTAAGCCCATGCACCACAACTACCGAGCCTGTGCTCTAGAGGCCGCATCACGACTACTGAAGCCCGCACGCGTAAAGCCCGTGCTCCGCAGCAAGAGAAGCCACTGCAATGAAAGGCCTGAGCACTGCAACCAAGAGTAGCCCCCACTCACCACAACCAGAGAAAGCCCGCGTGCAGCAACGAAGACCCAACGCAGCCAAAAATAAATAAATAAATAAATTTACTAAAGAAAAAAAGCAGTATAGGGAATTCCCTGGCGGTCCAGTGGTTAGGACTCCATGCTTCCACTGCTGGGGGCCGTGTTCAGTCCCTGGTCGGGGAACAAAGATCCCACAAGCTGGCGGTACAGCCAAAAAAAAGAAAAAAGGAGTGTATGAGTAAGTGATACTTGGTTGCTTTAAGGTGTTAGCAGGGCTTGACAATGGCTCTTGGCATACAGCTTAAAGGAAAGAACATAGATGTAGGCTTAAGACAGACAAGTCAGTTTGAATCTCAGCTCCCCCTTAATACCTGTGATTCTGAGTAAGTAGCTTACCCTCCTTGAGCCTCAGTTTCCTCATGTGTAAAATGAAGGGGCTAATGGTATCTATCTTGAAGGGCTCTGATGAAGATTAAATGGAAAAAATATGTAAAGTCTTGATACCAGCAGGCCTTCAATAAATACCAATTCACTCCCTTTTAACAGAAATTTTGAGGAGCTTGGTAGCTCCAGTAACAAATAAGCTGCTTGCTGGCAAAATCAGCTTGCTATCTTTCCCACCCTTCATTCCTCCCTCCTGCTGTTCTTGAGCACTGATTTATCTTCCAGCTTTTCCTCCCTAAAATACAGAGTACATCCTATATAGTATATAGAGAGTGTATATTCAGGTAGGCAAAGGCTTAAACATATAACCTGATTAATTAAGGCAACAGTCAAACCAAGGTTTGTTCTCCCCTCTTCCCCCTCTTCAAAAAAATGTTAAAATATAATAGTATTCCCTGAATTTCAATTCCAATTATTTTGCTTTGCACAGCTGACATAGTTGTACCATTTTAAGTTCTTTTAAATAGAGTTAACCTTTTTATTCAAAACATTGGCAGTCATTAGGAGTGAATATGGTTACTCCTGAAAGAATTCCATTCCGTCTGAAAGCCTATCATATATTTCAGGTCTATGAAGGGAGGGTGGTTGAGAGAGCTGCCCTTCTGTTCAGGTTTCTGCCCTTTTTTCAGCAGACACTGGAGGGCCAGCTGGGTATCAGCATCCTTCTGTGCCCTGCGCATAGTCTCAAACAAGAGAAAGTGCTCTCATGAAGCCTACATTCTAGAAATAAGGGATAAAGTTAAGGCTGGAGTTATAATTTAAAAACCATCCTGTACAAAAAAAAAAAAAAAAAAAAAAAAAAAAAAAAAAAAAAGCAAATTTAAATGACTTTTTATATTTCAGTGTACAAAAAAAAAAAAAAAAAAAAAAAAAAAAAAAAAAAAAAAAAAAACCATCCTGTACAGACGGGAGGGAAAAATTATAGAACTGAGTATAAAGAAAAAGGTGGGAGCCTTGGAGCTCACCAAAATTTATAGGTTGGAAAGAGGAATAAGATCTAGCCAAAGAGACTGAGAAGGAGCTTGCAATGAGATCAAAGGGCAACCAGAAGCATCTGGGCTCCTGGAGGGATTTCTGGAACAAAGTTTTCTAGAAAGTGGGACTGCTCAGTGGTGTTCAATGCCACTGACAGATCAAGTCAGATGAGAGCGGAGCGTTGCCCATTTTAGCAATAAAGAAATCACCAGAAATCTTGACAAGTGCCATTTCAGAGGAGCTGTGGACACAAAAACTTGATCAGAGTGGGTTCTAGAGAGAAATCATTGATTAGTTCAATATTTATTGAGCATCTACTATGTGCCAGGCACTGTTCTAGGCAGTGCAGACTTGTAATGAACAAAACAGATAAAAACCTCCATTATGGAGTCTGCATTCTAGTGGGGAAACTGACAGTAAGAATTGGTCCTTGTAGGGGGATGGGAGAAAAGGTAGTGGAAGCAACAGGACTAACAACTCTTTCAAGGAGTTGTGATGGGAAGGAAAACATGGATGTGGGGGATGGTATTTGGAGAGTGATGAGTTCTCAGGGAAGGGGGAGTTTGTTTTGTTATTTATTTATTTATTTGTTTTTTAAATAGAAGATGCTACAGCATGTTTGTAGTTGATGAAAATGAGCCTAAAAAGGAAGAAACTGACAGAACAGGGGAAAAAGAATAATTCTAGAAGACAAGTCCTTGACAGTGCAGGAGGGGAGAGGATCCAGGGCACCTGTGATGTTTGGGACCCACCGCATGTGGCTGTGGGCTCCTGGCTAGCAGCACCAACTGTGTGTGTGTTTTTCCCCAGCTGGACCATTAACTTCTCTGAGACCTGGAACTACCTTCTCTGTGATTTGAATTCACTTCTCCTCTACCACTACCAGCCTCCAAATTTGCAGCTCACACAGAATTTTCATAAGCTTTGTCCCTCTAGGTCCACACAGCAACACAACCAGTCTGACGTGGCTCCCAGGCCTGAGCCAGATGCCAGGAATCCATCCACTCCCCGCTGCAGCTTGGTCACAGCTTCAGAACCCCACTTCTGTGGCCTTCTATGTGCACATGCTGATCCTTCTGCTTGGTACCTTTCCAGACCCCATATGTCTGGAAAATTCCTGATCACCCTTCAAGATCCAGCTTGATACCTCTTCTGTGAAAGGCCCAGAATCCACCCCCCAAAACAAAGTTCATCGCTCCCTCTACTGTTCTCCACTACACCACAATCTAATTATACATTAACCTGTGTCTTCCCCTGGGACAGAACAAAGCACCAAAGAGCCTGATCCAGAGCCTGCACCCACAAATAGTCAGTGAATGAATGAAAGAGAGATGGGAGTAAAGAGTGATCAACAACATAAGAAGAAACACATATTTCTGAAATCCATAAATGGCTTAGCCATTCTTGCCTTAGGGGCTAGAATACTATTTCCTCCTTCTGTGTCTCTCAGAGCCTGGAAGAGGAGGGGATAGACTGGGAGGCCCGGGCTACTGCGAAGGTTGTCACTGGCAGCCCTCAGCTGTCAGCTCCTCTCTGAACTGTCCTCAGCCAGGGGAAGCAAGTGCCCTCTCTGGGAAGCAGCCATCTGCTCACTAGTGGATACGGGGTATGAAGGCCCCGCCCCCTTGCCTCAATTTGGGACATCTCTGCAGGGTCTTCTTCCCTCCAGAACTTCCCTTGGGACAGGCAGAGTCCTCTGTTAAGACTACATCAGCAGCTCACCTTCTTAATCCGCCCAACCAACCTGCTGTCTTCACTCCCCTACAGGTGATATTCCCAAGGCCACCCCGATAAACCTACACTCTAAACCTCCCTCTCAGAGTCTGTTTCCAGGGAACCCGACCTAAAACAACCGTTGGATTCCCAGCCCAGATTAGTGTCTAGCACATAGCAGATGCTCAATAAATATTTATTGACTGAATGTGTCCGTGTTTATTTTCTCTTGGACTCTCTGCCAAGGCTTCCCCCAGCCCTTGCCCGTCAAGGCCTCACATACAACAGACCCTCAATAAATGCCCTCGCTCTAGGTGTTGGGGGTGGCGAGCTACCGCCCCAGATACCCCCAACACACACTCTGAGCCTCAGCGAGCCTGAGCGCCGCAAACTTGGGGCCTCGGCCCCGCCCCCCGCTGCAGCTGCGGCCAGAACGCCGGAGGGATGGATGCGGGCTCCAGGGTACCCGCTTCCAGGGACTAGTGTAGACGGCTGCGGGCGGGGCAGTCACTGACCAGTCAGCCCCGCAGAACGGTTACTTTTTAAAACGCCAAAATGGCGGAATTCTTTTTATTCTTTCCCTTTATGGCAAAATAATAATAAAATTCAATTTTCCGTTATAAAAATTAAAAAAAATTAACGGTAGGAAAGAGAAAGTTTGCCAAATGACCCATTTCAAGAAAACCACAGCCCCGCCCTCTACACCCTCTCTTCTATTAATGAACAACTCTTAATTGACTGCATTTCTCTAAAAACCAAGCCGCCTCCCTCCCCACCCTCCCGATCGCCGCCAGCAGCAGCACGGCGGACGGGCTCGCCTTGCCCCCGAGCCCCGCACCCGCCCAGACCCCCTTGCACTCAGGCTCCCCGAACCTCCTCCTGGGCCCGTGCACCCCGCCGAAGGCGCTCTGGAGGAGCAACGCCCCGCGGCCGCAGACGCGAGCACTCGCTTTGCCAGGCGGGGCCGGGTGGCGCGGCGCCCCGCACCCGGGGTCCTACCTGCAAGGCCCGCGTGCGGCCACCCAGCGCCGAGCTGCGGTCCGAGCCCCGCGCGGCGCGCGCCTGCGCGCACAGGGGGGCGGGCCCGCCTCCCCGCAGGAAGCGGAGCGCAGACCTTGCGCGGAGCCCGTTTGGGGGACGCCGGCCGGGGGCCCTCCTGCCAGGCCCCGACTGCGTGGGCCTAATGTCCCCTAGCCCCGGGGTCGGATTGCTGCGTGCGCGGGCGTGTCGGATCGAGATTCTCCCTGTCCCCCACCCCCTGCCTCACAGCTAGCAGCGCGCAGCGGGGCACGGGGACCACGGCGCCGGAAGAGAGAGCCTGGTGGGCCCCTGAGCTCAGTGGTCAGTGACAAGACCAGGCTGCACTCCCGTACGCACCCCGGCCGGGTCGCTGCGCTATCCAACGCCTTCCCACGGCGCCGGCTTCTCACCTGAGGAAGGAGAGCCGAGGAACGTCAGAAAACCGTCTCAGGGCGCACGAAGGGCCATGCGACCAGAAGAAAGGAGCCCCCCGCGAGGTGCGGGTTCCGATCCTGGCCCTGATGGCCTAAAGGGCAGCATCAGCCGCGCCTGCGTCCGGATGACCACATTGCCATTGGCTGCTGCTGTGACCTGGGGCATATCACTTACCCTCCTGGTCCTCCATTTCTCCTTTTGTAAAGACTATAAGCTACTTCATGGCGTAGGGTTTTTGTTTTGGGTTTTTTTGTGTGTTTTGTTTTGTTTTGAATAATGGGTTCCCGTGGTGGTGTTGCCTTGCGCAAATCATTGCCTGTCTGCGCTTCGATTTCCTTGGTTGATCTAACTAGTCAAATCTCCCTGTTACTGGTTCTTGCAGCACAAAATGCCTCTAAACGTACGGCAGCTGTAACTTCACATAGATTTGTGTTATTGGAGAGGTTAAGAGACTGCAAGCTCCGAGAGGGAAGGAAACACACTAGTTTGTGTATCCCCAGCACCTAGCACAGGGCTGGACACTTGAGTGGGTGCTCAGTAAACGTTTGTTGACTAATGATGTACTGCATGCAGATGAAAACAGGCCAACTCTTGGTACAGTCGAGTTGTGCCCCACACCCACATTAGTGATTTAATCTAACCTCTTATTTTACAGAAAAGGATATTGAGGTCCATCTGGCCTAAGGTCATGGCCACAGGTCAGACCTCCAGGCTCCTGATTTCCAGTGCAGATGAGAAAAGAGATCCTAATTAATTGTAGGCAAATTCCCCTAATTGTTGTGATCATCAGGTTTAAATTTATGCAGACTGTATTCTGGTTGCCACACCAACGCATTACATGTGTCCTTCCTCGCTGCAGTGTCAATTTTTAATCACAACTCGTATTATTGGGAACAGGATTACAGCAGTTGAGGATGCTGGTTGCCATAACAACAGAAGTCTCTTTATACACACCAACATACACACCATCCACTCATTTTTCTCTCATTTCTACCCAGACTGTGCTTGTTCTAGATTCCAAAAGGTTTATTTCAGGTATTCAGAAGATTAAAAGAAAGTGATAGAACTACACAAACACATAACTTCTCAATAAGGAACGCGTCTTTTAGACTAGTGGAATCTGAGCTAGTGGGACAGGAATAAACAATGAATGCAGGTGTGAGTTGCCGATATATTATTTTTTTCTGCTCATTAACAGTATTTTGGTGGTCTTGATACCTTTGGTGGGCCTGCTTGCCTCCACACCTTCAGGGATGGAGAGCTCCTCCCAAGTGGAGGTGTTTGGGGTAGGTTCTCCCTCTAATATAGCCAGAGTTTGCTCCGCTGGTCCAATCTGCCCTCAGAAGAAAGTGATCAAGTCCAATTCTTCCCTCAAGAGACAGCCCCCTCTTCTCCAAGTTAATAGCCCCCAGTGTCTTCTCCAAGTTAATCCCCTACCCAAGAGTGGACCCAAAGCTTTTTGAAATGTTGATGAATAGAAGCACAGAGAAAACTGTTGTTTGTGAGCAGCCCACACCTTTCTGTTCCTACAGATTTTAAATTCACCATTGGGGCAGTCCATGTATTTTACGAAAATCATCAGGATGTGCCCTTTTTGTAAGTGGGAAAACACTTCTGGTTTCAGCGGTATGGCACATTTTGCTAATAGGGAGCATTTTGTAGCACAGACACCCCCAAATCCTGGATAAAATATTTCAAGGAAGGAAGGAAGGAAGGAAGGAAGCAGGCAAGCCAAGAAGGAAGGAGAGTAAATTCATGGCTGAACTTGAAAGAAGGGGAAGTCAGCAGGAGTCAGGAGCAAAGATGGAAACAGAGCAACCAGGGGGTGGCCTGATGTCTCTCTTGTCCTGGAGGTGGTTGGATAGGGATTTGGATTTCATCACACACATAATGATGGGAGATGGGATCTTGGGTCCATGTAGTACTGGAAGTTGAAACTGAATCCCCTGTATAAAGACTGGATACCCCTGACCTGGGGGTCCCACGGTGGAAAAGGCACAAATATGATTCGCTTCAGGTCCTGCTTTCCCCCTGGACATAGGTGTACGGGTGTATGTTTTCCAAAGCATCAGAAACTGACAAAATTTATATTTGGCTTTGGGAATTGAAGCTTATATTTGCAACCACTAGGTAAATTTGTCTCAGTGAGGGCCAGAGCCTCGGCTATTTCCGTTACCCCAACCCTGCTAAATATCTGAATCTTGTTCTCAACATACTGATAGAATTCATGTCTCATGATGCTACTGAAAAACCCAATGGGTGGGCTTCCCTGGTGGCGCAGTGGTTAAGAATCCGCCTGCCAATGCAGGGGACATGGGTTTGAGCCCTGGTCCGGGAAGATCTCACATGCCATGGAGCAACTAAGCCCGTGCATCACAACCACTGAGCCTGTGCTCTAGAGCCCACAAGCAACAATTACTGAGCCTGCACACCACAACTACTGAAGCCTGTGCACCTAGAGCCCATGCTCCGCAACAAGAGAAGCCACTGCAATGAGAAGCCCGCGCACCGCAATGAAGAGTAGTCCCTGCTCGCTGCAACTAGAGAAAGCCTGCGTGCAGCAATGAAGACCCAACACAGCCAAAAAATAAATAAATAAATTTTAAAAAACATTAAAAAAAATGGGAAAAAATCACTGGATTAAGCTTTTTTTTTTTTTTTAACTTTTTGGTTGCGTTGGGTCTTCATTGCTGCATACGGGCTTTCTCTAGTTGCGGCGAGCAGTGGCTACGCTTTTGTTGTGGTGAGCTGGTTTCTCATTGTGGTGGCTTCTCTTGTTGCGGAGCACGGGATATAGGTGCGTGGGCTTCAGTAGTTGCAGCACGTAGTTGTGGCTCACGGGCTCGGCAGTTGTGGCTCACGGGCTCTAGAGCGCAGGCTCAGCAGTTGTAGCTCACAGGCTCTAGAGCACAGGCTCAGTAGTTGTGGCACACGGGCTTAGTTGCTCCGCAGCATGTGGGATCTTCCCGGACCAGGGCTCGAACCCATGTCCCCTGCATTGGCAGGCGGATTCTTAACCACTGCACCACCAGGGAAGTCCTTACTAGTTTTTAATTGGTGCTGAACAAATGACCACAAAGTTAGTGGCTTATAACAATACAAATTAATTATCTTGTAGTTCTGGAGATCAGAAATCCAAAACGGTGGTGCTGAACTCTTTTATCTTTTGCTTGTCCCTAGAACTCTTTCTCTCTCCTTCAAATTTAAATGATAGACTTGCTGGGTAGAGTATTCTTGGTTGTAGGTTTTTTTCTTTTCATCACTTTAAATATATCACACCACTCCCTCCTGACCTGCAGTTTCTGCTGAAAAGCCAGCTGATAGCCTTATGGGTGTTCCATTCTACTTCCCTTGCTACTTTAAGATTCTCTCTTTGCCATTTTAATTACAATGTGTTTTGGTGTGAACCTCTTGGATTGATTTGGTTTGGAATTATCTTTGCTTCCTAGACCTTGATGTCTGTGTCCTTTCCCAGGTTAGGGTAGTTTTCAACTATTATTTCTTCAAACACAGTCTCTGCCCCTTTCTCTTCTTCTCAGACTTAGTACATCTGATGTTCACCCAGAGGTCTCTTGAACTATCGTCACTTTTAAAAATTCTTTTTTTTCTGTTCAGCTTGGGTGATTTCCACTACTCTGTCTTCTAATTCACTGATCTGTTCCTCCATATCATCTAATCTACTGCTGATTCTTTCTAGTGTATTTTTATTATTGCATTCCTCAGCTCTGTTTGGTTCTTCTTTATATTTTCTAACTCTTTGTTAAACTCCTCCCAGTGTTCATCCATTCTTCTGCTGAGTTGGTTGAGCATCTCTATGATCATTACCTTGAATTCTTTATTGGGTAGATTGCTTATCTCCACTTTGCTTAGCTCTTCTTTTGGAGTTTTGTCTTGTTCCTTTGTTTGGAACATATTCCTGTGTCTCCTTATTTTACCTAAATCTCTATTTTTATTTCTTTGTATTAGGTAGATCAGTTACATTTCCCTTTCTTGGAAAAGTGGCCTTATTAGACGTCCTATGGAGCCCAGCAGCACACTCCCCTCTGGTCACCAGTGCTATATGCTCTAGGGGTGCCCCCATGTGGGCTCTGTGGCCCTTCTGTTGTGGCAGAACTGATTACTGTGGGTGCAGTGGTAGGTGAGGCTGACCCCTGGGCCATAGCTGGCTGTGGGGCTGGGATGTTCTGGGACTGATGCTGGCCTGCTGGTTGGTGGGTTAGCACCTGGCACTAATAGGCCACAGGGAGGACTCCAAAATGGCACTTGCCAGCACCAGTGAACTCATGGTAGAATGAGCTCCCCCAAATGGCTGCCACCCATGTCTGTATGCCCCGGGGGGGGGGGCGGGGAGTCTCACTTGCCTCCTGCCTCTCTGGGAAGCTCTCCAAGGTCAGCAAGTGGGTCTGACTCAGGCTCCTGAGAATAAAGCAGCAACCAGGGCTCCAGGGAGAAATGCCTGATTGCAGGTTTGGGACTAGATATATGAGCCTGGAAATCTTATACCAGAAAGCAAAAAAACTGCTAAGATTATTAGCGTTGTTTCAAAAGAACTCAGGAAGCAACTTAAATGGACTCCCACTGATCAAAGATAGAATAAAGCAACATCAAAAAGAACTGCAGTGGGTTGAAAAAAAGTTTTAAAATCAAGGGTTCATGGATTAACAGATCTTGACAAAGATCCTGACAAAGATCAGTGGCTGCTAATATGAACAAGAGATGAATCAGAATCTTATAAAGAGCCTCCAGAATAATGGGTCTCAAATTTGAGCGTGCCCCAGATTCACCTGGAAGGCTTGTTAAAACACCTATGGCTGGGCTCCACCTACAGTCTGATTCAGTGAGTCTGGGGTGGGGCTTGAGAAATTGCATTTCTAACAAGTTCCCAGGTGATGCTGATGTTACTGATTCAGGAACCACACTTCCAGAACCACTGCTCTAGGTTTATTAATTCACAGGGCATGCAGGGGACAGAACACGCTAAAGGATGCCACGAGAATGCAATCAGTGAAATCAAGACCAGGAAACTACTCAACAGTGACCTTCAAGAAATACATTGCAGGGCTTCCCTGGTGGCGCAGTGGTTGAGAGTCCGCCTGCCGATGCAGGGGATGCGGGTTCGTGCCCCGGTCTGGGAGGATCCCACATGCAGCGGAGCGGCTGGGCCCGTGAGCCATGGCCGCCGAGCCTGTGCTCCGCAACGGGAGAGGCCACAACAGAGAGCGGCCCCTGTAACCCAAAAAAAAAAAAAAAAAAAAAAAAAAGAAGAAATACATTGCAAAAACAAAAAACAAAAAAACTCCAAATACATTGCAAGGAAAAAAAACTGGAGGACCCTATAGATAAATGGGACTTAAGATGTCTTTTTAGAGGTATATATTGAACCATCTTCAGCTGAAACGTCTAGGATTTCCTTCATAAGTATCTATAGAGAAAGTGGATAGGCATATAGATAGTTAAAGCTGGACGAGTGCACAGGAGGTCCATCACACTATTCTCTAGCCGGTGTTTGAACTTCAGTATAAAAGTAGCAGCAATATATTTAAATAGTACACGCAAGGCTGTTCGTGAATGACTGGAAAGGGGTAGTGACATTTCTAATACCTGGGCACCACATTAAGGTTTGACTATTCTAACCATGGAAATTTTTATCTTATCTTTGGCTGCACCACTCGGTGTGCGGGATTTTAGTTCCCCGACCGGGGATCGAACCCGAGCCCTTGGCAGTGAAAGCACGGAGTCCTTAACCACTGGACCGCCAGGGAGTCCCCTGGAATGGTTTACAACACAGGCAGCTACTGTTTCACAAGTGGCTGTGCCAGCTGCTCTGATGATCGCACTCACTGCCTACAACGTGGGAAGACACTGTTTCATAGCTGAGGACAGTTTTCTATTGCATATTCCTCTCATCTACGTAAAAGTTACCTCCAGCTCGCTTTCAGCCCTTGGCCAGGGGAACCACTGTCCTGGTTTCCACAATAACGGAGTACAAATTGATGCCATCAAAGCTCTCCGTTCAGTAACTTTGTCAGTCTCCAAAAGGATTCCTTCCCCTCCTAAAACCCAAACACCCCTTCTTTAGATCTGACCTTTAAAACAGTCTACCCCCCCACAGAAAGCACCCCGACAGAATGCCAATGAACAAAACTTAGAAAATCAACAAATGTTAATAGTGGGTGACAGTTTGATAGGAACTGGGTATTTAATAGGCTCCGGTTATCTCCCACAAATTACTGACTATAAAGGGAAAAAGCGACTTCATAAGTGATTCAGGTTATTATCACAATGTGTCACTAGATATGATGCACTGAGAACAGTCTCATTCTTGTGATATTTCTGCCAAAAATGCAATCATGAGG
The DNA here is from genome assembly GCF_000442215.2 of Lipotes vexillifer. Taxonomy (NCBI): domain Eukaryota; kingdom Metazoa; phylum Chordata; class Mammalia; order Artiodactyla; family Lipotidae; genus Lipotes; species Lipotes vexillifer. The sequence continues at coordinate 3,100,142 of NW_006791814.1, read as the reverse complement.
AGACATCAGACAAACCCAAATTGAGAAAACTTCTACAAAATATCCATCCTTTACTCTTCAAAAATGGCAAGGTCAAGAAAGGCCAAGGACCTGTTCCAGTTTAAAAGAGACTAAATAAATCATTGACAACTAAATGCAACAAATGATCCTGGGCCAATTGAAAAAAATGTATAAAGGATGTTATTAGACAACTGACAAAATATGAATACTGTGGATGAGACAAGATTACATCAAAGCTATTTTCCTGGTTTTGATAGGCAGACACTATAGTTATATGAGAATATCCCTGGAAATACACAAAATTTTAGGGATAAAACAGAAAGATGTAACTTACCTTCCAGAGGGTTTAGGAAAAAACAGCGTAAATGAAACAAATTATTATTGGTGAATGGCAAAGGGTATGTAATTTTTTGTACTATATTGCAAGTTTTTCCTAATTTTGAAATTTTATCAAAATAACTATAGAAGAAGCCTGCATGCCTCTTTCAATGCTTTTCACTAAAAGGAATTGAGTACCTTAAATAGATATTGACACTTTAGGGCTGTTAAGAACTGAACCATGATTTAAATCCTGCCTCTGTTAACAACTTCCCATACAAGTAACATACCTTTCCCAGTAATGATCTCAAAAATGGGTGCAAGTTTCTGGATGTTAACAATAAATAATATAAATTACACGTGAGAGTTTCTTAGTAGAAGGTATACTACTTAAATATCACTTGACTATGTAAAATTCAGATGAGCTATGATCAAACTACCTGGGAAACATTAATTTTACCAAGTTTGCATCTCCAGAAAGATGCATAAGAAACTAGTAATCCTGGCTTCCTCCAAGGGGTCAAGGATGGAATTTACTGTTTATTGACTTTTTGTATTTACCTTCTGATTTTTTTTTTTTCTTTTTGTGGTACGCAGGCCTCTCACTGTTGTGGCCTCTCCCGTTGCGGAGCACAGGCTCCAGACGCGCAGGCTCCGGACGCGCAGGCTCAGCGGCCATGGCTCAGGGGCCCAGCCGCTCCGCGGCATGTGGGATCTTCCCAGACCGGGGCACGAACCCGTGTCCCCTGCATCGGCAGGCGGACTCACAACCACTGCGCCACCAGGGAAGCCCTACCTTCTGATTTTTGAACCATGATTCCTTTCTATTCACTTTATCACTTTATTAAGTACTGTGCTGGTGGCCCATCTGTGAAGTTGTTATAAGACAGCCAGGCAAATCTAAACAAGCTATTTAGGATCTAGAAGACCAATTAACACAACTGCAAATACACATCCTTTTAGTGAATGGAAGCATACATGGTGTTAGGGACACAAAGATGTATCTTGTTCAAGATGTGGTTGCTGCCTCAAAAAGCTCAGTATTTTGGGACTTCCCCGGCGGTCCAGTGGTTAGGACACCTCACTTTCACTGCCGAAGCTGCGGGTTCGATCCCTGGTTGGGAAACTGAGATCCCACAAGCCGCACAGCTTGGCCAAAAAAAAAAAAAAAAAAAAAAAAAAGAAAGCAAGTCGCAGAACACACTCATGGTATGAATAGCTTACTGAAGCACATAGGAATTACGACTGGAGAAGTCTGGGCAAATACAGTGTGTTAGAAGCAGCTACCTTAGTAAGTGGACTCTAAAAGAGTGATACTTTATATTCCAAGGACATACTACTTTTGTAATTAAAAATTAAATTAGGAACTTAAAACATTCCAAAACATTCCAAGATTTGTGTACAACCACAAAACCTGGATGAAGGTAGAAAACAGTGCTTTCTGAAAGCAATGTAAATAAAAGTGAAATCAGGTGGGAAAAGATGACTGAGCTCCCTAGTTTATCTGAGTAATTGTCACAGAAAATGTTCAAACTGCTACAAGATAACAATGGGTAAATTCTGTGTTAAAACTAAAGCAGGGCAATAGGAGAGACTTAGCATGTTTAGTCCTTTGTAACAGCATAGTTACTTATTATGGTATTGTTCTAAGTACTTCTCACATATTAACCTTTCATCTTCACCACCCATGAGGGGTTATCCTTACCACTTTGCAGATGACACTGAAGCACGAATGTTAAGTACTTGCCCCAGTTAAACCATCTACTATGTTGATCCTAACCTCATGTTTCTGAGGAGCTGAAAACAAGACCTTTGCTCATACTCAAATCAGGAATGAAACTTGCCAACAGCAATTCCAATTCAAAAAACCATCTGCCAAATATTTGGCACTAAGTGGGAATACACAATAAACTCAAAACAAGCCTTTCCCTCGGTGAACATTTTATTGAAGTAATAAAGCACAAAGCAGGTTAACAAAGTCGGAGAAAGAAGATACCAAGAGAAAAGATGGTAACAACACAGGAGTGGAACGTTAAGTCACAGGAGCAGGAAGGACTGGAACTGGCCATAAAGGCACTATGGCACGTCCACACGCTATCACATAAAAGAAAGGGGGATCCAGTTATCATTCACTTCTAGTTTGCTCTCCACCAGGTTAATACTCCATCCAGCCACAGATGAACATGTGGCAAGTTGCAGAGACTCAGATTCTACTTCAAAGTTAGCAAGGAACTAAACATTTCACTGGTCAAGTGGGCCAGTGTTATAAATACAGTGGTTTAGCACGTCCAATGATGTAGGTCCACAGGTGTGGGATAGGAACCAGAATTTTAATAAGTTGGCCTTTGCTGCTGAATTCTTATGGGTGCAGACATTTACCTATACAATTACCCACAGTGGGGGGGGGAGCTAACAATGCAAACAAACCTGCCTACTACCATGCGATGGAATATCGACACAAGAAAGCCCAGTTGAAGGATGCTGCATACTTTTAGAAAGCCTAATTTCACATTGTAGTACTCCCCTCTTTCATTTTAACAGGCTGTGGTTTTAAAAGCTTTTGTTCTTTCGCTGAAAACAGAACTTTGGTCAAAGCCAATTCTTAAAAGTAACTTGTCCTTAAACGTAATTTGAAAGGCAGTGGAGGCTTGCTTCCTCATGTAAGAGGCCTAACTTTTGTTCTTTCAAACAGGCAAAACAATGAACTATAATTACAGATACCAGTTTCTTCTCTCAAAATCTAAAGTTTATATTGAAAAAAAAAAACCCAAACAAACCGTATTTCTTATGAACATCTAAAAAAATATCAAAAGCATTAAAGAAAATAAGGTCTTGGAAGAAGCATCAACCTTCTGGGGCACTATGTTCCTAAGATTAGGCTCTAAGATTTCATAACAGGAAGCCCAGAAATTATTAGAACAAGTCTTTTTACATGAGCAAACACTAGCAGTTACAGTGTCATTTTGGCATCTAGATCTTTGACTCAACCTTTTCCATGCAGTCTCAATTTTATTAGGCTTGCCTTCTGAATTATCTGAACCTACAAACCAGCTCTAAATTATGACACTTTCTAGTCCCCCCTGCAGCACAATGAGTGGTACCCACCATACCCTAACACTACCCAGCCCTTAACACCTTATATAGAGTGATAGCTCCCAGGAAGATGTTAAAGCTGAGCCATATAACCTACATCTTAATTTCAGACTAAGATTAATGAGTGCTTTTAATGAAATTACCTTATTTAAAGAATCTGGAGAGAGATATATATATAAGGTAATTCATTTCTCAAACTGCAATCTCAACTAACTAGGCTTAACAGATGTATGGACTAATTGGTAACCCAGTAACTCCTACAAACTTGCAGTATTATAAAATTTGGTTCCCACAGTATTCATTACCCTTCATGATGAAGTACAGAAGTTTAGGGTTAACCCGTTTAAATTTTTTCCAAGCCAACCACATAAAGTTTTACAAGGATGATCTAACCAATTATCACAGAACCCCACTGACTAAAGGCGACTGACTGTTAGGTGGAATTTTACTTTAATCAGTAAAACTGACTTATCAAGCGATCTGTTTTAAGTGCCTGTTAAGGATCTTTCAGTAGAAAATGAAATATTTGCTTTTCCATTTTGAATAACACACCAAATTTCTGATCGAAGAAAGGTTACTTCCATTTTTACATAACAAACATTAAAGACCACGGAACCTTACTCTAACAAAACACTAATTACAATGACCACTTCCAGAAAGTGGGATTACCAGGCTAGATAAGATCCCAAGTAACAGGAACTATTTTTTGAAGAGTTCAATCAATTTAAGTTTGAAAAAGGTTTCATTATTTAAAAAAATCTATTAATTTAGGCAAAATTGTATAACAGATCGACTATAAAATCTTTTATTTTTAACTTAACCTGTTTAGGGGGCCAATATGACTTTGGCAAATTTGAATAACAGGACAAAATAATGTTATCCAAATTGAATAATTTATTGCTGGTCTGAGACTTGCCTTGTTTTACACTTAAGTAGGATTTACATTACTTCCACAGATAGCAGATAATCAATATTTAAAGGAATTTAAGAGTGACCTATTCAATAAGGCAATCATCTTGGTAGCAAACTTTTATTGAAATCTTACATAACTCAAGCTTTATAAAAAGCCAACATAATTGGAAATTGGGTTCTCCCTCTAAAGACTGAAGTGTTCAAAGCTTGAAACGGTTAATTTAAAATTAAGCAAACAAATATAACAATGACAGAAACCCCTGCAGCAGATGCTGCTGAAATACTTAAAAAAAAAATCTAAATGAGCTTAATCTTTACAAAAGTTATTTTAGCTCAAAAGCTATAAAATCAAAGTTATTTTAATTCTACAAAGGGAAAAGATCTTTGACTTCATGCCATTTCTTTAGAACCACCTCATCTTTTTCATCAAATTTGGCTACAAATCCAATTTTTGTATGCCCCTGTTTTCGGGAGACTCTTCTTGCAGAAGAGGCCAAGTACAAACGTGGAAGAGTAACTGCCTAAGCAAGTAGGAAAGTGTTCCGTAATAGTGTGCAAAGAATGTAGAGTTCTGGGTTAATCTCTGGAACTCGATCTGGATCGTGACCTTGACTTTGAATGAGATCTAGAATGGGATCTTGAAGCTCTTTTTGGTGGAGGGGACACAGAACGGGCCTTTGAGGGTGGAGCAGGTAGGGGTGAATTGGAACGAGACTGGCTCCTTGATCTGGATTTCGACTTTATATCACCTTTCCCATTTTCTTTGGGGGAACGAGATCGAGAACGAGACCTGCTTCGAGATTTCTCATATTCATCCTTCGACCTGCTCCGAGAGCGCGAACGGGAGCCTCGATCAGACTTAGGTTTAGATTTGCTTTTTGATCTAGATTTCCTGCCTTTTGAACGAGAACGTGATCGACCTTTGCTCCGAGACCTGGATCTAGACAATAAAAGCCAGATTTTTTTTTCAGTACCTTGCCAAACACATAAGCACTCTATAAACATAAAGTATGTAATTCAGAAAAACACTCAAGGACACATTTACCGGGAGCGACTTTTTGAGATACTTCGAGATCTACTGCGGCTGCTCCTACGACTCCTACTTCGTGACCTTCTTCTAGACCGTGACCTGTAACAAGAAACGTAACAATAAATCTTTATCTCAAGACATCTTGATGTGAATGTTTGTATAATTTATGAAAAATAGACTAACCAACAATTGCTCTGATGATGCAACAAAAGAAACTAAGAAATGACCTAATTTCAAATAAGCAGTAATTGAAATACTGCTGATTGAATTTTATTTGTGGCAAATACTGTTTCCTCCCTTCTCCATATCCTTCAATAAGTTACCTTGATCTGCTTCCAGAATAAGACCGCCTGTGGCTTGTTCGTGGTTTATCTTCAATTAGTCTAATATTTCTCCCATTGATTTCCGTACCATCCAGCTTATCCAAAGCACGCTTCATGTCAGAGTAGGAGCGAAACTCAATGACGCCTTCATTTGTGCGTTCTTTGTGAGCATCCGCATAGGTTACTTCACCTGCTTGTCTCATGAAATCCTAAAAAGAGCAACAAGACTGGTCAGATCCCAAAATCTAAAGAAAAAACAACTATGCATTAAATCCAATCCTCAGAAATAAAAAAGCAATACAAAACCCTACCTTTTAACCATTAGTCATATCTTTTTTACCTCGCATTGTAACTTACCTTTAAATCTTGCCAACTGCAACGACTAGAAAGATTTTCTACAATAAGCCTGAATTCTGTGCGTACAGGTGGTCCATATTTGTCTCTGCCAGAGGTTCTCCGACTGCTGTATCCACCTCCACCACCTTTATCACATGAAGAGAACAATTAGATGCTTTGTAGTGATAGGGATACATGTTTCTGAAAGTTAGTACAAACATATCAACTTTTATTTACTGGAGTAGGACTTTGCTACTATATTGCTAAACCTTTGATACAGTTGTGATTTGCCATAAATTAAATTAAGGGCAAGTCAAATAGACTAAATCCAACTAAACTCTCCTACATTCTGTTAGAAAGTGACTGCTCCTTTATTCAATTTACCTCGCTAAGTTTTATTTTACAGAACATTGTAAAATATAAAACTTAACTGATTACATGCATTTCTACATTTTACAAAAATGTTTACTAGTTACACTAAGTACTTACATCACAGTGTGAGGTTTTTGGTGGTGGTTTGGCCACAAAACACGCAAGGTAACAGTCACCTAGTTCAGATTAACCAGTTTTGTCTAACCCTTGGAATCCTCACCATCACCCTGCGTCTAATGGCAAAAGGCTGCTGTCGTCATGGCTTCCGGTAAGGTCAGCCAAAGGGTCATAGGGCAAGGGTCACACAATGTATGGAAAAGCCAAGGCCAATCAGGAAAGGCAGTCATCTTAGCCTCAGTGGACACAGCCTCAGCCCCATTGGTCACTTTCAAATTGAAACATCAAGGACTTGTTAAAAAGTTTGAATTCAACATGCAACAATTTCAACATCAAACATTTAACATAACCAAAAATCCCCCCACCTCCTCCCAATAACATGCCCCAACTAGTTCCAATACAGCATAAAGCTCATTTAAATCTACTTTGTGGTAGACTACCACATTACTTCTAAAGAATATTTCCTTTGGCCCCCGCCAACTTGAATAACATCTCAATAAGTGAACTTCTCTGCTTTTCCTCTTAGAGCTGATCTCACCACCTTGTTTCCTAACAACCCCACCTCCACCCCAGCCTGTCCCCAAACTTCTAGGCTAAATCATTCACATTCCCAGCTAATGCACTGACAGGTAAGTAAGGGGCATGCAACAAATACAGCCATCCCTCACTTCCTCCGTAGGCAGAGCCCACGACAGTGCTGACAGGGGCCCAGCACGTCACCCCCTCCCAACTTAGCAACCCCGCCCCCAAACACCCAAACCCTGGCTAGGCAAAACCCCCCACCCAATCCCCGCGCTCCGGCGTCCCGTGTCTTCACCGGGCAGGCGTGAAGGCAGCGGGCCCCGGGGACACCCGAGTCAAACGACCCCGGCCACCGCACCTGCCCGGCTGGGAGGCCCCACCCCGGCCCCCCTAAGCCTGCGCCCGCCCCCCGGGGTCCCAAGGACGCGGAGCGCGCGGGGGTGGGACTCACTGCGGCTTCCGTAGCTGTAGCCGTCACGATCGCGGCGCGGGCCCCGGGCGTGCTCCACGATCACGCGCTCGCCGCAGAGCTCCTTGCCGTTCAGCTCGTAAACGGCGTCGTCGGCGTCGCGGGAGTCCTCGAACTCCACGAAGCCGTACCTGGGGGGCGGTGCGAGGGCGGGAGACCGGCGGGAGTCGTTAGGCCGGGGGCGCGCACGCACGCGCCCCCGCTCCCCCCGCGCGCTCCCGCAGCCCCGTGCCGCCGCCATCTTGGCGGCCCTGCCACGCGGCGCCGCGGCCTTGGCCGTCTTCTCCTTCCGCCGTTGCCCTGCCGCCGCAGGCCCGGGGCGCTGCGGGCGGACGTGGGCACCCAAGCCCGACTCACCCATTTTTAAGGTCTATTTCGAGAAGGCGGCCATAGCCACTGAAAAAGCGCTGGATGTCCTTCTCCCGGACGTTGTAGCTCAGGCGTCCTATGTAGACGCGCGGCATGTCCGTGGCGGGCGAGGGGCCCGAGGGCTGGCTGTCGAACGGCTGACCGCAAGGCAGAAGCCGCGGTGCGGGTGCGGGGACGGCGAGAGCCCGGACACACACCTCCCTCCGCAGCGGCGGCCGAGTCCAGCCACACAATGGTGCGCGCGCGCCTGGGCTACGCTATAAGGGCGGGCGGCTGTGGGTGGGGCCCGGCGTGTGGCGTCAGCGCGCTGCACCTACCCTCCCGCGCTTTAACCCGGAGCGCTGGGCGCGAGGGTGACTTGCGAGTTCTTCGCCCGCCAAGTTTCGGGGGAGTGAGGTTCTACCAGCTCATCGAATTTTCTCCACACATCCTTGTAAACGTCGTATTCCGTCTCCAGCCGCGGACTTGTTTTCTAATTTGTACTTAAAATAAAAAAACGAACCGTTCCTCTGTGTGATCGCTCCAGGACTGGCGCTAGGAGAATCCCCTTTTTCATTGGTTCTCGAGGTTGTCATAATAGGCCTCCGCGGTCTCTGATTGGTCCCGGGAAACGAGGCTCGAATTTTCTCCGCGGGTCGTTCGGCTCACGCTCGGCTGGTGGGGAAGGTGCTTTCGGACACAGTCGATTAGGTACCCTTTTCCACAGCGTCCGAGGTTTGCGCTCCGAGGTCGTGGGGACCCGGCCGGGCGCGCACAGCCCTGCTGGCTTCTATCCCTCTTGGTCTCAGCCGTCATCGTGGTCTCACAGCCGTCATCGTGGTCTCACTTCACCGCCTCCCTGTACGTCCACCTCTCCTTCCATGGGTCTTTCTTGGAGCACTGGCACCTGGAGCCACCTATAGATTGAGGTGTATATGGCAGTCTCACGCTCGCTGTAATTGCCGACGAAAGGAGCAGGGCCAAGGCCTCTGGCCCAAGAAAGTTGAGCAAGACCTGGCAGTCCTGCCCCAGAGGTACGCTCATGTTCTCCCCACTGTGGAGAGTCCGTTGTCCCAACGCGATCCCTTCCCCCATTGGTTTGGAAGGCATCTTAATCTATGTGGCAGAAACGCACATTTTGGAGTTTATCACTAGAGATGCCATTTAAAGCTGGAGAACTAGAGGAATAAGTTTAAGTGGAGAGCAGAAGACCCTGGAGTCCTCTGAAACTTCAGTTCAGGAAAAGGTGCTGGGAAGAAGTGACCAGAGAGGTGGGAAGGAGAGCTGGAGGGCGTGGTGTCACACAAGCTGAGAGGAAATGGCATCACGGGGATAATACTGGCTGTTTAGGTATCTCCGTATATTCCAGCTCTTCGTGAGTGGTGCAACCTTGGTATTCTACAGGATCTGTTGAAAGGGGGCGATTTTGCCCCCACCAGGGGACGTTTGGCAAAGTCTGGGGTCTGTTGGCTGTCACGACTAGGGGAGGGGGAGTGTTAATAACTGGCATCTGATGGTAGAGACTACACTGTCTGTGCTTAAAGTTAGGTAAGTAAAATATATAGGTGGATCTTAAAAAAGTTGTGTGTGTGGCATATAGTAATTAGGGAAAGAAGAATTAATGGGATAACATTTTTTTCACTCATTGAATTGTCAATATTTTAAAGTTTGTTCAAATTCATTGTTGGAGGGGAATTCCCTGGCTGTCCAGTGGTTAGAACTCCATGCTTTCACTGCCTTGGCGCACAGGTTTGATCTCTGGTTGGGGAACTAAGATCCCACAAGCCACGCAAAAATTCATTGTTGGCAAGAGGTGAACCAGGAAATGCCACTCTGAACATTCCTTTTGGGAAGGTAATGGGGTGGTACTTAGAAGCATATGGGGAGTGGGGTGTCACCTCCTCTCTCCTTTCAGTTCATTTGCCCAAAGAGAAGGATGTAGCTGACGTTGTCCTCCACACTCTCTCACCTCTCTTCCTCCAGAGCCCAGTGACTACTCCTTTTTTTTTTTTTCGGTCGCGCAGCAGCATGCAGGATCTTAGTTCCCCGACCAGGGATTGCAACCATGTCCCCTGCAGTGGAAGCACGGAATCCTAACTACTAGACCGCCAGGGAAGTACCATCCACTGACTACTCTTAACAAAAAATTGGAATTGCCTAAGAGGAAACAGTCTCACAGCATCATTGAAGGGAGTGTTGGGTCATCAGCTTTCTGTGGAGTCTTGCTGATAATCTAACTCATCTCTGTTGATATTTTGGAAGAACAACTCAAAGGAGAAATGATGGATGTACAGCATGTGGCGGTGTCTGAAGTGTCTATAAACATGGTGGCAGATAAAGATCACTGCTCATTTGAAAGTTGTGGAGTTGCTGACAGGAGTCTGTCAGAAAGAGAGGGAGAGGAGCCTCAATCTGATACAGAAGAGAGTTAATAACTTCAAATCCATAATTACCCAGATTGTAAAGTACAGTCTGGAGCAGGGCATAGTTGTGATTTTCAGTCCAGTGGGTATTCTTACTTTTGGAAACCAAAAGTATTTCCCAAGCTTTGAAGTGATGTAAGCTGGATTCTGATAGGCTGTCTTATGTTTGAAAAATTTATCAATCCAGAGGCTGTCAATTTGAATGGATTTTGGGAAAACATGGCAACTCAAGAGGGTGGAGTGCAATGACTGTGGCAAACTATGGCCCCAGACCAAATCAGGCCTGCTTTCGGGTTTTGTAAATAAAGTTGTGTTAGAGCACCGCCACACCCTCTTACTTACCTAGTGTCTGCTCTTAAGCCACAACAGAGATATTGAGTAGCAGAGACTGCCCGCAAAGCCTAAGATATACACTAGTTGGTTCTTCACAGAAAAAGTTTGCCTACCCCTGGTCCATGTTAGGGACTTGTAAAGATTCCTGTGGTATGTTGTTAAGTGAGAAAGGCTAGTTTTAATATATGCATGACCCTATTCTAATTTTTTTTTTTTTTTTTGCTGTACGCGGGCCTCTCACTGTTGTGGCCTCTCCTGTTGTGGAGCACAGGCTCCGGACACGCAGGCTCAGCGGCCATGGCTCACGGGCCCAGCCGCTCCGTGGCACGTGGGATCTTCCCGGACCGGGGCATGAACCCGTGTCCCCTGCATTGGCAGGCGGACTCTCAACCCCTGTGCCACCAGGGAAGCCCTGACCCTATTCTTATAAACAACAACAATCACCCCAAGCCTCAACCCTATATATGAACATATATGTGTGTAAGGGTTGGGTTTGTGGTTGTCTTTGAGCGTCCGTGGGGGTGAGTCCTACCCAATCATGTGCCTGCTAATCCTCTCCTAGCGTTCCTTACTCCTCCTCCCACTTGCTTCTTACTGTACCTTGAATGTGCCAAGCACCCACCCACCACAGGGCCTTTGCCCTGACTGTCTCCCAGTATCTGGAGCTCTCTTTTCCAATGGTTTGTTCCCTCATTTCTGGTTTCTGCTCAAAATCACCTTATCACTCTTCTAACTACTCACTTTATTTTTTCCCAGTTTTATTGAGATAGTATTGACATATAATACCTGTAAGTTTAAGATGTAAAATATGATGATTTGATACATGTATATGTTGCAAAACGATTACCACAATAAGGTTAGTTAAGACCTAAATGTAAGGCCAGAAACTATCAAACTCTTAGAGGAAAACATAGGCAGAACACTCTATGACATAAATCACAGCAAGATCCTTTTTAACCCACATCCTAGAGAAATGGAAATAAAAACAAAAATAAACAAATGGGACCTAATGAAACTTAAAAGCTTTTGCACAGCAAAGGAAACCATAAACAAGACCAAAAGACAACCCTCAGAATGGGAGAAAATATTTGCAAATGAAGCAACTGACAAAGGATTAATCTCTAAAATTTACAAGCAGCTCATGCAGCTCAATAACAAAAAAACAAACAACCCAATCCAAAAATGGGCAGAAGACCTAAATAGACATTTCTCCAAAGGAGATATACAGATTGCCAACAGACACGTGAAAGAATGTGCAACATCATTAATCATTAGAGAAATGAAAATCAAAACTACAATGAGATATCATCTCACACCAGTCAGAATGGCCATCATCAAAAAATCTAGAAACAATAAATGCTGGAGAGGGTGTGGAGAAAAGGGAGCCCTCTTGCACTGCTGGTGGGAATGTGAATTGGTTCAGCCACTATGGAGAACAGTATGGAGGTTCCTTAAAAAGCTACAAATAGAACTACTGTATGACCCAGCAATCCCACTACTGGGCATATACCCTGAAAAAACCATAATTCAAAAAGAGCCATGTACCAAAATGTTCATTGCAGCTCTATTTACAATAGCCAGGATGTGGAAGCAACCTAAGTGTCCGTCATTGGATGAATGGATAAAGAAGGTGTGGCACATATATACAATGCAATATTACTCAGCCATAAAAAGAAAAGAAATTGAGTTATTTGTAGTGAGGTGGATGGACCTACAGTCTGTCATACAGAGTGAAGTAAGTCAGAAAGAGAAAGACAAATACCGTATGCTAACACATATATATGGAATCTGAGGAAAAAAAATGTCATAAAGAACCTAGGGGTAAGACGGGAATAAAGACACAGACCTACTAGAGAATGGACTTGAGGACACGGGGAGGGGCGAGGGTAAGCTGTGACAAAGTGAGACAGTGGCATGGACATATATACATTACCAAACGTAAAATAGATAGCTAGTGGGAAGCAGCCGCATAGCACAGGGAGATCAGCTCGGTGCTTTGTGACCACCTAGAGGGGTTGGATTAGGAGGGTGGGAGGGAGGGAGACGCAAGAGGGAAGAGATATGGAAACATATGTATATGTATAACTGATTCACTTTGTTATAAAGCAGAAACTAACACACCATTATAAAGCAATTATACGCCAATAAAGATGTTAAAAAAAAAAAGGTACAAACTTCTAGTTATAAGATAAGGACTAGGGATGTAATGCACAACATAATGAATAGAGCTAACACTGCTGTGTGATATGTAGGAAAGTAGTTAAGACGGTAGATCCTGAGAGTTCTTATCACAAGGACAAAACATTTTTTTCCTTTTTTTTCTTTTTCTTGTACCTTTATGAGATGATGGATACTAAATATACTTATTATAGTACTCATTTCACAATATATGTAAAAAGCCCAAACATGTTGTACGTCTTAAACTTCTACAGTGATGTATGTCAATTATATCTCAATAAAACTGGGGACAAATGAAGTAAATTAAAAACAAACAAAAAAATAAGGCTAGTTAACACCTCCATCCCCTCACATCGTGACAATTTTTGGGGAGTGTGTGTGGTGATAATTTTTAAAGTCTACTCTCTTAACAACTTTCAAGTTGTTGATACAGTATTGTTAATTATTAATTATAGTCACCATGCTGTATATGAGATTCCCCAGAACTTATTCATCTTAGAGCTGGGAGTTTGTAACGTCTGACCTACGTCTCCCAATTTCTCCCGCTCCCCAGCCCCTGGCAACCAGTATTCTACTCTGTTTCTATAAGTTCGACTTTTTTGGATTCTGTGTATAAGTGCGAACACGCAGTATTTGTCTTCCTCTGTCTGACTTACTTGGCTTAGTATAATGCCCTCAAGGTCCACCTATATTGTAGCAAAAGGCAGGGTTTCCGTCTTTTTATGGCTGAATAACATTCCATTGTGTGTGTGTATATATCACATTCCTCACATTTTTTTTTTTTTTTGGCCACACAGTGAGGCGCGTAGGATCTTAGTTCCCCGACCAGGGATTGAACCTGTGCCCCTGCAGTGGAAGTGCGGAGTCTTAACCACTGGACTGCCAGGGAAGTCCCTCCCCACGTTTTCTTTTCTTTTTTTAAAAAAAATTAATTAATTTATTTCATTTATTTTTGTGTTGGGTCTTCGTTTCTCTGCGAGGGCTTTCTCTAGTTGCGCCAAGCGGGGGCCACTCTTCATTGCGGTGTGCAGGCCTCTCACTATCGCGGCCTCTCTTGTTGCGGAGCACAGGCTCCAGACGCACAGGCTCAGTAGTTGTGGCTCACAGGCTTAGTTGCTCTGCGGCATGTGGGATCTTCCCAGACCAGGGCTCGAACCCGTGTCCCCTGCATTGGCAGGCAGATTCTCAACCACTGTGCTACCAGGGAAGCCCCCCTGTGTTTTCTTTATCCATTCTTTTGTTGATGAACACTTAAGTTCTTTCTATGTGTTGGCTACTGTGAATAATGCTGCAGTGAACATGAGAGTACAGTTATCTCTTTGAGACAGCACTTTCATTTCTTTTGGATATACTGTATACCCAGAAGTGGAATTGCTGGATCATATAATAAGTCTATTTTTAATTTTTTAAAGAACCTCCCCATTGTTTCCATAGTGGCTGCACCAATTTACACTCCCACCTTCTCCCCGCATCCTCACTTTTTGATCATAGCCATTCTGACAGGTGTGAGGTGATACGGTGATCACCCACTTTAAACCAGCATCCCTCCCTGTACTTTCTTACCCTGTTGTATTTTTCTTTATCAAACTTTCACCACGTGACATGTATTTATTTACTCTCTCCCCACCCCCACTAGAGCATAAGTGTCATTAGCACGGGGATGTCGTCTGTCTCTTCACTGCTGTATCCCCAGTATGGAGGAAAGTGCCAGGCCCACAGTAAGTGCTCAGCGTGGTAACTGTTCAGAGCCCAGGAAATGAGGCTGTCCATCCAGCAGACACCCCTGCTGAAGGGCTCACTGGGGCATGCTGGTGGGATGGAATCTTCCTCCTTCTGGCTTGTGCTCACCCACTCGTGTTGCCCATACACTCACCCCCTCTGAGGGCTGAGTGGTGTGCAGAGATGTCCACTCCAGATCCTACACTTCCTCCACCCAAACTTATCTAGACAGAGGGAGAAGGCTGGGGTGCCTATGGAGATGCCAGAATTCTCATACATTGTCAGTAGGGATGCAACTTAATACAGTTGCTTTGGAAGACTGGCTGGTAGGGTCCATAAAGGGGAAACCTGCTAGTGCTTACCCCATGACCTAACAATCCCACACCCAACAGAACCATGTACATTTGCTCTCCTTAGGGAACGTGCTAGAAATTCATAGCAGCATAATGTATAGCAGCCCCCAAATTGGAAATCACTCAGATGCCATCAACAGGAGAATGGACAAATTAGTTGTGGTTTATTCACACAGCAATGAGAAGGAATCACAACCATACACAGCAAAATCAGTGGCTCTCACAACGATGTAACCCTCTAAGCGAGATGCACGGGAATCCATACTCTATGATTCCATGTATATAAAACTGAAAAAAACAACCCAAACTAGGCTATGGTGTTAGAAGTTAGGACCAGGAGTCTGGGGACTGACTAGAGAGGAGGCTTCTGGCGTTCTGGTCATATTTTGTTTCTTGAGCTGGGTGCTAGTTACACAGTGTGCTGTGTTTGTGAGAATTCATTAAGCTGTACGCTTATGATTTGTGCACCTTGTTGTATGTACTTCAATGGAAAATTAAAAAAAAAATCAATCTCTCGCAAAGAAAATTGTAACTTACTTGACCTGGAGCCCTCTGGATCCTGCTGGGGACTAAAGGTCTACTGAGGACTTGATTCATAATTTTTGCGCATGAATGTTGATTTGAATCCATTAGTTACTGTGTTTGCTTCCAAATGGTTAGCTTTCTGTAAGCTAATTGCTCCTTGGCTGGGAAAATGTGGCTCTGTCGCCACCTGGTGGCTATTTGCTATTACAGTGGTAGATAAATTCCACCTGCTGCCTCGTCCACGCCTCTTGGAGCTCAGTGACAAGGTCTTTGAAGGTCCCTGAATCCAAATCTTCTAATTGTCAAGCCCTTACCCAGAGGTTTTCTGGCCCTTACTTGAACACCTCCCCTGATGGAGAGTTCACTGGGTAACTGGGCAGCCAAGTCCATTCTTGGACATCTTGCAGTGTGATTAAATTCTTTGTAGAAAGTAAAAAAGTTGCTGCCTTGAACTGTCTACCCACTGGTTCTGATTGTGCCTCCGAGGCTGTTCAGTAACCACATCTGTTTCCCACACATAGGTCTTTCAGATGTTTGGGGGCAGCACACAGACCCTCTCCCTGTTCATGCCCCCTCTTTTGGCTAAATGTCTACAGTTTCCGCCAAATCTTTCCTGGGGCCTGCTTTCAAGTCCATTTGTCACCTTGGCTGCCGGCTGCTCGTGTGTGGAGACTCATCTGTGGTCCTCTTCAGGTGCGGCCCTAAGAGTCAAGCTCACCCCCTTGGGCTTGTCTGGACGTGCCCATTGCTGCTGCCGCCATACTGTTTTCTGGGCCAGTTAAGAGCTTTGGCCGCTGTTGGCATAGGTGGCGGCTGCTGTCTTATTCCTCACTCAGCCCTGCCTCTCTTGCTGTGCGGAACCAAATGGGGATTGAGAAGCTCCTGGAATACCCCACTGTGGCAAAAAACGTTTGTCTTGTGAATGGGAGCAGGCTAGGCAGCAGGATGGAAATCCAGTGCTCATAGGCAGGTGGACTCAGAATCATTGCTCCAATTTCTGGGGCAGCCGGGAGGCAGAAGTGCCGATGAGAAAGATCCGAGTTGGCCATGTGTCAGGTGAAGAGCACGAGGCTGTGGAGGAAATCCGAAAAGAATGACTACAGAACCCACAGGAGACTTCAGCCAGTGCTGTGGGCTCCAAGCCTGTCAGAGTCCCATGAGAGGCAATGCTGGGTCCCCTCACAGATGTTCCCCGAGGCCGCTGCATGTAGGTTTCTGTTCTTCCACCTGGCACTGAGCTTGGCTTGCAGACATTTTACCCATCATTAGTTGCACATGCTGTTATTTGGAAAAATTTAAGCTGAAGCTGATTGCCTTGTCCGTGCTCATGCTTATCACTATTATCACTACAGCTCTTACCCTGGCAGCAAAAGCTGCATCGCATGGTGGCCCTCTAACGTCGTAGGGCAGAGAATTTGAGTGGAACATGCTGGAGAGCATCCAGGGCTGTGCCCAGAGCACGAAATCCACTTCCTAGCAGAGGGAGGGGAAGTAAGTCTTTTTAAAGGCATCTTGCATGGTCCCGCCACTCTGCGAGGCTCACGGGACATAACCGGTGTGAAAACAGACCCAGTCAAGCCCTCCAAAAACGAGTCCCAAAGCAGTGATCCTTGGACATTGGCCAGCATGATTTAAACTCAAAGCTATGCAGTCTCCATCCCTCAGAGCCGGGGTCGGTGGGTATGGGGCAGAGCCTGGGAGTCTGCATGTTTAACATCCTCCTGCGTGATTGTAAAGCAGATGGTCAAGTGACCATGCTCGGGAAATACTGGCCTGAGGTCTTACTACTCAAAGCGTGGTCTGTGGACCTCCCTCCCATCAGCATTCCCTGAGAGTGTGTTAGACAGGCAGGATCTCAGACCCCATCCCAGACCTACTGAATCATAACAGGCATTTTAACAAGGTTCCTGGGGGATTCGTGTGCATATTCAAGTTTGAGAAGCATTGCCGGTGCAAGGTGCATGGGAGTCGTTCTTTTGACCCTACTTGTGTATTATTTTGATAAGAGGAAGAGTGTATTCATGCATTACTTGGTAATTAAAATAAATGAATGAAAATCTTTGCCAAAACTGGGAAAATCTTGTACGTGAATGTTCACAGCAGCTCTGCCCATAATAGCTCCAAACTACAAACAGCCCAGGTGAATGGATAAACAGATTCACAAAATAGAATACTACTCAGCAATAAAAAGGAACAATGTGGATTAATGCATTATACTATGTGGAAGGAGCCGGACTCAAAAATCTGCATGCTGTGTGAATTCACTTATATGATGTTCTGGAAAAGGCAGAACTAAAGGGACAGGTTGTGGGGCCTGGTGTTTGGAGGGGAGGATTGACTGCAGAGGGGCAGGAAGGAACTTTCTGGAGTGAGGGAAATGTTCCGTGTCATGACTGTGGTGGTGTGTACACAAACGTATGCATTTACCAAAACTCATTGAAATGGATGCTTAAAATGGGTGTATTTGTACGTAGATTATATATCAATAAAAATGATTAAAAAAAAAAAAGACATGTAGCAAGACCAAGACCATCAAGTGCTTCCTACCAACTGTACTGTTTCCAGACAGCCTAGGTTAAGCCTCTCCCCGTTGCCCTGCACCCCACCCCCCATACTTGAGCTTCCTACTCACCCTGCCAAAAATGAGTACTGGTCCTCCAGGCCTGAAGGGGGCGCTGTGCCCTGCAATGTCTCACTGTAATAGTCCACTAGGGGACTTTCCTGGTGGCCCAGTGGTTGAGAACTCGGAGTTCGAGCCCTGGTCCGGGAAGATCCCAAATGCTGCGGAGTCCCCTGAGGACTCTGGGAGCCAGTGCAGAGCACACACCTCAGACTGGCGAAGAGAATGGTCTTTGCGCAACTGAGAGGTTTCGCAGCGGTATGTCAGCTGGCCAGCCGTGTTGGAGGAGGGCTGCTTCCAGGAGCGTTCACTCCCTGCCACTTACAGCTTGCCCAAGTAGCCAGCTGTCTCCTACAGCCAGAAATCAAGCCCTGAGGCAGAGAGGCGCAGGTGTTGCCAGCACTGCAACCTTGGCTGTGGAGGTGAGTGTTGAGAAGACGAAGCAGCTAGCTCGGCATCTGCCACGGGCATGTCGACTTACCTCCCCTTGCAATTCCGCTTTCAAGGCATCTTCCCCTGATAAGAATGGATTGATGTACGGTTTCTTGTGAACTGATCTGGGCGCTTTTGTCATGCAGCACACTCCAGTCCCCCCACCCCTTCCCTGCCTTCACCAGCTCCACCTTGACATGCCAGCCCCAGTGATTGTGGCTCTGCCCTTCTCATAAAAGTTCAATAATAAAACCAGTAGAAAAATTACTCGGGGCCTCAGATTTTGGATACTAGCTGGCGAAAAGCATGATACAAGGCTGGAGACCAGATGGGCTTCAGCTGTAGGAGCAGCCTGGCAGATGTCTGGAGGTGGGGAGGGTGGAGGTCAGGGGACTGGCCCAGTGGCGTACTCCTGGTAGGGGTTGTGGGCTGTTTCAAGAGTGAATGTCAGTGTTTCAAAACTTTGGCCACCAGTGTTTTGGATGTGACTTGGAGGAGTGCCTAGAGGGAAAGGGTGGAGGGCTTTGGAATTATCCAAATTTCACCTTTCTGGCAGTGTGCCAAGTCATCTTGTGCCTCTGAGCCTTATTCCTCATCTATAGAATGGACATAACTACAGGATGAAGTTGTAGAGTTGAGTTGAGAGGTAGTTAAGATGGTGCATCTGCAGTGCACAGCCCGGTAGACCAGATGTCAGCAAATGTTTTCTGTAAAGGGTGAGGCAGTGCATACTTTGGCTTTGTGGGCTAAATCTCTGTTGCACCTACTCCGATCTGCCCTTCTAAGGCTCAAGGCCCCAGCGCTGACCCCTGGGGTAGGGAATGGGCAGAATGGGGAGGTTTTTATTTCTCTCTCTTAGAGGGAAGCAATGTTTCCTACTCACCTTTGTCCTCCTTTGGGCTCAGCATAGGGCCTGGTGCATAGTAGGTGCTCAGGAAAAACAGCATATGACACTGGGAAGAGAATGGCCTTTGAAGTCAAACAGACCTGGGTCCAAATCCTGTGACTAAGAAAGAAAAGAAAAAAATTAAAGAAATGTGTTAAAGAAAAAAATTATTCATCACCCTTGTTAAAAAATGGGAAAGCAGACTCAATTCAGGGGGGGAAATTGAGATAAGTGTAGGTGCTACTGCATTGGGGTTTTGTGGTAGGGAGAGAGATTTAGCTCAACTCCGAATACAATAAGGAAAACAAGTAATTTATAGCCAAAGAGCATGGTGGAAAATTATCAAGAGGAAATATCAGGAGTAAGGGGCGATTCTGGTTAAACCAACTGAAAAGGATTCTTGCTGAAGGCGGCCCAGGGTGATTTGTCATCACCTGGGGGATGGTAGAAGATGAGGAACCTGATCAAATATTGAGTGTGTTCAGATATCAAGGGTGGGGAACTCTGGCGAAACCAACTTAACAGGATTCTTGCAAAAATTGTACATATTAGCAGAGATGAACACAGAAGCTTCGAAATCAGGCCCTAGCTGGGAAGAGAGTTCAGAGGTTAAAGTTTGGTCAAGGAGAGATTCTTTGTCACCTAAGCTAACATACTTCCCTTCTCTGAGCCTCTTCATCTGTAAAATGGGCGTGATAATCCTACCTACTGCATAAGGTTGTTGCAAGTGTGAATGGAGATCACGGGAAAAAGCGTGGATGCTGAAAAACTTTTTACTGAAAAGGAAGCATAAAGTCTCCACCTTCGATGATTTTTGACTCAACCCCTTAGGCCCCCTGGATTGCGGGTCATTTCTTGTCTTTAGTCTTCACCAATAACCCTCTCTGGCCGCTCTTGGGCTCTGTGGGTGGGTGGGAGATGGAACCATGGGAGAAGAGAGGTTGTCTGTAAAGAGGGTGAGGGGGAGGGTCATGCTTCCTGTTATGAATTCAGGGCTAGGCTGGCAGTAACAGCAGACAATCAGTTTTTGCCCCAAGGGCTCAGTGTTGGCTATGAAAAATTAATGGCCAGGAAAGGTGTCTGCCAATTATTTTTCCACTCAAGGTGCAGAGATTACAGAAACACAGTGGAGGCCATTTCAGATCCAGGCCTTCCAGCGCTGGCTGGCAATTACCCCTCTACTGACTTCCCTCCCGGGAGAGTGTGGAAGTCAGGGGTCTCTCTTTGGGGGCAGGCTCAGCCTTCCAAGTATATGCAGAACATTCCATGATTCCACAGAGAAGAGGGTAAGGGAAGAAAGGACACACGTGGATCTTGAAGCAGGCTCTGAGACGAGGATTTGAGTCCATGGAGTTTATTTGGGAGGCGATCCTGGGAAACACCAGGAGGGAAGGGAAGTGAGGTGGGGAAGGGAAGTGAGATGGGGAAGGGACAGAGCTTAAAGGTGTATTATCAAGCCAGTTACATTGTGGACAATGGAGCTTAATCTCACCTGGGGACTCTGGAAATGGTGTAGCATATACACTTCAAAATTACCCCATTGGAGGGTGAAGGAGTGGGGGTATTTAAACTCTTGTGGATCATTGGTTGAGGGCTGCTGCAGGGGTGTTAATTACCCAGTGCTTCTGGCCTATTTCACTTGGTGGCCAAGACAGTCCTCAGGCAGGAAATGCAGGTGTTGGCAGCTGGCATGCCTTGAAATGGTAAGGCCTGGTGAATTCGAGCCAGGCACCTATAGAGACCTACTGTGGTCCAGGCACTTAACATCTGCCATCTCATTTAACCTCTGCATATATCCAAGACTGAATCTTGGTTTACCTCCTCTTCTCAGTCCTGCTCCTTAGGACTGGGACTAGGGTGAGAGTGAGGACTTCGTGCCAGGCTCAACATTTAAGGGGGCACCAAAAAACATGGCCATCAAATAATATTTTAACGCAATATTATAAAAGAAGGAATGAAGCGGGGGGTGGGATGAATTGGGAGATTGGGTTGACATCTATACAGTAATATGTATAAAATAAATAGCTAATAAGAGCCTGCTGTATAGCACAGGGAACTCTACCTCACTTCACCATACAGTAGAAACTAACACAACATTGTAAAACAACTATGCCCCAATTAAAAAAAAAAGGAATAAATGCAAAAAAAATCCACAATGAAAAAGATATCAGAATTTTAAATCTAGACAGGATCAGTAACAGTGCCAAGCCATATTGAAGCCTGAGGCAAAGGAAAAATCAGTAGTACTGATCTTGTTCATCGTGGATTTTTTGGGGCATTGCTTTTGATTAAAAAAATATTGCACTAGAACATTATTTGTCTTGATTACTGAGTTTTTTGGCATGCCCTTGTATCTGGTGCCCGAGGCAGTACCTCATTCGTCTCACCTTTGTCTTGGTCCCGTTGCAGCCTCTTTGTCATCCCCATCTTGGTAGGTTGCACTCAGTGCACGCAGGGGCTCAAGCCAGAAATCTGGTCTCCTCTGTGGCCCCTCTCCTTTCCATTACTCATCTTTCAATCCTACCTCCAAGCATCTCTCAAGTCTATCCTCCTTTCTCCATCTCCTTTGCCACCACTTCTCCACAATGAGGCCCCCCTTTGTGGGCTCCCTTTGGCAGACAGGAACAGCTTCTTGGATTACCCTGTAGGCTCTGCTGTGCACTACAACACTCACGTCAGTGTTTCCAGCAGACACAATAGCGCCTCTTTCTCTGCCCCTCTCATTTCCTCCCCTTCCCCAAGTCCTCCCACATCTGTGTAAGTCCTTACAATATGAAACATCTTATTCCCATAGCACTTGCAGAGGCTCTAATTTCTGTGACTAAATCCTGATGGCTACCCCACCTTTCTCTACCATCTTAGCTGCTCCAGGTGGGCATGGGGGTATCCTGAGGCACAGTCTCCTCTTAGAGCCTCAACAAAGCAAAACTCCCTCTGATCTGTCCTTATCCCCTTACCTACTGGGATTGCTAGTTTCTTACCTTCCCATTTTGGGGTGAGAAAGGTCTGGGCACTGGGTCCCTGAGGCCCAGTCAATGTCTTTCTCCTATTCGCATTGTTTCCAAGTCTCCCTCCTTCCTTGGGTCCACCTCCAGCTCTAGAAGAGATCACCTTCTTCTCGTGGGGTGGGCACTTTCCTGACCTCTTTTCCTGAATCTCATCTCCTGATTGCTCACAATAAACTCCAGATTTAGGCTTTGCCCTTGAAATGTAAAAGGAAGATTCTGGAATTAAGAAACTCTATTCTTTTTTTTTTCCTCCCATGGCCAGATTTTAAGACTACCGTCTTTAGACAGACTCAAAGCCAAACTATGACCTCTTTATTTCAGGTGGTGTCTGCACTCCTTTTAAGGTAATAAATGTCTTTAATTGAATGAGGCGGGGGTGGGGTGGGGTGAAGGGACACATAACATCATGATTCATGGGGATGCAAAATAGATGGATCCATCTGATAGTTTCAAAAACATTATCCCCTTTACACAGTGAAATGAGTCCCCAAGTTCCCAGTATCTTTGCCCCTCTCTGGGCATTCACTGTTTCAGGAGAGTTCCAGCAAGTTCTCCTGTTTAGCATTACTTCCCCACATCAGAGCCATATTTGTCTTGGGCACATGGATGGCTTCTTTGCTCACTTATTTATGTCCTGAGTGGACAAAGTGGCTCTTCGAACTGTTGGTGGTATAATCCACACTTTGGGTGGGCATTTCCGTAAGGAAAAGAGAGACCTAGATTCCAGTCCTGGCCCTGTCTGGGTCTAAAGTCCTTGAGTGGACAATTGGGAAAATAGTACCCTCTCCCCCGATATGGGTTGTTGGAAGGACCAAACAAGATAATGGGTATAGAGTGAAGCTTTACATAACAGCTGGCACAGACTGAGTGTACTCTTGGTATCTGTTTCCTTTCCTCCTCTACCTCCCTGTCTCCTCAACTTCCTGCCATCCCCTGCCCTCTGAGCTGAGCCTCCCTGTACCAGAACTCTGGGCTTCTGTACACAGAGCTTGGTACTGGATCTGTTAACCTGCTCAGCAAAGCTCATCCAGCTCTCAAGCACCAGCCCATCCCGTTGCTGTTCAATAGTGGGGTGATTAGGCATAAGTGGGCTGCAGCTCCCCAAATGACTATTATTATTTTAATTAATTTATTTTATTTATTTTATTTTTGGCTGCGTTGGGTCTTTGTTGCTGCACGTGGGCTTTCTCTAGTTGAGGCGAGCGGGGGCTACTCTTCATTGTGGTGCGCGGGCTTCTCATTGCAGTGGCTTCTCTTGTCGCGGAACACGGGCTCTAGGCGTGCGGGCTCAGTAGTTGTGGCTCGCGGGCTCTAGAGCGCAGGCTCAGTAGTTGTGGCGCACTTGCTTAGTTGCTCTGTGGCATGTGGGATCTTCCCAGACCAGGGCTCGAACCCATGTCCCCTTCATTGGCAGGCAGATTCTTAACCACTGCGCTACCAGGGAAGCCCCCCAAATGACTAGTTATTAATGCAACTTTGTCAGGAAAGAGGTGTGTTGGTTTCCCAGCTGTGAATGACCTTGGAGCTGAAGATTCCCCCAATGTCATTTGATTATTTGACCATTGTCATTATTGTACACACACACACACACACACACGCACACGCACACACACTCACGTGTTTAGGGTCCTGGGTCTTGGCAT
>NW_006791814.1:3029098-3076172 GCF_000442215.2 Lipotes vexillifer | reverse complement strand
ATCTTGGTTCAGCAGAAGTGTTGGGTTAAGGGACATGGATTGGGGGAGCAGAAGATGGGCCAGACGTCCATCTAGGTACCTACAGGTCCCCCCCACCCCCAGGTCTATTCATTAGTCCAGCCCTCCTAGCCTGGGGCTTATTTTGTGTCACACCTATTCTGGCTGTTGTGCACACAAGGGTGGATGGGACAGAATCCTACAAAGCCCAGAGTGGAATGGCCCCTGCTGACCTCTTAGGTCCTGAATTTCTCCTCCCCTCTCTCCTCTGTGCTCCAGTCACAGTGACCTCCTTTTTTTTTTTTTTTTTTTGCGGTACGTGGGCCTCTCACTGCAGAGCACAGGCTCTGGACGCATAGGCTCAGTGGCCATGGCCCACGGGCCCAGCTGCTCTGCGGCATGTGGGATCTTCCCGGACCGGGGCACAAACCCGTGTCCTCTGCATCGGCAGGCGGACTCTCAACCACTGCGCCACCGGGGAAGCCCAGTGACCTCCTTTTGATGACTAGAATGTATCCACCACTTTTCCTCCTCGGACCCCCATCACCTGCCCTGCTAGTCTCTCCTGTTCTTCCTCCTTCTCCCCTCTCTTCCTGTGGCTGGCTTCTCATCCTCCAGGTCTTAGCTCACATGTCACGTCTTTGGGGAACTCCTCCTGGACCACCATATCTAAAGAAGGTCCCCCTAAATTTATTTTTCACAGCACCTCACTTGCTTCCTTCACAGCATCTATTTAAATTATTTTAACCCCCTTTTTTTTTTTGGACACTCTGCGCAGCGTGTGGGATCTTAGTTCCTCAGCCAGGGATTGAACCTGCGCCCTTGGCAGTGAAAATGCGGAGTCCTAACCACTCGACTGCTAGGGAATTCCCCATTTTTAATTTGCTTTCCTGTCCCCTCCACCAGATTGTACACTCCACGAGAGCCATTTTTGCTTTGTTTCCTACACTATCCCCAGCACCTAGATAGTGCTGGTACTAGTAGGTGCTTAATAAATATTTGTGGAAGAGCAATCCTCACTTCCCCTTTCCATTTTATTGTCTTAAACACATTTTGCAGCCAGCCCAATGGACCATCTGGTTGACACACCTTGGAAATCATTTCTGGGGCCAAGTCTCCTTCTCATTCTTTAGAAGCGGCTGGGGTTGGATCCTCCAGCATGTAATGCCTGAGCCTCCATGAGGCACACATCGCCAAGACTAACCCCAGCAGGCTGCCTTTTTCCAGGAAGCTCCTCTCCGTACATCTGGTGGGGGAAAGTCAGGGAGCAGGAACTAGTCTTTACTGACAACTTACAATGTGATAGGTCTGTGAGCTTGGGCAAATTCATCTCTATGCAGTTTTCCCATCTCTAAAATGGGATTAACAGTAATACAGGATTTCTCAACCTCAGCACTATTGACATCTGGGGTTAGATGATTCTATGTTGAGTTTTGTGTGTGTGTCCTGTGCATTGTAGGATGTTTAGCAGCATCTACCCACTAGATGCCAGTAGCAAACCCAGTTATGACAATCAAGAATGTCTCCAGATATGGCCAGCTGTATCTAGGGGGTGAAAATCCCCCTCCCCCCACCCCATTGAGAAACACTCCAATCATATCTGCCTTATAGGGTTGTTGGTAGATTAAATGATATAAGTCATGTTATGTGCTTATGAATATACCAGGTACAGAGTAAGGATTTAATCTATATTTTTAAAATCTATTATTGTTATTATTAACATCATCATACCGGAGGCCACCGAGGGTTTTAGGGAAGAGAGGTACATACAAGGAGGGAGGCAGGCAGGCCCAGGAAAATCCACTTCTGTGCCAAGGGTGTGCTGGAACCATCTTGTCCCTGCTTCTAATTGTTAAAATTTTCGGGAAATTTGCAAACCAGTCCTTAAACACAGCCATCCTCGAAATTGGCAATGGTAGGAGTATTTACACGGTGGGAATCAGCAAATGCTGCATAGAACTTTATTTTCCAGGAGCCGCTTGGCTACCACAGTGTTTCTTTATTAGCATATCAAATGACAAGAACTTGTCGTGGGCCTGATAACTTACATTTTGACATGGTGGTGAACATAAATGGCATTTTGAGATACCAGCAACAACTGTAACAGGATATGAAAATATCGATGGTTTCTGTTGGTGACAAAGTCACAGGTACTGATTTGTTGCCCGCATTTATAGTAGAAGGACGCACTACAAAAAATTAGCCCCGGATGAAAGGCAAAGCTGTTATTAGAAGAAAATAATATAACAGAAGATCCATTTATTGTTGGATTTCAGGAGGATTTCTTAAGAAAGATGCAACAACCACAAACTATGATGGGAAAAATTACATTTGACCACATCGAAAATCAAGGCTCAGTTTGTTGGAAGACAGTATAGACAGAAGAACAATGAGGGATGTATTAGGGGAAGATCATTTGCAATGTTAAAAACAGAGATTAATACCTGTAACAGCACATCTCAATCCCATCATATCTGATATTCCCTTTTAAAAATTTTTTGTAACCCTTATATTACCCTGAAATAAAAATTTATAGATTATATTACCTACTATACAAATAATTGTAAATAATTATTGTAATGTCCTAATTGTTATATCAAGAGAAATAAAAGGGAAATAGTTTATAATAATGATAATAAAAAGAAGGAAGTCCTAAGTTGCAGTTAGAAGTGGGAGAAAATAAAGAGGTAGTTATTTTTCAGCCACAGACCCCCCACTCCCCTCCCCCCAAATTCTATCTGCCCCATTTAAGAACCTCTGCTCTAGTGGACACATTCAGTGGTGCAGTATAAATGAACCTGGACGATAGAATCAGACAGACCTGAGCTTGAATCCTGAGACGGCCAGGTATTTAGGTGGACTTGTCTTAGTGTCCTGAATCTCTAAATGGGAATTGGAACCTCGGGGGTTGTGGAAATTAAAGGGTGTATTAAAGTGCTTTAAGAAGGGGAAGGGCCTGGCACCCAGTGGAGGGTGTGTGTGTGTGTGTGTGTGTGTGTGTGTGTGTGTGTTAGAGGGGGGCTTTATAACATGCCTCACACACCTCCAAGTGTACGCAGAGACCTCCTAGTTTGAGCGGCAGAGGTAGTGACACCTCTCACCCCAGATGGCGCTCCTGGTTCATCTTTATTTTTAGTTTCCGTCTGGATAAAAAATTTGCGATGTGTACATTGGGCAGAACAAATAGAATTATTACTTGCTTTTCACAAATTGTGTAGTGGATTTCACATTCGTGCTTGATTTTCCACCGTGTTTCAAACTGTTACAAAATTTTTTCCTTCCTTTGGGACAGTAGGGCGCCTGTCCCAGTAGGGAGGGGGCGTTGTGCTTCCCACCCCCCCTTGCCTTCCCGTGGCACAGTGAGGGAAGAACTACACTGTCTTCCTTCCTCAGCCTGGGAGCTTCATTATTCCTTGGCACAGGACCATTTTTCCAGCTCATTAGAACCTGGAGCTAAGATAAAGGAGGGCAGAGCCACTAGGTAGCAATTTATATGTAAATGTTGAAGCTTTCAAAACAAGAATGGGCTAGTGTTCTTTTTTTTTTTTAATTTTTTTTGTAATTCTTTATTTATTTTATTTATTTTTTGGCTGTGTTGGGTCTACGTTGCTGCACGCGGGCTTTCTCTAGTTGCGGTGAGGTGGGGCTACTCTTCGTTGCAGTGCGTGGGCTTCTCATTGCGGTGGCTTCTCGTTGTGGAGCATGGGCTCTAGGCGCACAGGCTTCAGTAGTTGCAGCACGCAGGCTCAGTAGTTGTGGCTTGCAGGCTCTAGAGCGCAGCCTCAGTAGTTGTGACACATGGGCTTAGTTCCTCCACTGCATGTGGGATCTTCCCGGACCAGGGCACGGACCCGTGTCCCTTGCCTTGGCAGGCAGATTCTTAACCACTGAGCCACCTGGGAAGCCCTGGGCTAGTGTTCTTTAGGAGCATTCAAGTTGGGACTTTTCCGGAAAGCGGACACACACAAGCCCTGTAATCTCCCCCACCCCTCTGCCAGGCTCAGGGTATGAGGCCAAGGTTACACAGTAAGTGACAGATGAGGCCAGCTCTAAAAGCATAGGTGGACCCCAAAGGCAGTGTGCGGCCACTTTATGGGGTACCTCTAAGGGCAAGAGGCCCCTGTGACCAGCCTGCAGCCTCATAGTTTCCTCAGTTTTTTTCAGCCTGTTCAGGCTTATCTTTTGGCTTGGGAGTTTGGAGCTGTCTGCTGAAAAAAAAAAGCGCAACCTAAAAGTTGAGAATTATGTTTTATTTGGGAGGCAAAACTGAGGACTTAAGCCTGGAAAACAGCCTCTCAGATAGCTCTGAGGGACTGAAGAGGCAAGGGAGGAGCCAGGATATATAGGAGTTTTGCCACAAAAAACAGGTAGTTGGAACATCTAAAGATTACTGTTCATTAAAGAAAACCAGACATCTCAAGTTAACGAATTTAGTGCTTTTTCTATGTATGGGAAGATGCAAGAGTCTTCACTCATTGAAATCATTCCTTTGATATGCACCTTAACTATCTAGGGCCAGAATCCTGCTTTTCTCCATCCTGAATCCCCTCAGGGTATACCATCAGGGGCCGCTGCAGTGGCTGCTGGCTTGATGGTCGTAACATCCTTTGTTTACTGATGTGGCAGG
This sequence comes from Lipotes vexillifer, assembly GCF_000442215.2. Lineage (NCBI taxonomy): Eukaryota > Metazoa > Chordata > Mammalia > Artiodactyla > Lipotidae > Lipotes > Lipotes vexillifer. Next base: position 3,071,548 of record NW_006791814.1, on the reverse strand, counting down.
TGATATTTTTCATCCACAGACCTGAGGGGAAAGGTGTATTGTACACTCCACGAATGAGATTTAATTAAACAATTATTGTACCCAGCACTGTGCTGTGTATGTGTGGAGGATGGTCACTAGCAAAGGAGCCCTCTGGGCTTGGTCCCAAGCCTCAATATTCAGGGGTCAGGAGTTAAAATGGAGGAAACTCAGGAGAAGGCCAGAGCGGAACCTTTTCCTTAAAGCCAGAGAAAAGTGGCTTCAGCCCCACTCCAGCTGTTCTTCCCTGTGATCAGTAGCCTCCAACCAGCGCATTGCTCAACCTCTTGACAGTGTCAGAGGGACGAGGGAGAGAGGGCAGGCTGTCGCTCTAGGAGAAACAGGCTTCACCCTCTTACATCTTTAGCCACCTGGCAGGTAGTTTTCTCAGGCAGGAAACACATGCTCACCTCTGCGAAGTGTCCAGTTCTTCAGTCTGTGCCATAGACTAGCTTAGCGCCCTAGACCTTATTCTCCTTATTCTCCCTCCTTAGGTGTGAGACGAAGAGAGAAGCAAGGGGCTGGAGGCGATGTGTGCTGGGGGAGGCTGAGCATATCCTTAAACCAACAGGTCATGATTAAGAGTTTGATTTTGGGGCTTCCCTGGTGGCGCAGTGGTTGAGAGTCCGCCTGCCGATGCAGGGGACACGGGTTCGTGCCCTGGTCCGGGAAGATCCCACATGCTGCCGGCTGGGCCCGTGAGCCATGGCCGCTGGGCCTGCGCATCCGGAGCCTGTGCTGCGCAACGGGAGAGGCCACAACGGTGAGAGGCCCGCGTACCGCAAAAAAAAAAAAAAAAAAAAAAAAAGAGTTTGATTTTGGTTTTAAGAGCATTGGGAAAGCCTCAAGGGAGTGATGTGGTCAGATTTGTGGTTTAGAAAGATCTCCCTCGTTTCTGTGGGGAATGAGTGAGAGGCAGTGGACAGAAAGACGAGTTTCAGGCTGCTTCATTTTATTTATTTATTTTTAAAATTATTATTATTTTTTAAAAATAACATTCTTTTTAAAAAAATTTTAATTTATTTTTGGCTGTGTTGGGTCTTCATTGCTGCACGTGGGCTTCCTCTAGTTGTGGTGAGCGGCGGCTGCTCTTCATTGTGGTGCGCGGGCTTCTCATTGTGGTGGCTTCTCTTGTTGCGGAGCACGGGCTCCAGTAGTTGCAGCACGCAGGCTCAGTAGTTGTGGCTCGTGGGCTCTAGAGCTCAGGCTCAGTAGTGGTGGTGCACGGACTTAGTTCTGCGGCATGTGGGATCTTTCCGGACCAGGGCTCAAACCCTTGTCCCCTGCATTGGCAGGGGGATTCTTAACCACTGTGCCACCAGGGCAGTCCCTGCTTTAGTCATTTTAGAAGAGAGGTACGGTGCCTGAACTGTAGTGGTAGTGGAGAGGCTGACAAGAGGCTGGATTTGATAGAGACCCAGGAGGTAGAGTTGGTAGCACTGGGTGATTGATTGGCTGTGAAGGTGAGAGCGAGTGAGTGATGATACTCAAGCTGATGGCTTGAGCAGCTGGGTGGGTGGTGATGTCAGCAGTTTCCTTAGGCTGGACTTGCAGGAGGAGAAGCAGTAGGTTTGGGGGGAAGATGATGAGGTTTGTTTTGGCCAGACCGAGTCTGATGAACTGGTGGGACTTCCGGATAGAGATGTCTGGTTGGAGCACAAGAGAGAAGCTTGGGAGATAGTAGCAGCCAGATGGTAATTAAATTGAGAAAAGGAGAGGTCTGAGGACAAAATCCAGAGGGAAATAATGGGAAGGATGGGGAGAGGAAGATGATTTCCCAAAGCTGACAGGAGAAGTGATGGCAGAGAGGCAGGGGTGGAGACCAGGGTGTTGTGGAAGTTGATGGAAAAGAGTATTTCAGGGAGGTGGGATGAACAAAGTGAAATACTGGAGAGAGATCAGATAAGATAAGGACTGAGCCAGAATGGGCTTGGAGCGGGGTCATGGGGTGAATCGGAGGCGAGGATGCAGAAGCACTGTGGACGGCCCCTTCCTTCCCTCTGCCGCTCCATTCCTTCTGGCTAAGAGAAGGGAGTAAGAGTCACCCAGGAATCCTACCATCCTGGCGTGACTGACCATTATCAACATTTTAGTACTGTGCATCTCTTCAGGTACCACTCACAGCATACACTTTAACTTAAATGGGATGATACACATGCTGTTTTTTATCATAGATTTCCCCGCTTAACCCTACATCAGCACTCAACCCCTTATCTTAGCCTCTCCCTATAAGCTGTGTTAACAATTTAAAATATGTTCTTCCATATTTTTCTCTTTATGTATATAATCCCATACAGGGTGTGTGTGTGTGTGTGTGTGTGTGTGTGATTTTTTTTTTTAACATCTTTATTGGAGTATAATTGCTTTAAAATGGTGTGTTAGTTTCTGCTGTATAACAAAGTGAATCAGGTATACATAAACATAAATCCCCATATCTCCTCAATAGGATCATATTCACACTTGCTTTTCCCCCTTAACGATATCTCAGTGAAATTACTTTAAACTATCTGGAGGAGCTCTGATTCATCTTTTTTTTTTTTTTTGCGGTACGCGTGCCTCTCACCGCTGTGGCCTCTCCCGCCACGGAGCACAGGCTCCGGATGCGCAGGCTCAGCGGCCACAGCCCACGGGCCCAGCCGCTCCGCGGCATGCGGTATCCTCCCGGACCGGGGCACGAACCCGCGTCCCCTGCATCAGCAGGCGGACTCTCATCCACTGCAGCACCAGGGAAGCCCTCATTCATCTTTCTAATGGCCATGTAGTAGACCATGGCACGGTCATGCCACAGTTTATTCAAATGAACTCCTTACTGATGGATATTCGTTTTACTTCCAGTTCTTGTTCACTAAGAGCAATATTTCAATAAACATCTTATACATCCCTTCTTATAGACTAGTACTTTTATTGCTATGGGATAGATTCCCAGGAGTGAAATTACTCGGTTGAAGAGGCTATGTTTTTTTTCACTAAAATTTTATTCTAGAAAATTTTAAATATATAGATAAATTGAAAGAATTATGCAATGAACATCAATACACCCATCACCTATATTTACAATGAAGCTTTTGCTATATTTGCCCATGTACCAGCTACTCCTTCACCTTTTCCTTTATCAACCCATCTTATTTTTGGTGCATTTCAAGGTTGTAGACTTCAGTACTCTTCACTTCTAAACACTTTAGCATCATATTATTAATTTTAGTTCAATATTTGTTTACAGATTTTTTCAGATATAATTTATATACAATGAATTGTTCGAATCTCAAGTGTACCTTTCAACAAGCTCTGACAAATGCATGCTGTTCTATATCCCAAATGCCAACCAAGTTATAGAACATTACCATCAACCCCAGAAACTACTCTCATGTCCCTTCCCAATCACTCCCACCCCACGCCCCCAGAAACAACCATTGCTCTGATTTTTTCATGACATATTAATTTTTTCTGTTCTACAACTTCATGTAAATGAAGTATAGTATAAGTACCTTTTAGTAAGGCTTCTTTCCCTTTTCATAATATTTTTGAGATATATTTATATTGTTTGTATCTTTTCATTGCTCTGTAGTATCCTGTTATATGACTACATCACAGTATGTTTATCCATTCTTCTGAGCTGTTTTCAACTTCTGATTATTATGAATTAAGCTGCTATGAACATTTGTGTACATCTCTTTTTGTAGACATATGCTTTCTTTCTCCTGGGTAAATAGCTAAGAGTGAGATGACTGGTCATACGGTAGGTATACGTTTAGTTTTATGAGACACTGATGGATCTTTTCCCCAAATGTACCATTTTCCACTCCCCTCAACAAGATGTGAGTTGTGATCACACCACATTCTTAACAACAATCAGTGCTGTTAGTCTTTTTTTTTTTTTTTTTTGCGGTACGCAGGCCTCTCACAGTTGTGGCCTCTCCTGTTGTGGAGCACAGGCTCTGGACACGCAGGCTCAGCGGCCATGGCTCACGGGCGCAGCCGCTCTGCGGCATGTGGGATCCTCCCGGACCGGGGCACGAACCCGCGTCCTCTGCATCGGCAGGCGGACCCTCAACCACTGCGCCACCAGGGAAGCCCCAGTGTTAGTCTTTAAATATATTCATTTTGGTAAATATGTAGAAGTATCTCATTGTGATTTTAATTTGCTTTTCCTGATGACTGAAGATACTGAACGTGTTTTCATGTGCATATGGGCCACTCATGTATTTTCTCTTGTAAAGTGCTTGCTAATGGGCTTTTAAATTTAGTATTATTGGTTGTAGGAGACTTAAAAAAATTATGCTGAATACTGGCTATTTGTCAGATATATATGTTCTGTGCATTTTTTCTAGTCTGAAAATTGTGTATTCTTTTTTTTTTAATTTTAAAATTTTATTTTATTTACTTTTTTATACAGCAGGTTCTATTAGTCATCAATTTTATACACATCAGTGTATACATGTCAATCCCAATCTCCCAATTCATCACACCCCCACCTCCACCCCCCCACCGCTTTCCCCTCTTGGTGTCCATACATTTGTTCTCTACATCTGTGTCTCAATTTCTGCCCTGCAGACTGGTTCATCTGTACCATTTTTCTAGGTTCCATATATATGCGTTAATATACGATATTTGTTTTTCTCTATCTGACTTACTTCACTCTGTATGACAGTCTCTAGATCCATCCATGTCTCAATAAATGACCCAATTTTGTTCATTTTTATGGCTGAGTAATATTCCATTGTATATATGTACCACAACTTCTTTATCCATTTGTCTGTCGATGGGCATTTAGGTTGCTTCCATGACCTGGCTACTGTAAATAGTGCTGCAGTGAACATTGGGGTGCATGTGTCTTTTTGAATTATGGTTTTCTCTGGGTATATGCCCAGTAGTGGGATTGCTGGATCATATGGTAATTCTATTTTTAGTTTTTTAAGGAACCTCCTTACTGTTCTCCATAGTGGCTGTATCAATTTACATTCCCACCAACAGTGCAAGAGGGTTCCCTTTTCTCCACACCCTCTCCAGCATTTGTTGTTTGTAGATTTTCTGATGATTCCCATTCTAACTGGTATGAGGTGATACCTCATTGTCGTTTTGATTTGCATTTCTCTAATAAATAGTGATGCTGAGCAGCTTTTCATGTGCTTCTTGGCATCTGTATGTCTTCTTTGGAGAAATGTCTGTTTAGGTCTTCTGCCCGATTTTGGATTGGGTTGTTTGTTTCTTTAATATTGAGCTGCATGAGCTGTTTATATATTTTGGAGATTAATCCTTTGTCCATTGATTTGTTTGCAAATATTTTCTCCCATTCTGAGGGTTGTCTTTTGGTCTTGTTTATGGTTTCCTTGGCTATGCAAAAGGTTTTTTTTTTTTTTTGCGTTACGCGGGCCTCTCACCATTGCGGCCTCTCCCGTTGCGGAGCACAGGCTCCAGACGGGCAAGATCAGCGGCCATGGCTCACGGGCCCAGCCGCTCTGCAGCATGTGGGATCTTCCTGGACCGGGGCATGAACCCACGTCCCCTGCATCGGCAGGTGGACTCTCAACCACTGTGCCACCAGGGAAGCCCTGCAAAAGCTTTTAAGTTTCATTAGGTCCCATTTGTTTATTTTTGTTTTTATTCCCATTACTCTAGGAGGTGGATCATAAAAGATCTTGCTGTGATTTATGTCAAAGAGTGTTCTTCCTATGTTTTCCTCTAAGAGTTTTATAGTGTCTGGTCTTACATTTAGGTCTCTAATCCATTTGGAGTTTATTTTTGTGTATGGTGTTAGGGAGTGTTCTAATTTCATTCTTTTACATGTAGCTGTCCAGTTTTCCCAACACCACTTATTGGAGAGACTGTCTTTTCTCCATTGTATATCTTTGCCTCCTTTGTCATAGATTAGTTGACCATAGGTGCATGGGTTTATCTCTGGGCTTTCTATCTTGTTCCATTGATCTATGATTTTGTTTTAGTGCCAGTACCATATTGTCTTGATTACTGTAGCTTTGTAGTATAGTCTGAAGTCAGGGAGTCTGATTCTTCCCGCTCTGTTTTTTTCCCTCAATACTGCTTTGGCTATTCGGGGTCTTTGTATCTCCATACAAATTTTAAGATTGTTTTGTTCTAGTTCCATAAAAAATGCCATTGGTAATTTGACAGGAATTGCATTGAATCTGTAGATTGCTTTGGGTAGTATAGTCATTTTCACAATGCTGATTCTTCCAATCCAAGAACATGGTATATCTCTCCATCTGTTGGTATCATCTTTAATTTCTTTCATCAGTGTCTTACAGTTTTCTGCATACAGGTCTTTTGTCTCCCTAGGTAGGTTTATTCCTAGGTATTTTATTCTTTTTGTAGCAGTGGTAAATGGGAGTGTTTCCTTAATTTCTTTTTCACATTTTTCATCATTAGTGTGTAGGAATGCAAGAGATCTCTGTGCATTAATTTTGTATCCTGCAACTTTACCAAATGCATTGATTAGCTCTAGTAGTTTTCTGGTGGTATCTTTAGGATTCTCTATGAATTGTATCATGTCATCTGCAAACAGTGACAGTTTTACTTCTTCTTTTCCAATTTTTATTCCTTTTATTTCTTTTTCTTCTCTGATTGCCGTGGCTAGGACTTCCAAAACTATGTTGAATAATAGTGGTGAGAGTGGACATCCTTGTCTTGTTCCTTATCTAAGAGGAAATGGTTTCAGTTTTTCACCATTGAGAATGATGTTTGCTTTGGGTTTGTTGTACATGGCCTTTATTATGTTGAGGTAGGTTCCCTCTGTGCCCACTTTCTGGAGAGTTTTTATCATAAATGGGTGCTGAATTTTATCAAAAGTTTTCTCTGCATCTATTGAGATGACCATATGGTTTTTCTCCTTCAGTTTGTTAATATGGTGTATCACATTGATTGATTTGCGTATATTGAAGAATCCTTGCATCCCTGGGATAAATCCCACTTGATTATGGTGTATGATCCTTTTAATGTGCTGTTGGATTCTGTTTGCTAGTATTTTGTTGAGGAGTTTTGCATCCATATTCATCAGTGATATTGGTCTTTTTCTTTTTTTGTAGTATCTTTGTCTGGTTTTGGTATCAGGGTGATGGTGGCCTCATAGAATGAGTTTGGGAGTGTTCCTTCCTCTGCAATTTTTTGGAAGAGTTTGAGAAGGATGGGTGTTAGCTCTTCTCTAAATGTTTGATAGAATTCACCTGTGAAGCCATCTGGTCCTGGACTTTTGTTTGTTGGAAGATTTTTAATCACAGTTTCAATTTCATTACTTGTGATTGGCCTGTTCATATTTTCTGTTTCTTCGTGGTTCAGTCTTGGAAGGTTCTACCTTTCTAAGAATTTGTCCATTTCTTCCAGGTTGTCCATTTTATTGGCATAGAGTTGCTTGTAGTAGTGTCTTAGGATGCTTTGTATATCTGCAGTATCTGTTGTAACTTCTCCTTTTTCATTTCTAATTTTATTGATTTGAGTCCTCTCCCTCTTCTTGATGAGTCTGGCTAATGGTTTATCAATTTTGTTTATCTTCTCAGAGAACCAGCTTTTAGTTTTATTGGTCTTTGCTATTGTTTTCTTTGTTTCTATTTCATTTATTTCTGCTCTGATCTTTATGATTTCTTTCCTTCTGCTCACTGTCGGTTTTGTTTGTTCTTCTTTCTCTAGTTCCTTTAGGTGTAAGGTTAGATTGTTTATTTGAGATTTTTCTTGTTTCTTGAGGTAGGCTTGTATAGCTATCAACTTCCCTCTTAGAACTGCCTTTGCTCTATCCCATAAGTTTTGGATCGTCATGTTTTCATTGTTATTTGTCTGTAGGTATTTTTTGATTTCCTCTATGTTTTCTTCAGTGAACTCTTGGTTATTTAGTAAAGTATTGTTTAGCATCCGTGTGTTTGTGTTTTTTATGTTTTTTTTCCTGTAATTCATTTCTAATCTCATAGCGTCGTGGTCAGAAAAGATGCTTGATATGATTTCAATTTTCTTAAATTTACTGAGGCTTGATTTGTGACCCAGTATGTGATCTATCCTGGAGAATGTTCTGTGCGCACTTGAGAAGAATGCGTGATCTGCTGTTTTTGGATGGAATGTTCTATAAATATCAATTAAATCTATCTGGTCTATTGTGTCATTTAAAGCTTCTGTTTCCTTATTTCTTTTCATTTTGGATGATCCATCCATTGTTGTAAGTGAGGTGTTAAAGTTCCCCACTATTATTGTGTTACTGTCGATTTCCTCTTTTACAGCTGTTAGCAGTTGCCTTATGCATTGAGGTGCTCCTATGTTGGGTGCATATATATTTATAATTGTTATATCTTCTTCTTGGATTGATCCCTTGATCATTATGTAGTGTCCTTCCTTGTCTCTTGTAACATTCTTTATTTTAAAGTCTATTTTATGTGATATGAGTATTGCTACTCCAGCTTTCTTTTGATTTCCATTTGCATGGACTTTTTCCATCCCCCACTTTCAGTCTGATTGTGTCCCTAGGTCTGAAGTGGGTCTCTTGTAGACAGCATATATATGGGTCTTGTTTTTGTATCCATTGAGCAAGCCTGTGTCTTTTGGTTGGAGCATTTAATCCATTCACGTTTAAGATAATTATCGATAAGGATGTTCCTATGACCATTTTCTTAATTGTTTTGGGTTTGTTTTTGTCTTTTCCTTCTCTTGTGTTTCTTGCCTAGAGAAGTTCCTTTAGCGTTTGTTGTAAAGCTGGTTTTGCGGTGCTGAACTCTCTCAGCTTTTGCTTGTCTGTAAAGGTTTTAATTCTTCCATCAAATCTGAATGAGATCCTTGCTGGGTAGAGTAATCTTGGTTGTAGTTTCTTCCCTTTCATCACTTTAAGTATATCATGCCACTACCTTCTGGCTTGTGGAGTTTCTGCTGAGAAATCAGCTGTTAACCTTATGGGAGTTCCTCTGTATGTTATTTGTCATCTTTCTCTTGCTGCTTTCAATAATTTTTCTTTGTCCTTAATTTTTGCCAGTTAGATTACTATTTGTCTTGGCGTGTTTTCTCCCTGGATTTATCCTGTATGGGACTCTCTGTGCTTCCTGGACTTGAGTGGCTGTTTCCTTTCCCATGTTAGGGAAGTTTTCGACCATAATCTCTTCAAATATTTTCTCGGGTCCTTTCTCTCCCTCTTCTCCTTCTGGGACCCCTATAATGCGAATGTTGTTGTGTTTAATGTTGTCCCAGAGGTCTCTTAGGCTGTCTTCATTTCTTTTCCTTCTTTTTTCTTTATTCTGTTCCACAGCAGTGAATTCCACCATTCTGTCTTCCAGGTCACTTATCCGTTCTTCTGCCTCAGTTATTCTGCTGTTGATTCCTTCTAGTGTATTTTTCATTTCAGTTATTGTATTTTTCATCTCTGTTTGTTCTTTAATTCTTCTAGGTCTTTGTTAAACATTCCTTGCATCTTCTCGATCTTTGCCTCCATTGTTTTTCCAAGGTCCTGGATCATCTTCACTATCATTATTCTGAATTCCTTCTCTGGAAGGTTGGCTATCTCCACTTCATTTAGTTATTTTTCTGGGGTTTTATCTTGTTCCTTCATCTGGTAGATAGCCCTCTGCCTTTTCATCTTGTCTATCTTTCTGTGAATGTGGTTTTTGTTCCACAGGCTGCAGGATTGCAGTTCTTCTTGCTTTTGCTGTCTGCCCTCTGCTGTATTCATTTTCTTAAAGGTGTCTTTTGATGAGTGGACGTTTTAAATTTGAATAAGTCTAATTTGTAAATGTTTGTTTCATGATTATTCTTTATGATTTTTTTTGAATTTATTTACTTATTTTTGGTCTTCGTTTCTGCGCGAGGGCTTTCTCTAGTTGCGGCAAGCGGGGGCCACTCTTCATCGTGGTGTGAGGGCCTCTCACTGTCGTGCCCTCTCGTTGAGGAGCACAGCTCCAGAAGCGCAGGCTCTGTAGTTGTGGCTCATGGGCCCAGTTGCTCCACGGCATGTGGGATCTTTCCAGACCAGGGCTCGAACCCGTGTCCCCTGCATTGGCAGGTGGATTCTCAACCACTGCAGCACCAGGGAAGCCCCTCTTTATGATTTTTTAATGATTATTGCTTTCTAAGTCCTCCCTAAGAAACCTGCCAAAGAAGTCTAGTCTCTAGTTGAGAAGATGGTCTACATTTTCTTTTAGAAGTTTTATAGTTTTAGCTTTTATGTTTAGGTCCCTGAGTCACCTTGATTTAACTTTTGTACAAGGTGTGAGGAGGTGAGGGTTGACGGCCACTGTTTCTCCATAATGGATATCCAGTTGTCCTAGAGCAATATGTTAAAAACATTTCCTTTCTTTATTGGATTGTTTTGTTGTTTTCATCAAAAAGCAAATGACCCTATAAACAAGGATATATTCCTGAGATCTCTACTCTGTTCCACTGAGCTATTTGTCTGTCCTTATGCCATTGCTCCAATGCCTTGATTACTGTCGCTTTATAGTAAATCTTTAAGTCAAGTTGTGTTAGTCTTCTCCCAATTTGTCCTTTTTTATGGCTGCACGGTCCGGTGTGTGGGATTTTAGTTCCCTGACCAGGGATTGAACCCAGGCCCCTGGCAGTGAAAGTGCTGAGTCACAACCATTGGACCGCCAGGGAATTCCCATCAATTTGTCCTTTTTCAGGATTGCTTTGGATATTGCTAGGTCCTTTGCATTTCTATATAAATTTTAGAATGAGTTTGTCATATTCTACGAAGTGGACTGATCGGATTATTTTTGGGATTGCATGAAATGTGTAGATAACTGACACCTTAAAAACATTGAGTATTCCAATTGATATATTTGGTATATCTCTATATTTGTTTAGGTCCTATTTAATTTATCTCAGTATATGTAGGTTTGTGTTTTTTTTTTGTTTTTTTTTGGGGGGCCCTACTGCACGACAGGTGGGCTTTCAGTTCCCTGACCAGGGATCAAACCTGCATCCCCTGCAGTGGAAGCATGGTGTCCTAACCACTGGACCGCCAGGGAAGTCCAGTATTGTAGTTTTTAATGTAATTTTAATGGAGCTTTGATGTAGAGGTTTTTCGTGTAGAGGTAAGGTCTTTTGTTAAATTTATTTCTGAGTACTGTTTTTTGACAATAGAGTAAGTGAAATTGTTTTTCTTATTTCACTTTCCAATTTTTCATTGCTAGAATATAAAAATACAATTGAGTTTTGTTTATTGTCCTTATATCTATGAGTTTGCTAGTTTATTTATTAGTTCTAGATGTTTTGTTGATTTCTTAAGGTTTTCTTTGTAAACAATCACTCATCTGTGAACAAAGTCAGTTTTAACTTCGCTCTCCAGTTTGTACACTTTTTATTTCTTTTCCTTGCCTTACTTCACTGGCTAGGACCTCTGGTATAGTGTGGAATAGAAGTGTTGAAAGTGGATATCCTTGCCTTATCCCAAATCTTAGGGGGAATATTTATTCAATATTTAACTATTAAGTATAATGTTAACAGGTTTTTTTTTTTTTTTTTTTTTGCGGTACGCGGGGCTCCCACTGTCGTGGCCTCTCCCGTTGCGGAGCACAGGCTCCGGACGCACAGGCTTAGCGGCCATGGCTCACGGGCCCAGCCGCTCCGTGGCATGTGGGACCGGGGCACGAACCCGTGTCCCCTGCATCGGCAGGCAGACTCTCAACCACTGTGCCGCCAGGGAAGCCCTTAACAGGGTTTTTAAAGATGCCATTAATTAGTTGAAATTTCCTTTTAATTGTGGTTTGCTAGAAGATTTTTTCCAAATGAGTGGCTGTTGGGTATTTTTTTTTCAAATGGTTTTCCTGAATCTATTTAAATAAGTGTTTTGTTTTTCTTTTTAGTCTGTTAATATGGTTAATTACATTGATTGGCATTGCATATGTTGAACCAAGCTGAGATTCCCAGGATACACCCAATATGGTTGTGATGCATTTTGTTTTTTATATGTTATTGGATTCTATTTGCTAATATTTTGTTAAGAATTTTTGCATCTAGGGGCTTCCCTGGTGGCTCAGTGGTTAAGAATCCACCTGCCAATGCAGGGGAAATGGGTTCGAGCCCTGGTTCGGGAAGATCCCACATGCCACAGAGCAACTAAGCCTGTGCACCACACCTACTGAGCCTGCGTGCCACAACTACTGAAGCCCGTGCACCTAGAGTCCGTGCTCCGGAACAAGAGAAGCCACCACAATGAGAAGACCGCGCACTGTAACGAAGAGTAGCCCCCGCTTGCCGCAAATACAGAAAGCCTGCGCGCAGCAATGAAGACCCAATGCAGCCAAAAATAAATAAAATAAATAAATTTAAAAAACAAAAGAAGAATTTTTGCATCTATGTTCATGAAGGATATGGGTCCGACATTAAAAGGATTTCTTTGTCAGGTTTGTTATCAGCATTACGTTGGTCCAGTAAAATGAGTTGGGAAGTGTTCTTTTCCATTTTCTGAGTTTTTGTAAGATGGAATTTAATTCCTTTTTAATAAAATTCACTGGTGAAGCCACATGAAGTTTTCTTTGTGGGAAGGATTTTCTGTGTGGATGTGTAGGAAGGTTTTTAATTATTGATTCGATTTCTTATTAGATACGTGGCTAGTTACATCTTCTATTTTATTTTATATCAATTTTGATAAGTTGTATTTTTCAAGGCATTTTTCAAGGCATTTGTTTGATCTAGGTTGTCTAAATAATTTTTAGTATAAAGTCATTTATGATATTTTATTATTATTCTTTAAATATCTGTAGGATTTGTAAGGCTGTCTCCTCTTTCATTCCTGATATTGGTAATTTGTATTTTATCTCTTCTTGGTCAGTCAGGCTAGGGGTTTATTAATTTTATTGATCTTTTCAAAGACCCAGCTTCTGGCTTTGTTAATTTTCTTTATTTTCTATTTTGATAATTTCTGTTCTTAAAAAAAATCCTGATTTCTACCTCCTTTGGGTTTGCATTGCTCTTATTTTTCTAGTTTCTTGAGGTGGAAACTTAGGTAATTTATTTTGCATGTATTTGATTTTCTAGTATAAATATTTAGATTATGAAGTTCCCACCAAGCATCGCTGTAGCTGCATCCCACAAATTTTGATGTACTGTATTTTTATTATGCATGTAAAAATGTTTAAAATTTTCCCTCATGATTTCTTCATTGACTCAATTATTATGTTTGTTGCTTAATATTCGAATATTTGTTTTTTTCCTATATGTCTAAATGCTAACGATTTAAAATTTAATTCCATCATGGACAGAAAATGCACTCTGTATTACTTCAATTTCATTTTCTTGAGACTTGGTTTATGGCCCAGGATATGGTCCATCTTGGTGAATTGTACTATGAGCATTTGAAAAGAAAAATGTGTATTCTGCTATTTTGGGGTATAGTGTTCTATAAATTTAAATCAGATCCACGTGGTTTATGGCATTGTTCAAGTCTTTTAAATTTGTAATGATGTAAAAAGTCTAGTTGTTCTGTCAGTTTCCAAGAGGAGTGTTAGATTTGGTCAACTTTTGTTTCATGCATTTTGAAGCTTTATCATTAGATGTAATTATAAATTTTTATGTCCTGATGAAAATGGACCATTTTACCATCATGAAATGTCCCTTTTAATCTCTTATAATACTCTTTGTCTTGAAGTCTCCTTTATTTGAAATAACATAGCCCCCATTCCAGCCTTTTTATGCCCTGATTTTATGCTGTATGATACATCTTTTCTCATCCATTTCTTTTCATCTATCTGTATTATTATATTTAAAGTGTGCTTTGTTAGTCAGAATATAGCCTGTTTTGTATTTGTTTTTTAATTCATTCTGACATTATCTGTTAACATTTTTCCCCCAATTTTTTTTTATTATTTAGGACCATAAACATTACCGTTAAACAATTACTAATGTATTAATCATACATTAATTACTGTATACTAATTTCTAACATATTTCTACTTTACACTATTTTAAGCAATTTCAGTGGTTAATTTCTTTTTTTAACATCTTTATTGGGGTGTAATTGCTTTACATTGTTGTGTTAGTTTCTGGTCTATAACAAAGTGAATCAGCTATATGTATACATATATCCCCATGTCCCCTCCTTTTATTATTTAGGACCATAAACATTACCGTTAAACAATTACTAATGTATTAATCATACATTAATTACTGTATACTAATTTCTAACATATTTCTACTTTACACTATTTTAAGCAATTTCAGTGGTTAATTTCTTTTTTTAACATCTTTATTGGGGTGTAATTGCTTTACATTGTTGTGTTAGTTTCTGGTCTATAACAAAGTGAATCAGCTATATGTATACATATATCCCCATATCCCCTCCCTCTTGAGTCTCCCTCCCACCCTCCCTATCCCACCCCTCTAGGTGGTCACACAGCACCGAGCTGATCTCCCTGTGCTATGCGGCTGCTTCCCACTAGCTCTTTTACATTTGGTAGTGTATATATGTCAATGCTACTCTCTCACTTCATCCCAGCTTACCCTTCCTCCTCCCCGTGTCCTCAAGTCCATTCTCTACATCTGCGTCTTTATTCCTGTCCTGCCCCTAGGTTCATGAGAGCAATTTTTTTTTTTTTACATTCTATATATATGTGTTAGCACACGGTATTTGTGTTTTCTCTTTCTGACTTACTTCAATCTGTGTGACAGACTCTAGGTCCACCCACCTTGCTACAAATAACTCAGTTTCATTTCTTTTTTTATAAAATAAATTTATTTATTTTATTTATTTATTTTTGGCTGCATCGGGTCTTCATTGCTGTGCACGGGCTTTCTCTAGTTGTGGTGAGCAGGCGTACTCTTTGTTGTGGTGCGTCGGCTTCTCATTGCAGTGGCTTAGGCTCTAGGCACTTGGGCTTCAGTAGTTGTGGCACGTAGGCTTCAGTAGTTGTGGCTTGCGGGCTCTAGAGCGCAGGCTTAGTAGTTGTGGTGCATGGGCTTAGTTGCTCCATGGCATGTGGGATCTTCCCGGACCAGGGCTCGAACCCATGTCCCCTGCATTGACAGGCGGATTCTTAACCACTGTGCCACCAGGGAAGTCCCTCATTTCTTTTTATGGCTGAGTAATATTCCATTGTATATATGTGCCATATCTTCTTTATCCATTCATCTGTCGATGGACTCTTAGGTTGCTTCCATGTCCTGGCTATTGAAAATAGTGCTGCAATGAACATTGTGGTACATGACTCTTTTTGAATTATGGTTTTCTCAGAGTATATGCCCAGTAATTGGAGTGTTTAGTCTTTTGCAGATACTATAATTATGGATATGATTTGATATAGTTTACAATTTTATTATTTGTCTGTCTTATATATATATATGTACTGTTTCTCTGTTCCACTTTTTCTGTCTTCTTTTGGGTTAAATAAATAATTTTAAGAACTCCATTTTCATTTATTAATTGACTATTTAGCTATACATTTTTGCATTTTTTAAAGCAGTTGCTTAGTGATTATTCATTCTGAACTTCGGCCACATTTTACTTAGATTTAATATTTTTACCATTTCACACAAAATTTAATAATTTACTGCCATCCCAACCTTTATGCTATATTTATCATACATATTACACTATGAACCTACCATACGATGGTATAATTTTTACTTTAAATGGTCAGATGCATTCTTCTTAGAAATTAAGATGAATATAATGTTTTATATTTACCTACATATTTAATATGTCCAGGGATTGTCATTCCTTCTTGAAGTTATGAGTTTCCATCTATGTCATTTCACTTCACTTGATGAACTTCATTTAGTATTCCTTGTAGTGCAGGTCTGCCGGGCAATGAATTATCTTAGTTTTTATTCATTTGAAAATGTTTTTTATTTCCCATTCATTGTGGTGGACAGAGCCTGAGGTGACTCCCAGTGATCCCCACCTTCTGGTGTTCATGCCTTTATGGACCACGCCCCCCCTTCCCCTTGAGTGTGGGCGGGACCTGTGACTTGCTTCTAACCGGATAGAATATGGCCAAGGTGATGGGTTGCCACTCCCATGATTATGTTACACTGTAAAAGACTCTGCCTTGCTAGCTGACTCTAGAGGTTCTCATTCATTTTCTGGCTCTGAGCAAGCAAGCTGCCAGGGCAAGAAATTGTAGGCAGCATCTAGTTGAGGATGGCCTCATCTTACAGACTTTAAGAAATGAATTTTGCCACCAACCTAAGTGAGTTTGGAAAAAGATTCATTGTTGTTAGTCAAGCTTCCAGATGAGGACTGAGCCCCGGCTGACACCCTGAGGGTAGCCTTACAGAGGACCCTGTTGAGTCATCCTCTGATTTCTGACCCAATGTGAGATAATAAACGTGTTGTTTTAAAGCCACCAAGTTTGCAGTAATTTCTTATGCAGCAATACATTCATTTTTGAAGTCTATTTTAGTGGATTTAGAATTCTGGGTTGACAATTTTTCCTTCATCACTCTAGACATTATTCTATTGTCTTTTCTCCTCCATTATGTCTGATGTAAAGTCAGAAGTCATTCAAATCACTGCTCCCTGCCACGTGTAATTTTTCTCTGGCTGCTTTCATGATATTTTGTCTTTGATTTTCAGCAGTTTGGTGTGATATATCCGTATGTGGTTTTCTTTGTATTTTTTCCTGCTTGGGGTTTGTTGAGCTTGACTCTAAATTTATAACTGTCACCTGAATGGGAAAATTTTGGCCATTATTTCTTAAAAAAATTTTTTTTTTGTCCCCTTCTCTCCTTGCCTTCTGGGACTCCATTTATACATATGTTAAACCTTTTAGTATTGCTCCACAGATCCCTGAGGTCCTGTTAAATTTTTTTTTTTTGTCTTTTTCTTTCTGTTCTTCAGATCGGATAACTTCTACCTACCTTCCAGCATATCTACTCTTCTGTCACCTTCAATCTCTTGTTAAACTCATCCAGTGAACTTCTGAAAAAAAAATCCAGGTATTGTAATTTTTAGTTCTAGAATGTTCATTAGGTTCTTTGCTGTAGTTTCTATTCATCTGTTGAAATTCCCTATTCATTTTTTTGAAGCATGTTTTCTTTTGAGTTCTTGAGCATAGTTATAATAGCTGCTTTAACATTATTTTGTGTGGGTTGGAATTTCTGAGATGCAGTTGCTGAGACAGATTTATGGTGTAGTAACACCTGTGAAAGGAAATGGCAGGATGCAGGCTTGGGCAGGGGAGCCATCACATCATGATGTACACCTAATACTGTCTCTGCCAGCCTGACAAGGGAGCTCTGAGGCAACAGTTGCCCATGAAAGGAGTCCCTCACTGGGCAGAAACAGCTAAGCCCTCATACCACTTGCTTGCATATTGACCAGAAGCCACTTGGTGAGGATGGGGCTAATGGTATCTGTTAATTTCTTTCAGCCTTAGCTGGTTGTAGTGGCTTTGAAATATGTGAACTTGGCTAGGCTGAGCAACATTTTACAAATTCTCTTATGTATATATTTCTTGTTAGTGTGGGCCTCAAGAGAGATTCTTTTGGGAGATTTTGAAGGCAGAGGTGAAACAGCAGCTAGTTTGTGGCTCACACACATTGTCATCTGTCTGCTGGCTCACCACGATGATGGTGAGTTCTTGCATATCCTTGAGTATCTTTCTTCTACCCTATCATGTGAATAATTACTTAGCCAGCAGTCCTTTTGTCTCCATGGATTGTACAGGCTATCCAGACCTTTTCTCAGTTCAGGGAAATTTTCTTCTGGTCTGAGCTTAATTTTTGCCTCATTTCCTACTCTTGTTTTGTCTCCATCTGGCACTCGTGTCTTTGCATGTTAGGATTCCTGGATCTTTCCTCTAAATCTTTTATCTTTTTTTCCTTCATGACTTTTGTCTTGTTGTCTTTTTTCTCTAAGCTTTAAGATATTTCTTCTACGTGATCTTCCAGGTTTCTGATTCAGGGCTCAAAAATGACATCCTTTCCTTTAATTCATCTATGGGTTTTTTTTTTTTAAGCTCAAAGTTCTTGTTTTTAAGTTTCAAATCTTTTTGTGATGGGTTTTTGTCTCTTCTTCTAGCCTGCTATCATTTTTAAAATTCAGGTGTTAATTGGTCTCTTCCAGCTGCAGTTCTGTTCAGTGGCCATGTCGTCTGAATGTTCTATCTCATCCTCCTCTGAGGTCCTTCGGTTGGGCTGTTATCTTTTGCTGTCTGCTCCTTAGGGTTTAGATCTGGCTGAGATGTGTCTTTAAAGATGGGCAGAGGAAAGGGGTGTCTGGCCCTGAAGACCTGTAATCCATGGGAGGCTGTTGGCCCCCTGCCAACGCATCCAAAGGAGGCTTCTCTGTTCCCTGGTCTCTCTGGACTCTTCCAGACTTGAGGGTGGGTAGCTCAGACCATGCCAGAAACTTCCTGGCACTTTAAAGGTCAGGAAGGCTCAGCAACTCATGCCGAGTCTATAGATCCTGAAAGCCCAGTTTGCCCCTGGTGTGGCCACTTTTCACTTTTACCCCTGCACTGCTCACTAGTTAACTGTCCAGGAGGGAAGGAGTCTCACAGCGGTGATTTCCTGAGGAACCAGCTCTTACTCAGGAAAGGCAATAGCCTGGAGTGAGGATGGGAAGAAAAAGAAGTCCTTTCAGACTCCATTATCTTCAGAATCCCCATGTCAAAGTATAATTTCCAAAATGTTGAAAACTTAACTTTCCATAAAGTGAGCATGTGTCAAAGATTTAATTAACTCCTTGAAATGAGGGAACCAGCAAGATGGTAAGGAGAGTTCAAAAAAGTATGAGGCAGAAATATTTATAGTCACTTGAAAGAAAGAATGTTGGAATAAGATTGCTAAAGTACGTGTAAAAGAAATCTGTAAGCTTTGGGTTATCATCTTTTCATTTACTTCTTTACAGGATAAAAATTCATTGGTCACTTGGTTTTTAGGGTTAGCATCTATGCTTTCAGAGTTGTAAAGAAGCCTGATCAATAGTAACTACAGTAAACACTGCTAAAGCAGTGCTGTCCAAAAGAAATATAATGTGAGCCCCCGAAGTAAACCACATATGCAATTACTCATTTTATCTACTTTAACTCAATGTGTTCACCGTAGTATCATTTAAACATGTGTTGTGGGTTGAATTATGTCACCCCAAAAGATATGCTGCAATTTTAAGGCAGCAGTCCCCAGTCTTTTTGGCACCAGGGACCGGTTTCGTGGAAGACAATTTTTCCACAGACCAGGGTGTGGGGGATGGTTTCAGGATGATTCAAGCACATTACATTTATTGTGCACTTTATTTCTATTATTATTACATTGTAATATATAATGAAATAATTATACAACTCACCATAATGCTCACAGGAGGTAGAGATCAGGTGGTAATGTGAGTGATGGGGAGCGGCTGTAAATACAGATGAAGCTTCGCTCTCTTGCCTGCCGCTCACCTCCTGCTGTGCAGCCCGGTTCCTAACAGGCAATGGACCGGTAGCAGTCCATGGCCCGGGGGTTGAGGACCCCTGTTCTAAGGTATGCTGAAGTTACCTTATTTGGAAATACATTACTTGCTGATGTAATTAGTTAAGATGAGGTCGTACTGAAGTAGGATGAGCCCTTCATTCAGTAATGACTGGTGACCT
This sequence comes from Lipotes vexillifer, assembly GCF_000442215.2. Lineage (NCBI taxonomy): Eukaryota > Metazoa > Chordata > Mammalia > Artiodactyla > Lipotidae > Lipotes > Lipotes vexillifer. Next base: position 3,052,040 of record NW_006791814.1, on the reverse strand, counting down.
TCTAAGAGAAGCAGATTCCATGTGATGATATAGGCATACAGGGAGAAGGCCATGTGATGACAGAGGCAGAGATTGAAGTGATGCAGCTCCAAACCAAGGAGTGCTGCAGATTGACAGCCACCACCATGAGCTGGGAATAGGTGAGGAAGGGTTCACTATAGGTTTCAGAGGGAGCATTGTTCTGCTGACACCTTGATTTTGGACTTCAAAACCCCAGAACTATGGGACAATAAATGTCTACAGTGGTAAGCCACCCCGTTTGTGGTACTTTGTTGTAGGCGTAGGGAACTAATACAATGTGTAACATAAACATTAATGAGATATTTGACGTTGTTTTTTTTCTTACTAAATCCTTGAAATCCAGTGTGTATTTAACACTTAGAGCTCATCTCAGTTTGGACCAGCCACATTTCAAGTGCTCAATAGCCACATGTGGCTGATGGCTACCGTACTGGACAGTATAGTTTCTAGAGAATCGGATAATGCGGAATGGGGCAACTGCTTGGCAACACCCAGCACTGAAAGAACACAGTAATTTTCTTGCCTCATTTCCAAGTGTTGGCCAATTTTCCTTAATGTTGTCTTCTGCCATAACAGCTGTGAACTGACAGTAGAACCTGGTAGAGGAGAGGCTAATAAAGGGGTAACCGAATGAGAAAGGGCTCTGAAAAAGCAGAGATGTCTGAAATTTTGAGCTTGGGGCCAGGATTCCTACTTGCCTATAAGATACTTTTGTTCAAGTTTGAAAAAAGGGCTACTCTGGGTGGATGAGTTAGAAAGGGCACGCATGTCTGGGCATCTCTTGCCAGGGGGTAGGACTTGGAAAGCAAAGGTGGGTTGGATTTCAGTTCCTCCTGGCACCTTGGCTAAGCACCCTTGTGCAGTGCCCGCCCTGTACAACCACACTGGCAGACCCCACCAAGAATGAGCCTCAGATGGCAGGGTGATGGGACCTTCTCCACTCTGGCAGGAAAGGAAGGTGAGGGAGTGAGGGGATGTGGCTGGAAGCAGGACAGAGCGAGGGATATGGAAGGAAGTTGAGGGGTTCTGTTTGATGGCATTATTTTCACTGTGAAGGAGAGATGGGCTGAGAGTGAGTGTCAGAGGTTCGGTGGGAGAGGCAGGTCTAAAACAGTCTCCATGGAGAAGACAAGAGGACATGAGACAGAGAGGGGCAGGGCACAACCTTTAAAAGACTGACATAGCCATTGAGGACACAATATAAACTGGTTAGAGCCAACTAGGTCCAAGATGGCAGAAGATTCAACTTCCAGCGGACCTTGAGCCTCATTATATGCTCATTGTAATACTCTGGCATATGCTAAATGACACACCCACAGGCGCCATAACGCCAAAAAGTGGGCAGTGACCCAATTCCTAGAAATCTCCACCTCTTCCCCAAAATACTTGGAATAATCCCCCCACCCATTAGCCTATGACATTACCCAGCCTATAAAAACTAGCCACCCCATATTTCGGGGCCTCTCGCCTTCTGAGATGGCCCGCACTCTGTCTATGGAGTGTGTATCTCCCTGAATAAACCTTCTTTCACTTTACTATGGCTTGCTCTTGAATTCTTCCCTGCGTGAAGCTAAGAACCCACACTTGGTGGCCATCCCAGGGACCCGTGGAACGTGACCGTCCTCTCATGCCCCACTCTCTTTCCGGCAGCAGACAGACTGGGACCAATCAGGAGGTTGTGAAGCAGATGTAAAGGCCTAACAGATGTTTGTCTGGAGCAGAAGGCAGGAGTGACAGAGGTTTGAAAGTGAGCAGCAAGTTCACCAGGGAAAAAGACCATCCTCAGGTGCAGATGTGCAGGATGGGCAGGAGGGAAGAAGGATCGGCTGCTGGCCAGACACGAGACAAAACCCCGGCAGCTGGCTTTCGTCAACAGCAAGTTCACCAGGGAAAGAGACCATCCTCAGGTGCAGATGTGCAGGATGGGCAGGAGGGAAGAAGGATCGGCTGCTGGCCAGACACGAGACAAAACCCCGGCAGCTGGCTTTCGTCAAATGCTGTGTGCCAGCGCCTCTTCCAAGAACTTTACAGATATTATGTCTCAGTTGTTGTTGCTTCCACTGGGCAGCTGAGAAAAGCAAAGCACAGAAAGATTAAATCATTTGCTCAAGGTTACAAAGCTAGTGAAGTGGCAGAGCCAAGATTTGAACCTTGGCCATCTGGCTCTAGCAGCTTTGTAGGAAACTGTGAGAGGACTTCCCTTTTACCAGAGGTTTCTATGAGTTCATGGGGTCAGTCTCAAGGATGGGGTAAGGTGATTTTTCAAAAGCCAAAAGATAATTGTTTGTTTTGTTGAGTCAAGTCTAAACATTCTGATATCACAATGTTTAAATGCCATCTGCCCACAGGGAGGATCTGGGAACCACGGGTAGGTCTGCTTTGTGCTCCAGGCTCAGAGACAGACTTGGGTGGGGGACTGGATGGTGAGGTCAGGGAGTGACACTCTTCTTTCATTAGTTGGGGAGGGAAGAGGCTAGAGGAGTATAGACCCTGGAGTCTTATTTCTACTTGTAGAGCCCTTCATCTGAGAGAAACCATTTTTCCATTTTCATTATTTTTTAATTTAGGAAAACATGCCAAAACCAGCTTTATAATAATCTCAGTACTCGTTTTATAAAACGCAACATTTCCACGGAAGCTACCAGCAGAATCATTTCTGTCAGCCACCAGCCTTGTAAAAGGAGTGAATGCATTTTCTGTGCCCATAATCACCCCTCTGTGAGAATGAGGTCAATTTCAATGATTATCTAATGAAGGAATAACTCAGCATTAAAAAAAAAAAAATTCAGAGTGCCTAGGAAACCTAGAGGCAAAAAGGCAAAGGAAATTTGATCTAATGAAGACTGAAATCTTTTTTAAAGGAAAGCTTTATTATTTTTTCTCCAAAAACTTCATTTTAAAAACAGTAGGTTGGTTTATCAACAAATCGCTATTTAAGGAATTGAATAAGGAGCTGATTATACAGCTGGCAAAACCTCACTATTCCAACACATTCTGAGATGGTCTAATTTAGTGAAAGGTCTGAATCAGTTTGAAGCACGTGGTTTTGTAGACTCAGACTGAGTCGAGAAACTCATTCTTTCAGATTGTGACCTCCAGAGCCTGGGGAAATTTGCAGCAACAAGCTGATAAAGATGGTTTTAATTAGCATATCAATTGTGCAGTATTAATCACCTACTTCCTCAGGTTTGTACTATTTATTGTACAGGAGTCAGTCTCCCATTTGGGGTCTGGTCCCTGTTGGTGTTTGCACACCTGATTAAGACTCCCAGTCCAGTGCTCTTTGTAATGAATGTCAGAGCACTTGGTATATGGCAGTCACATTATTAATACAAGAAGAGAATGTTAGAAAATGGTTCTCTGCTGTGTCTTTGACATTTCCCCTATAATCTTGTCAGTTACTGATTCGGTTTCTCTATGTCATAGTAACATGTATACAGCAGTTATTATGTACCAGGTATCATCCTGAATATTGCATATATCCTCACTTAATCAATCCTATCAACGACCTTATGTTCTATTATTGTCATCCCCCAGTTTATATTTAGAGAAACTAAGGTCCAGAGAAGTGATGTAAAATGCCTAAAACAGATTCCCATAGTTTCCCACAATCCTTAGTATCTCAGTATTTTTTCCATGGTATCCAAAGGCCAAAAGAAATACCTAGTAGTTCTGTTTATTAAGTAGTTAGGTCCAAACAGCTACTTATAAATATTTATGTCCTAACAGCTTAGTAATTATTGGAAAAAATAATTCACACAAATTGAAAAAAATTCTGTTCCATCTTAAATAAGCAGAATTACATAGTGAGGGGATGTGTATGCCTGTTGGGCTCTGCACATCTTCTCAAAACTCAGACTCAGGTGCGACGTTGCCATCTTCATTTTTTGTTCCACTTTGGTTTTCACATGGTATTTGTTTTTTATTACTGTAACCACTGAAGACCCAGCTTTGCAAGGATCTGGTGTCATCAGAAGGAATGTAGCACAAATTAATGTTGAAACTGTGACTACCATGAGCTGTAGTTTGTGGATGTACGACAGATATCACTGTGTTCCTCTTGAACATTTAAGATAACCAATGGTACCCCTCTGTGTTTGCCGCAGTGCCCAGGGGTGTCTTGGCACATAGTTTGGGAACTGTGGGCCTACAAGGGCGGGGCTAGTGAAAACAAGGCCTTGAACCCAAGCACTCTTCTTCCTGAGCCCATATGTTTGGTACTAGGCTGTTTTGCTTAGTACATCCCATCCCATAGCCCTTACTCTTTAGGAAACAGGCTTATTCATTCAGCAGATGTTTTATGAGCTGCTACTCTATCCCAGACCTTGGGCTGGGGTGGTGAAGGGACAAAGATTCATTTGCTCTAGGGCTCGTTTTTCAATCATTTTGTCATGTAGGAAAAGAATTGCAGTTCAGCTATGATAGAAGGACGTACAAAATACCACCTTATCGAGAGAGGGGTCCTGAAGGTGACATGGGGTGGTACTGATGTAACTGCCATGAAAGGTTATTTAGGCTACACCGATAGACATTTGGTTTTCAGAGTGAAGTAAGTGCTGCCCTTTTCATTCTGTGCAGATCACTCCAGAATTATGTTCAGTCTGGAGAAGAGACAAATCAGGGGTTTCAGTAGGCATCTTGTCACCTCTGAAGGCTGCTGTGGACAGAAGCAGGAGGCATGGATCAATAATAAGTCTGTGATGATGAACTTTGGGCAGAGCAAGTACTGAGCACCCCGTCACTGGAGCTATGTAAGAAAGAGTATGCAGTAGAGACCTACTTCAGAGGTCGCTGGGGCAGGTGGCCCTTGAGGTCCTCTGCAACTCTGAAAAAGGCTGATTTTTCAAAGCTGCCTTCTCACTGTCCACACTTGTCTCCCTTGTCACTGACTCTGAGAATCCAACATGCCTGTCACTGCCCTTGAGACAGCACTGCTGTTGTCTTAGACATGGAAACTGGGGTTGGAAATTGACTTCTCTTGGTTCATTTGAAGTGCATTTGTCTGGGGATCCCGGCAGCACCTCCTGTCTGAGGTCGAGGTGAGGGGAGGAGGGAGGAAGGGCTGCTGCCTGACATCCCTTAGAGGCTGATGGTGCTGGCCCCTTGCTGGAGGTGGAGGGTGGGCACCTGATTCCCCTCACTGCTGCTGAAGTGTCCTTGAAAATACACAGCTCACCTTGGGCCCCTCCTGCTCAGATTCCTCCAGTGGCTTCCCACTGCTTTCTGGATAAAGTCCAAACTTCCATATTCAGCACTGAGGTCCCCCGTGGCAAGGCCTCTGCCTAACTTACCAGCCTCGTCTTTCCCAGAGGTCCTGTGATCTAGTCGTATTGGGTGACTCATAATTCTCTGAAGAGTCCTCTATGCCTTTGCTTATGCTGTTCCCTCTGCCTGGTTTACCCTTCCTGGTTTGTCTACTTGGTAAATCCTACTCATCTTTGTAGGTCTGGCTCAGTCCTCTCCTTTGCTGTGGAGGGCTTAAAATCATAGCCATTTATTTAATTCACAATTCTGTAGTTTGGCAGTTTGGGCTGGGCTCAGTTGGGTGGTTCTTCTGGACCAGCCTGGGCTCACTCATGAGTCTGCAGTGTGCCAGTGGGTTGACTGGGGCTGGCTGGCTTATCGTGGCCTCACTGGGATGTCTGAGATGATGGACAGGTGGTCTCTCTCTGCATAGCTCTGTGTGGCCCTCATTCTCCGGGAGGGTAGCCCAGATTTCTTCACGTGGTGGATTCCAAGAGCCGACAAAGGGGACAAGCCCCACTTCTCAAGAGCTTTTCAAATCTTTGCTTGCATCCTGTTTGCTAAAGTCCTGTTGGCCAAAACGAGTCACCTGACAGAGCCGAGTCAGAGTGGAAGGAGACTCAAAGTAACAGCAAGAAGGTGCACATACGGGATGTGGAGGGGATTGTGTTTTTGTAATCTTCCACAGCTAGACAGCCTTCATGCCAAGAGGATCTGTTTGAGCTCACTGAGCTGTGAGCTCCTGGAGGCCTTGGTTTGAGATGCCTCAGTTTCCCCAGAGCTTTGCACAGAGCAGGTGCTTTGTAATTACTGGCTTCTGCTTCAGTACCCACGTGGCCAACTTGAGCCTTTGGTTCAAAGGAATGGCCAGAGAACCCAAGGTGAAGCTAGTTGCATGTCAGGGGAAGGAAGGACAGGCAATCTTTTACACATTTTTGCTCAGCAGCTCAGGGGTGTAATTTGTCCCAAAGAACGATCTCATCTGATTCAGCCACAGTCTGGTCTCCACCTTTAAATGTTGGGAACTGCATAAATCAGCACATTTCCCCCAAAGCAGTGTCTATATACAGCCCTAACAGGCTGCTTGCCATAATTAGGCCCCAGCAATGATTGTTTTTGCTCCCTGTGTTTTATCACCAGCCTTCCCAGGGAAGGGGAGGGATATGATCAGTGTTAGGATGTTTATGTGCAACCCCAATGTTTGAGAGGTCTGGGGCAAGCGTACAAATGGAAGCTCTGGTCTGGAGCCCATCCTCTTCTCTTCCATCCCCAGCTTTGCCTTTGCACCATGAGGGGTCTCCCTACATGCATATGGTCACCGTACTCTGCATTTCCCATTCCTTTCCACCTCCTTTATCCCCATGCGGATGACCTCCTTTTGGCCCTTTGAGGCTAGGGAAGCACACAGTGGGGACAGTCCACTCTTGGGAGGAAAGACCCAAAGAATTTATGCAGGTCCTGGAAGCCAGCCCAGGACATGTAGGCAGGGAATTCTGGGGACTTGGGGAATTGCAGCGTGGTCTAGGAATGGGGAGGGGTTACAGGTGTGTAAGGTATGGAGGTCCATCCTCTTGGACCTCCAGATTCCTTGCCCTGTGGGCAGCAGCACTGGCCATTGGAAGGCCAGAGAAAGACCCTTCAAAGTAGAGACTCAAGGCAGGGAGGCCCTGGTAGCTGGCGTCAAAGGGTGATACTCTGTGTGTGTGCAAAGCTAGAGGGGCATGGGGATCTCGAAATCTGACCCTGTCCCACTGCTAGCAGGACTGGGCCTCCCAGAGTTCTAGGAATCACCTGAGTGGAGCCAGGCCTGTTTGGAGTTCTGGAAGCAGCAGCCATCACTCCTGTTTGCATAGCCCTCTATTGAAATGAAGAGCTTTCACATCTGTTTCTGTGTGGCTGTCACTGCCAACCTGTGGGGTTACTAGGAAAGGGAGTCTTGTCCCCCACTGAACAGATGAGGAAGCTGAGGCTCAGAGAGGTGATGTGATTTTCTACGGATCTCACACCTATCAGTTGTGGAGCTGGGCTTGAGTCCCAGTGGTGGACTCCATGTGCAGTGTTCCCGCTACCGCATCTATCATTGAGTTTTGGAATAGATCTGAAATGTCTCAGTCTATATCACTGATACCTGTAATTGTATGAACACTCCCTTAATGATGGCAATTGATGCTGTGTCCAGTTTTTTGCTGTTATGAACAATGTGGCAGTGAGCAGCCTTGTACTGTCAATGCAGCACTAGATGTATGGGATGGAATCCTGCCACTGTTGTGGACAAAGTTACTAAAGCTCACTTTCTCCTTTCGTATAACAGGGGTAATAGTACCATCTGTGTGAGATATTGAATAAATGAATGAATGGATGATGATAATGATGATGATGGTGGCATCTGGTCTACCTGAAAATTACATGCCTTGTTTGGTGTTCTGGTTTACACACCAGGTGGGCTTTTTTGGTTAGAGGCAGCATCTCTGTACCTAACATATGCTGGGACCCCCAACAAGATTTAACCAGTTTAGGTTCAGAACGAGGGCTCTGATGAGTTCACCTAGGTCCTGTACTCTATCTACACTTGCTCTCTTGACTATTGTACCACCTGTATGCTGATGACTCCCAGGTTTATATCTCTAGGTTATACCCTTTCCACTGAGTTCCAGAAGCATCCATCCATCCTATTGACTCAATCTTCAAAAAAATTCCCAATTTTTCTCTGTCTCCCCTACTATAGTTCAAGCTGTCATCATCTCTCTTGCTGTCTTCCAACTTCTCTATTGAACATTTAGCTTGTTTGCTTTAACTCTCTCTGGTTTTATGGTAAATACCTTTGAAACTGTACATTTTCCTCCACGTATTGCCTTAGCCTATTGTCCCAAATTTTGACGGTAGTACTTAGTTGCCTAGTTATTATAATTACTTATTATTCCATAGATTATTTAGAAGTATATATTTAGTTTTTCTGTTCATCTCTTCCTTCTAGAATGCACACTCCGTGAGGGCAGGGGCATTGCCTATTTTGTTCACTACTATATTCTCTGAACAGTGCTTGACACATGGGTAGAGCTCAATAATGGGAGAGTTCATGAATTCATTGAGAGAACTAAATGATAGACCAGTGCTCTCCAACAGAAATAGAATATCAGCTGCAAATGTGAGCTGCATATATAATTTAAAAATTTCAAGTAGCCACATTCCAAAAGTAAAAAGGAATAAGCATAATTAATTTTAATAATACATTTTATTTAACTCACTATATTAAAATATTATTTCACCATGCAAATGATATAAAATTATTAATGAGATATTTCACATTCCTTTTGCATGCAAAGTCTTTGAAAATGGAAGTGTATTCTACATTTATAGGACATTTTAAATTCCAATTGGCCAATTTTCAGGTGTTAATAGCCACATCTGGGTATTATTATTAGACGACACAGTTCTGGAAAAGGAAGACTTGTTCCAGGGTCCAGAAGAGGCTTTTCTCCCTTGGGCCATTTTTGTTGCAGGAAGGAATTCTGAATCAATAATGAATCTCAGATTTAAAACTAAACAGCTGTGATGGAATTAGAATATCAGCGTTTTGTGATCCCCAGTGAAATAATGGATCTAGGTCATGATGGTCAATGGTTGCTGACATCACAAGAAGGGAGGCCAGTTGGCATCTCCAGCCTCCTGACAGAATGCAACGGCCCCTCCAAAGTAGACCTGACAACAGATCAAATTGGAATTTGAACAAACCTCTAGATTCAGCCCCAACTGACAGAATTTACAACTCAGAAAGTCTGAGGAACATATTAAATGATACCACAGGGATGAAACAAAATCCAGACTGTGGGAAATGTCAGGACAAATGACCAGTTTCTTTCAACAAATGAATTGCAAGTTAAAAACAAAACAAAACAAAACCCAAACAAAAACCCAAAACACAACAATAAATGAAGGGGAAACCTATAGATTTTAAAAGGCTCAAAAGACACTGAACCGGGGGCTTCCCTGGTGGCGCAGTGGTTAAGAATCCACCTGCCAATGCAGAGGACATGGGTTCCATCCCTGGTCTGGGAAGATGCCACATGCCTCGGAGCAACTAAGCCCATGTGCCACAACTACTGAGCCTGGCTCTAGAGCCTGCCAATGCAGAGGACATGGGTTCCATCCCTGGTCTGGGAAGATGCCACATGCCTCGGAGCAACTAAGCCCATGTGCCACAACTACTGAGCCTGTGCTCTAGAGCCCACGAGCCACAACTACTGACCCCGTATGCTACAACTACTAAAGCCCGTGCACCTAGAGCCCACGCTCATCAACAAGAGAAGCCACCGCAATGAGAAGCCCATGCACCACAATGAAGAGTAGCCCCTGCTCGCCACAACTAGAGAAAGCCCGCGTAGCAGTGAAGACCAAACGCAGCCAAAAAAAAAAAAAAAAAAAAAAAGACATTGAACCAGTTGTAACGTGTAGACTTTTATCAGGATCCTGATTAATAAATTATAGAAAAATATTTATGAATTCATGAAACAATTGATGATTTGACATATATTTGAAGCCATTAAGGAATTCTATTCTTATTTGGAGAGATAATGGTATTGTTACCTTGTAAAAATACTTATTTTAGAGATACATACAGAAACATTTAGGTTGAAATGATAAGATGCCTGGGATTTGCTTGGAAATCATTTGGAAGGGGTAGGTGCGAGTGGGTAAAGAAGAAGCAAGATCAGCCATGAACTACTAACTGGAGAAGTGGAGTGATGGGTATCTGGGAGTTCATGACTACAGTTCTTGCTACTTTTGTTTATGTTTGAAGTTTTCCACGATAACATGTAGAAAAAGCGGAAGTAAACAGCTGATCCGCTCTTCTCCCACGCGCTTCCTGACCTCGCCACCACCTAAGGCTGAGGCTGGCTGGACTTGAGCTGTACTCCCCGGAGCCACCAGGAGGTGGCGCCGCCGCCGCTCTGCTGGCTGCTGCTCTGAGGGCCTAGAGGCACAGGGAAGCCTCCAGCCTCCTCCACCCGGAGGCTGCCAGGCTACTACTCTTCCATACAAGGCGGGATGCGGGGAGAGGGGACATGGGTCCAGCAGGGATTTGTGCTTTCCAGTGTGTGTTGCAGGACGCTTCTGACCTCCATCCTTCAGGGTTGTGGTCACTCCTGATCCACTGTCATAGGCTGGGGGAGGGACCTTGTCCTGGCCTTCTGCCCTGATTCATTGAACCCAGTCTAGGCTCCTGAGCTCCACCTTGATCCCTATCAAGCTCCACCTTGATAGGGTCCCTATCCCTTCTCCTCTGGCCTCCCCACAACACCTGGAGGCTGCACTCCCGCTTCCACTCTGGTCAGGGGTACCACCCGCTGCCCCACACTCCTGCTGCTGCCCATCCCCCATCTCCTCATCCCAGACTTCCCTTTCAGGGCTGGCCAGATGACCCCTATTTCTGGACTTCCAGGTGCAAGGCGTCCATTTGGAGGCAGAACCACGTCTGTAGGCTTGGCTGTGGTATTTAGCCATGGACAAGCAATGGACCAGGAGTCAGTAAACTTTGGTCCTAGCAAAGCTTCCCTTGAGTAGGTCATGCCCCCTCTAACAAAATGCTGTGGTTGAGAGTGTAGAACAGTGGTTTTCTAACTTTTTAGGGGTGGAACTTGATTTCCAGAATCCCAATATGTAAAATCAGCAGGAGTGGAGCATCCTGGCTCCCTATGGGGTAGGTTTAGTCCTCCGGCCCCCGCACCCACCCCAGGGTGAAAATCACTGGGTGTCCTCACCTTGGATTCCTTCCCTTTCTCACTGGCTGTCAGCCCAAGAGTTCCTACAGGTTGGTCTGAGACTCTAGTCTAAAGTCCCGGCATTGCATTCATTCATCCATCCGTCCAGCATTTACCAAGCTTGAGCTCTAGGCTGAACCCCCAGTGAGGAAAGTTGACCAGCATGAAGACTCTGTCTTTACGGACCCACAGCCTGGTGAGCAGACCATGCGATCTGGGGAATGCCCTACAAGCAGGTGGTCCCAAGTTCAGGCACACGAGGAGAGGGCGACTGCCAGTTGAGGGAGCCAGGGCAGGTTTCTTGGAGGAGGTGACATTGGCCGACCTTGAGGGAAGCCACGTAGGGGGTGAGTTGGAAGGGAGGAGGAGAGTCTGGAAGACAGCGAGACCCTTCATTGGCGCCGCCACCTAGAGGGGAGCCCCGGGAACGACAGGGGAGGGCGCTTGCTGCAGACTGTGGTTTGGGTGGAGCGTGTAGACCCCCGCTTGATGCTTGGTGAGCATTTATCCATCAGGCCGCCCACACCGATGAAGCAGCGAGTCACCACTCCTGAAGTGCCACTACAGCATGTCTGGAAGGAAATCCACTTCCCTCACAGAGCGAAATTGCCAATAATCGGTGTTGCTGACAGCATGAATAGCTTCACGGGCCCCTGATGCAAGACTGAATACTGAGTGTTCCTTCCAAGTGCTGGGGGTGCATTGGCAAGAGGGTGCCAAGATTTTAAAGCCCCCCCTTCTTAGGCAGAATGCCTCTCCACAAATGGAATCTTGCTGAGATTTTAATTAAGAACAGTGTGCATAAAACTCACTGTTCCTAAGTAAACAAACATTAAGCAAGATGCTTCGCTTTTGTGTTATGGGCTCTTAAGAGATGGGAAAAATTGGGACAGGAGAGGTGGGTGGAAGATATTGAGGGGGAAGAGGAAGAAAGACTCCGACTGAGAAGAAAATAGATTCCAGGTCAGGGAGGGAGAGAAGGCAGAAAGGCAGACATACACACTTCAAAAGGAAGAGGAGGAGGGGCAGATGGAAGGTTCTATCTTCTCTGCCTAGAGCTTGCTTTCTTGCTTACTTTATATTAGGTTCTCATACCTGTTAGAGACAAACGCTTTTTTTTTTTTTACATCTTTATTGGAGCATAATTGCTTTACAATGGTGCGTTAGTTTCCGCTGTATAACAAAAGTGAATCAGCTATACCTATATATATATCCCCATATCCCCTCCCTCTTGCATCTCCCTCCCGTCCTCCCTATCCCACCCCTCTAGATGGTCACAAAGCACAGAGCTGATGTCCCTGTGCGATGCAGCTGCTTCCCACTAGCTATGTATTTAACATTTGGTAAAAAGAAACGAAATTGAGTTATTTGTAGTGAGGTGGATGGACCTAGAGTCTGTCATACAGAATGAAGTAAGTCAGAAAGAGAAAAACAGATACCGTATGCTAACGCATAAATATGGAATCTAGAGAAAAACGCCTTTGTCAGCTCCGTTTTCCCTTGGGCTTTGTAGCAGGCTCATTGATGATTTGCTCACACCCATTTGGCAGTCACCACCCCTGACTCTGTTGAGGGTCTCCTGCTGCAGGCACCGCCAGTCTCCACTTGAGGGCTATCTCTCATCCCTGGGTGTGTGGGCAGGCTGGAAATACTGGTGAGTTAATGCCCCTGGGAGCAGGCTTGGCAGATGGGAGTTGGAGAATGACTGCCCAGTTCCCTTTCCCCATGGATGGGTCAGTTCAGAAGTGAGTCTACACTGTTTCCCGTGTCCCCAGCAGGATCGAGCTCTAGTCACTCACAGTGCTAATTGGACCAATAACATGCTATTAATTGGCTTCCATCTCTTCTCTGTCTTTCCTCCCCTCTCCCCTGCTGGTGCTTCCTGAGGTCACCTTCCAAATAAATTACATGTACTCGAACTCTTGTCTCAAGATTTGCTTCTGGGGGAACCCGACTCTAAAAAGGCTTTATATATTAATCATTGATTTTAAAGATCTCATTATCCCTCCAGAATTAGGCCAAGCCTGTCTGAGATGTGGAGTGACTAATATCCTTTTATTGTCAAGGTTTTGAATTGAGGGCTTATTTTCTTATTGCGTTGTTATTTATTTATTTATTTGGTTGTACCGTGTCTTAGTTGCGGTTCGAGGGCTCCTTAGTTGCGGCACACGGGCTCTTTGGTTGTGGCATGGGAACTCTTGGTTGTGGCATGCATGTGGGATCTGGTTCCCTGACCAGGGGTTGAACCCAGGCCCCCTGCATTGGAAGCACAGTCTTAACCACTGCACCACCAGGGACGTCCTTCTTATTGCATTTTGAAGGTCTTTTGTTGCAGAAGGACAGTTTATTTTATTTTTTATTTTTTGCCACGCTGCGCAGCACATGGGAATGTTAGTTCCCCAACCAGGGATCACACCCGTGCCCCGTGCATTGGAAGTGCAGAGTCTTAACCACTGCCCCGCCAGGAAGTCCCCATGGACAGTTTAAAAAGTTACTCTGAGACTGTTTAGTCAATTTGGGCTGCTATAACAAAGTACCATAGACTGAGTGGCTTGTAAACAACAAAAATTTATTTCTCATGTTTCCAGGAGGCTGGAATTCTGAGATTAGGGTGCCAGCTCATCGGGTTCTGGTGAGGACCCTCTTCCAGGTGGCAAAGTGTCATCTTCTTGTTGTATCCTCACCTAGTAGAGAAAGAGCTAGCTAGCAATCTGGCCTCTTCTTACAAGGGCACTAATCCTACTCATGAGATCTCCACCCTTATGACCTCCTCACCTCACAAAAGCCCTCCCCTAATACCATCACATTGGGATTAGGGTTTCAACGTATGAATTTGGGAGCAGGGACACAAACATTCAGTCCATAACAGCAACCGTAGAGTTAACGATCAGTTTACTAGAAAATACCTGATGTTTCTGTTTCCAGTCCCCAGCTTACATCTGGAAGCAACCCTCGAGGTCACCTGGTAAGAGGTTCCATAGGGATAAGTGTACAAATATTCGGCTATTTTCATCAGTCACTCATTCTTTCATCTATGAAGTAAGTTTTTGTTGAGCAAGCACGTGTCGTGTGCCAGGCATCCCTGCCCCATGAACTTGCTCTTCTGGGTAGCTTGAAATTGGATTTAATTCTTTTTTAAAAAAAACTTCCTGCTGCCTCCTCCCCCACTGAAATTGGATTTCTCATGGGGTTTCAGCTCACCTGACTCTTCATTCAATATTTACTGAGCACTTCCCTGTGCCCAACACTGTACTAGGTCCTGGGCAAACAGAAATGGATAAGGCAGGGATGGTATTTCCTGGAATCCTGGAAGCCAGAGGCTGAGATGGATATAAAACCATGGTGGGCATGTTTCTGTGATAGATGCACCTACAGAGTCAATGGGGGCATGAAGGAGAGAGGTGTTCATTCTACCTTGGGGCCTGGGAATGGTCAGGAAGTCTGCCTGGAGGAGGAGACCCATGAGCAGAGCCTGGAGCATTTTGGGGAGAGCAAAGGGTGAAGAGGATTGGCAGCTCTGGCCAGATTGGGAACTGCAAATGGTGTAGTGAGGCCAAGTGGAGAGAGTATGGGGCCAGTTTGTTGAGGGTGGAAGTGTCTTTGGTTTTAAGATCTGGGCTGTGGTGGGAAGCAGCACTGCCCGACGGTTAGGGCAGAAGCTCTGCCTGTGGATAGACCAACATTCCCATCTCAGCTGTGCCACTTGCTTACTCAGTGGCCTTCGGCAAGTGGATAGACTCTCTGAGCCTCAGTTTACTCCTCAGTATTATATTGGGATAGAAGACCTCCTGCATAGAGTCAGTGTGAGGATTAAATGAGACACCTAGCACAGCACCGAGGACTTAGCAAGTGCTAATAAAAGGAAATTATTTGTTAATGATTTGCACCAAGACATCCTGGCTGGGTTTAAGAGGAATTTGTGTCTAAAGAATTGAGAGCCCCCTCACTGGTATACATTTGCGTCAACCGATTACCTGGGCCCGAGGAACATCTTTGTAAAAGAGACTTGACAGTGCCCTGGGCAGTGAGTAGCAGGAAGTGGACTAAACTGAGACAAAGGGGCACCCCCTAAATGTGGCCCTCTATGCCCCCATAGGTGGGACAGTTGCATCATTTCCATCATCAGCATGACCTCAGTGGTTCCAGGAATTTATCCTTTGACATCTCTGGTAGAGTCCCTGTCATCTCACTGAAGGACCCAGCGCACCCCCCGCTGCTCCGGCACTGGGGAGTCACCAGCACTTTGCATTTGGGGGATGGTGTCTATCTGGTGAGTGTGGGGACAGGCAGGACCGAGTGGCAGTACTCCAAACTTCTCACTCGCTGCAAGGCCCACGTCTCACCCTTTTCAGAAGCATGTGCAGAGATGTTCTCGGAGAAGTTGGAGACCTCCCAACTGCCCACCCGTCCTGGTGTCGCTCCGCAAATGGGACTAGCAGATGGTCGGGGGACCCAGTCTGCAGAGGACCTGGAACATGCCTCTGCTTTAACAGCCTTGGGACACCCCAACCCCATGAAGATTCCTTGGATCTGGGAGATGGGAGGCACCGGAGAGAGGGAGAGCTAGGACAGCCATAATTTGTGTAGATGGGGAAACTGAGGCTCAGAGAGGCGAAGGGAGTAGCTCAGAGTCTCACAGCAGGTCAGTGGAGAGGCAGGCTTTTGTCTCATTGGCCTATTCTCTCCATGCCCCTCACAGCCGCTTGTCCCCCTCACCTAAGAGATCTGCCAGCCATAAGGTATTGCCAAAATCACCCAGAAGCCCTGTCACTCACCTCAGCTGCGTGCTACTAGTTCTGCCTCCAGAGAACAACTGTGCTCTCATTCAGCATTTGTCCATCCATCCATCCATCATCTAGTAAAAAAGCGATGATGCTGTCTCTGCCTCAGATACTTTTTGTTGTTGGCTATACAAAGGTGAATATTGGGGGCGGGGGTGAATCTGGGCTCCCCATTGAAGCAGGGAGGGTCTGGAATCACAGCTGTTCCAGTAACTATTTCCCCTCTGAGCTCTCCATAACTCCTGCATTTCCTCAGTTATTGAACCACTCGCCACTCTTTAGTAACTTGCAGTCTCTTTGACTCATAATCTTTTCTCTTTATCCTTCCCATGTGAAATTTTCCTCTCTGTCTGAGGTATTGTTGCTGGGCATGATGGGGAGATCAAGGATAACTTTGGGGGCCAAGAGGTCTGGTACAGGTCTGGTTTTCCAGGGAAGATCAGCATCACCTTCAGAAGCCACAGGCCATGGAGAAGATGGGAGGGAACCCGGGATGCTAAACGTCCTACGGTGAACAAAACAGTCCCCCGCAACAGAGAATTATCCAACCCCAAATGTCAGTAGTGCCGACGTTGAGAAACCCTGTTCTAAAATAAGGCTCTGGGGGCTTCCCTGGTGGCGCAGTGGTTGAGAGTCCGCCTGCCTATGCAGGGGACACGGGTGCGTGCCCTGATCTGGGAGGATCCCATATGCCGCGGAGTGGCTGGGCCCGTGAGCCATGGCCGCTGAGCCTGCGCGTCCGGAGCCTGTGCTCCGCAGCAGGAGAGGCCACAACAGTGAGAGGCCCGCGTACCGCAAAAAAAATAAAATAAAATAAAATAAAATAAGGCTCTGGTCCTAACTTTACTTTGCAGCCATGCTACCCTGGCAAAGTCACTTCATTTTTCTGAGCCTCGTGGTCACGCAGAATTAATTCCAAGAATCTCTGTAGCTCTAACATTCAACCACTTTGGTCAACAGATGTTTATTATGGGCCAACTACATGCAAAACATGGTGGCATTTTCCATGCAAAGCACTCTCCCGTGGGAGATGGCCCACTTGGCAAACACTTTGAAAAGATGGTTGGGTTTTATATTGTAACGTGTTAACCATTGCTTTTACAACCCTACATAAATAGTACTATGTTTCCTTCCCTGCCCTTGGTGGAATTTAGAAAAACGATGCCACAGCACCGTAGCTTTTAATTTTTGTTTATATGTCATAAATACATGCACTAATGAGGGCTTTTGCTAATTGGTGATGGTAACTATGGGCATATGTGCAAACCACCGTAATCAAATTTTTCGCACTTGGTTAATTGAAGGCAACCTTTTGTTTGAAAATTAATAAAATATTTATTGCAATTAGTACTGGTCTACAATATATTGTTAATTAACAGTAGCTCTCAGTGACTAGCTGATTGAGGTAGAAAGTGCAGAGGAACCTGCAGGAATAGAACAGACGAGAGTCTTCCTCGGCCGAAAGTTTGGCTGTTGTCCTTGGTTTCTAAGCGGTTGTTGTATGAAAATTGACATCTCAGCTAGGGTGACCAACTCAACCCCAGTTTGCTAGGGATTTTCCTGGTTTTAACACTGAAAGTTCCGTGTCCCTGGAAGCCCCTCGTTCCTGGGCAGCCCATAACAGTTGTCTAAAGACATAAGTTCCTTGACATGAGGACCTGTTTGCAGGGCACCTCTCAACATGGCAACTGGCCTCTCTCAGAGCCAGCGAGAGAGTAAGTGAGAGAGAAAGCCAGCAAGTTGGAAGTCTCAGTTGTTTTGTAACCTAATCTCAGAAGTGGTATCCCAGCACTTTCACTATGTTAGAATTGAGTCCCTAGGTTCAGCCCACACTCAAGGGGAGGGGATCACACAAAGGCATGAATACCAGGACGTAGGATCCTCCAGGGCCATCTTGGAAACTGCCTATCACACCGCCACAGGGCAAGTTTGCTCGTTTATCCACAAGATCCCGTTTCTACTGATAAAAGCTGCTTCTGGGGGCTTTCCTGGTTTTAGTCCTGAAAGTTCTGCTTCCTGGGAAAGCCTTCAGTCCCAGGCATATCAGGACAGTTGGTCACCCCAGCATGAACAAAGTTTGCTACCTGGGTGCAATTGAATCAGGAAACAATGACATGCTAAAACCTCATGAGCTGTTATGAGATTGTATACCTGGGTCCAAAATACTAACAGCCGAGATGCAAGATGGAGTGGCTTAGCATCACTTGCAGAAAATAAATCCGGGGCTTTAGTTTGTTCTGAGCTCAGTTAGTGTCGCGGTTTGATGTGGCCTTTTATAAAAAGTGAATGCAACAGAAGCATTAATGAAAGCATTGCTAAAGGGACAAAATCACAACAGTAGGCAAAAGCTAGGACCATCAGATGGTCCCTTGTCAAAATCTGGAAGGACTTTGCACTGATTTGAAAGGATAAAGCGGGATTAGACAAAAATCTCAGTATGTGGAAAGAAACAGCAAAGAGGTGGTACTAGTTGTCACAGGCAGGCGAAGGGACAAAGGGCACAGGAGTCTCACTTTACATACAAATTCTTCAGTTTATTAAGAAAAGATGTTCTTGGGGTGAATGTCTGAGACCCACCAGGAGTATCCATGTTGCTATGGCGATGCAGTTGGTCTACCAGAGGGAGGGTGGGCTACTCTCTGCAGTTGTCCACCGAAGGGGTTCCTGGGACAGAGGTGGACACAGGCCTTTTAGTGTTTTGTTTTTTTCCGGTGTGACTTTTCCAGATGTCAGTGCCTTGGGAAGTGAATCTCAAATCTGAGTGTGCATGAGAATCTGCTGGAAGACTTGTTGGAACAGATAGCTGAGCTCCACCCCCAGAGTTTCTGAGTCAGCAGGTCTGGGGTGGGACCCAAGAATTTGTATTTCTAATAAGGTACTGGGTGATGCTGACGCTTCTGGTCCAGGAACACCTGCCCTAGGACAGTGACCCCAAAGTGAACTTGCAGTTATATTAAAGGAAATTGAAACTTATCTTGTCAACTCACATTCATAATTTTCTCCTAATTCTGTCCTCTCCACTGCAGAATCAATGGAAGTGTGTGTGTGTGCGCGGCCCACTGAGTTTATCTCCATTCTGCCATCTCATAGCGAAAAGGCCCCCTATTAAAGTCGTCTAATTGTCAGGCTTTTCCCACCAACCTCATATTCCGATGCTGACATAATGTTAGACATAATTTTTGCTTCTGTATGATGTCTGGCATCTCTTCATCAGAACTCCCTAATAGGAGAAATATGCATTATGGGTCTTTCCTCTCCCTAAACCCTGGCTGCACACTACAACTCCTCGGGATTTAAAAATCCCAAAGTTGACCCTCCACCCAAGTGAATTAAATCAGGACCTGTGGTGGGGAGGGGGTGGGGAAAGGAAGGGGCATCACCAGTTAAAAAAAAAACTTTCCTAGGTGATTATCATGATACTATAAAACCAGGGCTGTGAATACAGCCTCAGGCTGAGAATACGTTCTCAGGGGTGGTAACAGGTCCCATTCAGAGATAATTCTAGACCAGAATCTTGGCTACACTTAGAATCACCTGGGGAGCTTTTATTTTATTTTATTTTTTCATATTTTAAAAACTTTATTCTCTTCTAAAAAGTCATTTATACAATCAGGTTTTTAATATTATTATATTTTATATAAAGCTTTTACCTAGTATTTAAATTAGATTGTTTGTTTACTATTGAGTTTTTTTTTCTTTCTTTCTTTTTACTTATTTATTTTTTGGTTGTGTTGCGTCTCAGTTGCTGCATGCGGGATCTTTGTTGCGGTGCACGGGCTTCTCTCTAGCTGTGACATGCGGGTTCTTTTCTCTCTCTAGTTGTGGCGTGCGGGCTCCAGAGCGCATGGGCTCTGTAGTTGTGGCCCATGGATGTAGTTGCCCCGTGGCAGGTGGGATCTTAATTCCCGGACCAGGGATCAAACCCGCGTCGCCTACATTGGAAGGCGGATTCTTTACCACTGGACCACCAGGGAAGACCCTACAATCAGTTTTTAATACAACAAAAGATTTTGACCTCTAATAGACCTTATAAAGTCGTTTCCTGTGGTAACAGAAGTAATATATAAGATATTCAAAAGATATGGCTTTCCTTAAGGTAAGGAACATATTCAATTTTTTTAATGTAGGGGTATATTTCACTTATTTAGTTTACCTCAATCTATTAATAATAATTTGACCCCTACACTTAAAGGATTTCCTAGTGGTTAATTTCCAAAGTGATATGAGTTCTGGACTTCTACAAAATATTTTAAGACATATAGTAAATGTATACTTGTGTTCCGAAGTGTATTAGTACAGTATAAAGATTCAATTCATATTTTCCAGTATTTACCACTTAAGACAAACAATACTACCACAAAAATAGAACTAGACACAACTGGAATAATAAATGGGCAAATGAAATTTAAGTAAAATAGAAAATATAATCAAATGTAGAAGAAACCTGAATAAATGGGGCTTTAAAAACTCACAATTCAGGCACCACTTCAGACCAATTAATTCAGAGTCTCAAGGGATGGGATCCACGCATCAGTATTTTTTAATATTCCCCAGGTGACTCCAGTGTGAAGCCAAGGCTGGGAATTGCTGGCCTAGAAGTATCTCTGCATAGGACCTGTCACTGTTTCAGGCTCTGGCAGGGGATGTTAAATGCTTGGCTTAGAGCACAGGAGCTATTAGGTCTTAGCCCAGCATCAAGGGGCCTCACCTCTGAGCTCAGAGACACCAGCACAGCCGAGCAGTGCCTGCTCCTTATAAATCTGGAGCTTCTTTCAGCTTTCAGAAACTGAAAAGCTTCTTTTCAGCTTTCTGGAGCCCTTGCTCCAAGCTTCTAAGTTTTAATAGTACCAACTTTGTCCCTTGTTTCTCCAGTTGTCACGGTGATAGCTGCTCCCTGGAGTTGCTACTTATAGAATATTTTAGTGTTCTCTTTTTGCGTTTTCAGTACCTAGTTAACACATTTATGCCCAGTTGACAGTTACTTACATTGAATTGTTTCTATTAAAATAACTGGCTTTTGTCTCCTGACCAGAGGCTGACTGATACACTGAAATCTGTAGAAGAAGGAAATCTGGAACTGATGTAGGGAGAATTTGTGTTCTAGGACAGTAGGAAAGAGAACAAGTGTGACAGATACAATATTCACAAAGGAAATAGAAGAAAACATTGCCAAAGTGGAGGGAGATAGCTCAAAAAGGGTTACCAAGTGAATTTAATGGGGATACAAAAAACTAATAGTGAGGCATATCTCTGATGAAACCATTATATTTCAAGGATAAAGAACAACTCGGATGAAAATTCAGGCAGAAGAAGCCAGTTGTCCTCAGCCTCTGATAAAAATCAGATGGCTTCAGCTTTTCAACTCTGACATTAGATTCTAGAAGAAAATGAAGCAATGAAGTCATTTGAGGGAAAAGGATGGGATCCATATATATATATATATATATGATATATCAATATTATATATCATTCATATATTCTTCTTGTGAGAAAGGGAGTGCTAAGAAAATACTGGAAGAGGTGCTTCAGTCAACCAAAAGATGAATCAAAACAGAACTCATGAGAAAAGCATCTAGCATTGCTGGAAAGGAAATCTGTTGGATGGTGGTGTGCTTTGTAACTATTTATATATAAAATTAAATTTAAAAAACCATGGAAAAATTATAAAACAGAAGGGAGTTATTATAATTCTTAAAAAGTATATGTAGCAACATAACCTCATAATTTTACTATAAAAGAGTGAGTCAAATTCCCAGAGCCCACACCCACAGGGGTGTGGAGAGAGTGAGGAAGTGTAAGGGAACTGATTTTCTTGCCTTTCACAAGGGGAGTCAACTGCTACTTTTTAATTTCTGAATTTTATAACTTCAGAGATGTAAATTAAAGCATGTTATTTAAAGATATGAAAATAATCACCAATAGAACTGAAAATATTCTGTTTACCAAATTAGCAGAAGGTAGGAAAAATCAGAAAATAAGTGTTTTAGTCTGTTTTGGCTGCTATAATAAAATACCACAGACTGAGTGGCTTATACACAACAGAAATTTATTTTTCACAGTTCTGGAGGCTGGAAGTTCAAGATCAGGGTGCCAGCAGGGTTCATTTCTGGTGAGGCCCTCTTCTGGGTTGCAGACTGTTTACTTCTTGCTGTGTCCTCACATGGTGGAAGGGGTGAGGGAGATCTCTGGGGTCTCTTTTATAAGGGCACTGATCCCATGATGAGGACTCCACCCTCATGACCGAAGCACATCCCAAAGGCCCCACCTCCTAATACTATTACTTTGGGCATTAGAATTTCAACCTGTGAATTTTGGGAGGGACACAAACATTCATACCATAGCAAACTAAAAACATTCTGTTTACCAAATTAGCAAGGTAGGAAAAGTAAGAAAAGAGTTAGAACAGAAGCATATAAAATATAAAACAAGAAAATGGAATTGAGACCAAAGATCTCTGTTATGAAAGTATGTATAAACTTAAAAAAAATCTAGTAAAAGAAAATGACTTTTAGATTAGGACATTCCCTAAAATAAAATTATTAAGGTAGAATAGTCACAAATACACTAGCCAGATGCAAACAAAAAGAAGGCAGGGGTCACAACGCTGCTATCAGAGGAAGGGGAATTCAAGGTAGAGATTATTAAATGAGACCAAGAAGGTCACTTAACAGACTGATGGAGTTTAATCTACAACCTTGAGGTAATAATTGTGAATGTAATGTAGCTTATAAATATATGTAGAAAAATATTGGACATGCAATGAGAAATTGACAGAAAAGCAGTTAGTGAGAAACTTGAATGTATTCTTTTGATTCTTGACAGATCATATTGACACAAATATAAATTAGACTATAGAGAGGATTTAAGTAACAGAATTGCTTGAATGAGGTACATGAAGACCAAAGCCCTACCTCCCTCGGGTTCTGGAAGGACGATTCAAGGGTCTTCTTCCGGTCTTCTTCCCAGGTTCCTAATTGCCCTTTATAAACTCGGTCCTGGGGTGAAAGGGAGCAGATCAACAGATGGTGGGAAAGGCAGGGTTTGGAATCCCTCACACCTGGGCTTCAGACTCAGCACCACGACTAATGGCTGTGCAACCTTGGACTAGACACTTCACCGCTCTTCAGCTAAAGAAAT
>NW_006791814.1:3012032-3025803 GCF_000442215.2 Lipotes vexillifer | reverse complement strand
AAAAAGTTGGGGGCCCTGCGGCCCCAAAAAAAAAAAAAAAAAAAAAAAAAAAAAAAAAAAAAGAAACAGGTGTCCTTGCTGGTTCTCTGAGGAGGGCGGGCTGGTCCCTTAAACGGAGTGAGGGTGGGGGTAGGTGGGTGGGTCAGGCCGCGGGGGCGGGGTGGGGGGCGGGCTGTGCAGCTTAGGAGGTCGGCTTGCCCCCTGGGTGGCCCTGTGTGCAGGGCTCATGTGCAGTACTTTGCTTTTGCTCCCAGCTCCTCAGAAATGGCCGTTGGTTTGTGGCCTTTTTGTATCCTATTATTCATAATTGCCCCGACTGCAATTCAGTTTTTGGTCCGTTTAGCAGTATCATTTATGCTGGAGGTTGGGCTGGGCTGTACATCTAGGTCTGTCAGGCTGAGCCTGATGGGATGCAGGTGTCAGAGATGCTGCACTGTGGGTGCTCCTGGTGCTGATGTCAGGCTTTGTAGCGAGCCTGTCCTGGGAGGTTCCAGCTGCCTTGCCTGGGGAGGGGGACCTGCGGGAAGTAAGTGTTCTGGGCTCCTGGCCCCATAGGCTGGACTACATGTCTGTGGGAGGTGAGTGGGTGCTGGAGATTCCAGGTCCTTGTCCAGTGTCTGGTCCAGCTCTTACCTGGTGCTGAGGGCCAGTCTGAAGGCCAAGAGGAACGGTGGCCTTACTTCGTTTCTGTTTGCATTAATATGACTTTGTATAAAAGGCGAGGCTTGTGAACCAGGCAGTCGGGGGTTCAAATCCTGACTCTGCCACAAGCCCACTGGGTAACGTCGGGCAGTTGATTTGACTTTTCGAGCATTTGTTTCCTCCTTGGCAGGGGAGCTGGGAGGCTTGCATAAGAATAGGCGTGTGACAGTGCTATCTATAAACTGTAAAGTACTATCCTCATGTGAAGTAGAATAAATAAGGACCCTTGAAAAGGAGACAGAAATTCCCCAGGAAGTTTTTGAGCCATGGAGGCTGACCAGAAACAGCCTGGGAGGGGGATGCAAAAGATGCTCTGGATTTGAAATGTCACCGGAACAGGCTCCGCCTGTGATATTTCTGCGCTGACTGCCCAAGGTTGAGTCACAAAGAGAACAGCTGGGAGGACTCGGGGCCTTCACACTTCTACGCCCAGCACTCCACAGAAGGGCAGCGAAAGTTGGAGGTGGAATTTGAAGGAAGAGTCCTGCAGAACAGTGTTCTCTCTCACATGCAGTTCCTTCCACACCACCAGATCCCAATGGCTGGAGGGTCTGGAGGTAGTGACCGCAGGCTGTCCACCTGGGAGCCGGGATCTTTACTCATATGATCTCCTTTAATCTTCCCCACACTCTTGAGTGTGGGTATGTTTATCCCTGTTTCACAGATGAGGATGCTGAGACCCAGTGGGTAAATTACTGGCTGCAGGTCACATGGCTCATAAATGGTCTTGCTAGGATTTAAACACAGGCCGGTTTACCCTATTCCAGGAAAGATTATCTTTCCCTTGCATCTCCCTGGCTTTCTCAGGAACTGGGTGCTGGAGGAGGGGTTAGAAGTTTTTCTAGGTAGGAATAACATAAGAGCTGTGCAGGACCCCGACCTCAAGAGCCAGTGATTGTGGCCCAGTGGCCCAGGGGTGGCCTGAATTGGAGCAGTTAGTAGCCAGACAGTAGCTGAGCTAGAATCAAAGCACTGATGTCAACAGGGGAGCCTCTTCCCTTTCACTTTGTTTTAACTGGAGAATTTGCAGTTTGCAGATAGGAAATGATTGCCTGCCTTTCCGTCTAGACAAGCATCAGTTTGTTTAGATGTTAGTAGTTTCATTAGATGTTAGTACTTTAGATGTTAGTAGTTTCATTAGCGCAGGGCAGTCTATTGAATGTTCTTTTTTGGTTTCTCAGGCCATAGGTCAGACAAGGCATTGCTCCCGGAAAGCAGTGCAGGAGCTGGGCCTCTTACTCCAATGACGGTCCTTTTTTTTTTGCAGTACGCGGGCCTCTCACTGTTGTGGCCTCTCCCGTTGTGGAGCACGGGTTCCGGACGTGCAGGCTCAGCGGCCATGGCTCACGGGCCTAGCCGCTCCGCAGCATGTGGGATCTTCCAGGACCGGGGCACAATCCCGTGTCTCCTGCATTGGCAGGCGGACTCTCAAACACTGCGCCACCAGGGAAGCCCAACGGTACATTTTTGAGCACTAGCTGTGTGCACAGATCTGTGCCCTGAGGGTCAGGATAAGCCCCCAGAGCTGAGCCACTTCCAGCCCACTCAGGGAAGTGGGAGATGGACAGCAGGGTTGGTAACTGCGCTCTGTGCTTTTGCTGGGTTTTGCACTGTGCTCTGTCCCTGCATTGACCACATGCATGTCAAATGCATCCTTCCACATCTGTCTCCCCACCAGCCTGGGAACAGGCACCTCCCCCATCTCTGTAGCCCTAAGGCTGTTGCACAAGGTCTGAACACAGAAATATGTTTAAGGGAACGCAGATACCCTCCCATATAAGGCAATTTGCTTTAAGTGTCCCATGAGTTAACCACTCCTCAATGGCTGGAGGAGTCCAGAGCGAATGAAAGCCAAACTTATGCTCCATCCCGGCCCCTTCCTCTGCTTCCCACAACCCAGGGCCGCTAAGAAGGGGTGCTCTGGTCCCCCAGCAGCCATCTCCCTTGGGACTGACAGGCAGGAGTTAGGTGTTCCCGGTTCTCCTGACCCTAATACCGTCAGACACCATCAACGCTCGGCTTTTATTTGTAAGGCGGATGCTGAAGCCGAAGTTGAAGGAGGCAGTTGACAGTGGAGAGTGTAGCAACTCACTACTCAAAGTGTGGTCCATGGACCAGCCACCCCCAAAACATCTGGGACCTTGATAGAAATGCAACCTCCCAGCACTGTCCCCAGACCTGCGGAATCAGGATGTGCATTGTAACAGGATCCCCATGTGATTTGTGTGCACGTTAGGGATTCCTCTCTCCCATCTATGGGGATCATGTACCCCTTACCATCCTTGAGCTTGGATGAGCCCATCACCTCAAATCGACCAGCGAGTGGTCATGGAGAGTTGTTGCTAAACTCACAGCCCATGCCTATGGAATGTTCTTCATCTCCTCATGCTAAACTTCTGATAAATTATTGAGGCAGGTGAGAGTTCCCTTCCATCTCTCTAAAGTAGATTGGGAGAAGCATCCAGTGCATTAAACCCTCTTCCTCTTCATTCAAACCCAAGGTCATCTCTAGTCAGAATGGAGGGAGGGAGATTTTAGCTTGGACCGGATGCGTTCCTCCGTATTCCCGTAAGGATGGAGACTTTCCCGCACTCATGCCGCCGCTCAGGTGATGAATTATTGAAACCTGAGAAATGTGTATTTGGTCAGTCACGTAGGCTTGGGGGGCCCCAGAGAGCAGCGCCTCAGGATAGCTGGTTTATTTTTCTTTGAGAAGTTAGAACAAAAGAAAAACACAAAAGTAATGAATTGGCATGCCTACTGCTGGGATGATAACGTTGAACACTGTGTTATATTTACTTCAAGTGTATTTTGAACAAAAGATATTTTATTTTAACATTTTAAACTTTACCCCTTTCCCAGAATCAACAACTATTGTGACTTTCATGAAGAGCTGTGCTTCCTTCTGGGCAAGCCTTTTAAAATAAATTGTCTTGAAACATTTGTATTTTTATATACATTTATGACATATTATAAATGATAGATACATGGCATTGTTTTGTGGGAATGCATTTCGATATTTACATAAATTTGCCCTGGGTCCCTTTACACCTTGTTTTTCTTTTTCTTTTTTTTAAGTCTTTATTGAATTTGTTACAATATTGCTTCTGTTTTATGTTTTGTTTTTTTGGCCCTGAGGCATGTGGGATCTTAGCCCCCTGACCAGGGATGGAACCTGCCCCCCCTGCATTGGAAGGCAAAGTCTTAACCACTGGACCACCAGGGAAGTCCCCTACACCTTGTTTTTCACACAAGGCCACTTTTGACCTCTATTCTTGTTGGCAAATTTAGCTCTAATCCATTCATTCTAACTGCTGCAAGGTATTCTGTCATGTGGATAAGGCATGTTTTGTTTCTCATTTCCTTCTCATTGCATATTTAGATTGTTTCCAGTTTTTCACTGTAACAAACAATGCTGCAACAAGCATCCTTGCCCCAGATCTCACTGGGCACAGGTGTTTCCTTGGAGGCAGGCCACGAGGAGTGGGGATCATTTTGCTGTATAGTACGTTCAATTTTACTTGGTGTTGCCAGTTTTCTCCAAAGTCACTCTAGCAATTTACATTCCCAACAGCAGCACAGAAGAGTACGATTTTCTCCACATCCACCCCAATGCTTGGCATTGTCAGAATTTTCTACTGTTGTTAGTTCCATGGGAGAAAATGGTATACCTCTGCGGTTTTCATTTGCCAGTAGAAGTTCCCTTTTGGTTGGAAGAGGCCCTGGCAGCAGTGGGGACGATGTCTGAGCTGAGGTCAGTAGACATAGATTCTTATCCAGCTCTACTGTCAGTTTGAATCAGAGCTTGGGCAAGTCCCTTCTCCTCTCTGGTTGGGCTGGGTGGTCTCTAAGGGGGACATCAGAAAGTGGGTAGGACTCTTCTGATCCATGGCATTTGGCATCTTGAAATGACAAGACTTGCACAAGAGGGTTTCTCCACCATTTAGCACCTTTACTAGATCCTGGGGCCACCTCTTTTTTTTCTTCCAGTTTTATTGAGATATAATTGACACACAGCATTGTATAAGTTTTAAGGGGTACAGCATAATGATGTGACTTAACATACATCATGAGATGATGACTGCAGGACTTCCCTGGTGGTCCAGTGCTTAGGACTCATGCTTCCAATGCAAGGGGCAGGGGATAGATTGCTGGTCGGGGAAGTTTTGCATGCTGCACGGCTCGGCAACCCCCCCCCCCCATTTTAAGTCTCAGTTGTTTCTCTGTAATTGAAAAAAATTTTTTCGACTAGCTATAGATACATTAATTCTCAAACCAACCCCCCCCCCCCAAAAAAAAAAAAAAGATGACCACAGTAAGTTTAGTGAACACCCATCATCTCGTACAGATGCAAAATTAAAGAAATAGAAAAAAATCATTTTCCTTGTGATGAGAACTCTTAGGATTTGCTCTCTTAACAGCTTTCATGTGTAACATCCAGCAGTGTTCATTATATTTGTCATGTTGTACATGACATCCCTAGTACTTATTTATCTTAAAACTGGAAGTTTGTACCTTTTGACCACCTTCCTCCAACTCCCCCTGCCCCCCAGTCTCCACCTCTCTTAACCACAAAAATGATCTCTTTTTCTATGAGTTTGTTTCTGAAGTATAACTGACCTACAACACTATGGTAGCTCCTGGTACACAACACAGTGATTCGATATTTATATACATTTCAAAATGATCACCATAAGAAGTCTAGTTACTATCTGGGGTCACCTCTTAGTAAATGATTCTTGAATTAGTGAAAAGGCTGCAACACGGGAGTCAGAAGAAGCAGCTTTTAGTCTAGGCGCCAGCATTTACCTCTGGGGTAGGTGCGGGTGGATGACCAGTTATTGACAGTCTGGTAGGGCTCCAGCACATAAAAGTCTATCTGCTTCAAGGCAAGGAGGCACACACCAGAGGAGCCCAGGTGGTAGGTCATTTTCCTGACTGTGACCAAGCCCTGGACTAGCTGTAAGACCCAGGCTCCAAGTACAGCTCTGGTCAAGTGTATTTCCTGAGGCTGACTCTGTTTGCTCTTGCTTCTGACTCAGATGGTTTTTGGGAAGTGGAGGAAGTAACTTCACCTGAGATTGAGTTCACCTGGCTGCTTCAGGATTGGCAGGAATTTGGCTCAAGCACCTGGAGACCTAATGGGTAGAGTTGCCAGATTTATCAAATAAAAATAACGATGAATGGGACATGCTTACCAAAATGTTATCCATTATTCATCAGGAATTCAAATTTAATTAAGCATCCTGTATTTTTAAAAAGTAGTTATTTATTTATTTGGCTGCACTGGGTCTTAGTTGTGGCACATGGGATCTTTGTTGTGGCACGTGGGATCTTTAGTTGTGGCATGTGGGATCTGCAGTTGCAGCATGCGAACTCTTAGTTGCGGCATGCGGGATCTAGTTCCTTGACCTGGGATGGAACCCAGGCCCCCTGCATTGGGAGTGCGGAGCCTTAGCCACTGGACCACCAGGGAAGCCCTGGCGTCCTGTATTTTATTTGGCAACCATAGGTAGGAGGTGACAAGTCACTTAATATAAGAAATAACTGAAGATGGGGTAGTCTAACTTTCCAAGTAATGGGCATCTTTTTGCTGGAGGTATGTAAGCAGGGGTTAGATAAAGCATCAGTGGAGATTCTGTGTGTGTGATAGTCTTTTTTTTTTTCAATAAATTTATTTATTTATTTTGGCTGCGTTGGGTCTTTGTTGCTGTGTGCAGTCTTTCTCTAGTTGCGGCGGGCGGGGGCTACTCTTCCCTGCGGTGTGCGGGCTTCTCACTGCGGTGGCTCGCAGGCTCTTGTTATGGAGCACGAGCTCTAGGTGCGCGGGCTTCAGTAGCTGTGGCTCGCAGGCTCTAGAGCTCAGGCTCAGTAGTTGTGGCTCACAGGCTTTGTTGCTCCGCGGTATGTGGGATCTTCCCGGAGCAGGGCTCGAACCCCTGTCCCCTTAATTGGCAGGTGGATTCTTAACCACTGTGCCACCAGGGAAGCCCCTGTGATATAGTCTTGTACCCTCTGCTTCCATGCCTTCAAGGTGCTCAGTGCTGCTTGAAACAGCTTGTGGACGTCTTGGGTGGTGAGAAAAGGCAGGATATTGCCCAAGTCCTCCATGCCTCTCCTGTCCCCATATGCCAGCCATGCGGTGGCTGGGAACATCCTTCAAGCACTGTGTTTCTCAAAGTGTGGTCCCTGGACTGGCAGCATCAGCATCGCCTGGGAACTTATTGGAAGTGCAAACTCTTGAGTCCCACCTCAGAACGCCTGAATTAGAAACTCTGTCTTAACAAGCCCTCCAGAGGATGCTGATGCCTGATCAAGCTTGAGAACCATGGGAACAGAGATTGGATTAGAAAGTTGATCTGAGATCTCAAAACCATTGCTTTGAACTTTCATTTTCTGGGGGTGGAGTAAAGCTGGGAATTGCATTTAGGGTGAGGGTGTGGGAGGGGAGGGGTGGCTGATGGTTTGTGACGTGTGTTCAGCACGGAAGGGAGGGTCCTCTATGTGATTTCCTCACATGGGAGAGGGAGGGAAGGAGGGAGGGAGGGAGAAAGAGAGAGAGTGGGAGGTTGGAGGGAGAGAGAGAGAGACAGCCGAGGGAGCTTGGTGATTGTTGTTAAAGAATTGCATTTAATTTATTTTATTTTATTTATTTATTATTATTATTTTTTTTTTTTTGCGGTACGTGGGCCTCTCACTGTTGTGGCCTCTCCCGTTGTGGAGCACAGGCTCCGGACGCGCAGGCTCAGCGGCCATGGCTCACAGGCCCAGCCACTCCGCGGCATGTGGGATCTTCCCGGACCGGGGCACGAACCCGCGTCCCCTGTATCGGCAGGCGGACTCTCAATCGCTGCGCCACCAGGGAAGCCCTGCATTTATTTTTAAACAACACCTACTTAATTTGTTTGTTTGTTTGTTTGTTTTTGGCTACGCGGCTTGTGGGATCTTACTTGCCCTACCAGGGATTGAACCCGGGGCCCCTGCAGTGGAAGCGCAGAGTCCTAACCGCTGGACCACCAGGGAATTCCCGAATTGCACTTTTTAACAAAAGGATTTTAAAGCATTTGGGGGATCAGGTATGAAGGAGAAAACTCAGTTTATGCCTTCAAGAGCTCACAGTCAAATGGGGGAGACAGGTAGTTATAAAACAGGCTGAAACACAGGCAGCTGTGCGTGCTGTACACACAAGGGCTGGGCGACGTGGAGGTGTGGATTAATTTTGATTAGGGCACCATGGCACTTCACTGAAGGTCTTTGAAAGACCGGCGCAGCCACAGGTGTGGCTTGCGTGTAGAGACAGGGGCAGCGTGACATGCTTGGGCAATAGGCTGCTTTTTCTCACCTCTGAGATGTCCACAGCTGTTTCAGGCTGCAGGGCGTGCCCTATCCTTGGAGGCGTGCAAGACCATTCCAGCGCTGGATGCAAGGGTGGCCTGCATGACCTTCCAGGGTGGATCCCGTCTGTGGTTGTCAAGCTGCTCCCAGGGTCTACGGTGGGTCATCTGGGGCTTCAAGCTCTGGTCCCATTTGTGACCAGTCCAGCTCTCTGCACCCTGTTCCAGCTAAGTAACTGTCCAACTATACATTACTCATGGGCAGAAAAGAGTAGCTTTACGAGGCATGCGTTAAAAGAATGGACGCATCCAGCCCAAGCCCTAGGTGTTCACTAAATGTGCTTTTGTAAAGAGCAGCTTGATTCTGCTTATCTGCCTCTACTGAGGGGTTCACGGATTGTCCAGACCACCTCGTCTCAGCCCGCGGGTCGCGGTGGGCATCCCCGCGGGCAGCCGTGTGGTCCCTTGCCTCTCGCAGTTCTCCCCTCTGAATATGCTGCAGAGCCAAGAGCCCTTGCGGGACCAGCTCTTGCGGGGGTCGGGGGGGCTGGCGGGTGCTGGGTTCCAGGGGACTGTGAGCGCTGAAGCCATTTGTCTGCAACCACAGACTTGCTGCAGTTGTGAGCTGGACCACGTCTCTGGTAGCTGGCTGCTTGGCACTGGGGACCGTGGTCACACCGTCTGGCCGTCTTCACAGGCTCCATTTTGGGAATATGGAACGTTGGCACCGTTGAATTTGGCTTTGGTATTTTGTCCAGGTTGTTAACAGCCTAATAAACATCTACCCTTCTTTTTCTCCCTGGTATTTCTGGTCCATTGTCGTCACCAAATACGTGAAAACTTCACTGTTATGACTGCCAACTTAGTAATATCTGTCTGGCACTTACAGTGTACAGAGCACTTCCAAATACGATATCAAGGCCTCTGAGTACATCAGTGTTCTTATCTGTAAAATGGCAGTAAGGACAGTTAGCCACCAGCGTAGACGTGTACTGAGAAGTAAACGAGTTAATACATGTGAAGTTCTTAGAGCTATGGCAGACAATCAGCATGAACTATTTTCACTTTTTGAAGCAGGAATGATTTCCCCCAAAGAATGGAAGGGGTTCCGGTTACCTGTAGTGTATGAGGATGGAACACTGCCTGGGTGCAGGCAACAACAGGGAGCGTTATCTATAGAGAATTTAAAAACAATGATAAAACCAACAAAGCCAGTCTATTTTTTTTTAACATCTTTATTGGAATATAATTGCTTTACAATGTTGTGTTAGTTTCTGCTGTATAACAAAGTGAATCAGCTATATGTATACATATATCCCCATATCCCTCCCTCTTGCATCTCCCTCCCACCCTCCCTATCCCACTCCTCTAGGTGGTCACAAAGCACCGAGCTGATCTCCCTGTGCTGTGTGGCTGCTTCCCACTAGCTATCTATTTTACATTTGGTAGTGTATATATGTCCATGCCACTCTCTTACTTGGTCCCAGCTTACACTTCGCCCTCCCCATGTCCTCAAGTCCATTCTCTACGTCTGCGTCTTTATTCCTGTCCTGCCCCTAGGTTCATCAGAACCATTTTCTTTAGATTCCATATATATGTGTTTAAAAAAAATTTTTTTTAATTCAAGTATAGTTGATTTACAGTGTTGTGTTAATTACTGCTGTACAGCGAAGTGATTCAGTTATACACATATATACATTCTTTTTTCTTTACATTCTTTTCCATTATGGTTTATCATAGGATATTGAATATAGTTCTGTGCTATACAGTAGGACTTTGTTGTTTATCCAGTCTGTTTTTCATCATTATGATACACTGGCAATTCTAAACTGTATCAAACATGCCCTCACCCTGAAATATTCAGTTGAACTACAATCTAAATTGCTGTGGTTACCGTCCAGTTTTAATATACATGCATGCTTCAAACTGACATATTTTAATCACTTATCCTTTCATAAACAGTGTATTTTACATGGCATTTAATCCAAAGAATTGCCTGTTATATAGTCATCCCTCTAGATTTATGGGCTCAGCTATACATGTGCATTGTAAAAGTAAGGTCCTAATGATTCAGAATCATTCAAGTTCTCTTTGGGTCTCTCTCAATTCAGGTCTCTAACGCCTGTGGTATACATATTCCTGCATTTAAACAGTTGACTCAATAATAACAGTGATAGGCCAGCAATTAAATGGTGAAAAACACTAATGTATTACTTTAATTCTATCATTCTATGTGACCAGTTGGAGTTTCTATTTATGCTTAGAATTTAGAACAGTGAAATGGGGTATACATTGTGAGCTGGAAAAATTTGTGTTTTGTAAGTGCTAATTTCAGTTCCTATAGTAAATATTTTATGGAATCTGAATAATATATGTAACATTGACTTTTTCCTTTATAATTGATAACTGTCAGTGATTTTAAAACTAAAGAATGAATCAAAAAAGTAATTACTATTGATTATCCCATGATTATTCCTGGGAAAAATTTTGCCCTAGAGTGTGTGTGGAGGGTGTTAAAAATGACCCTCTGGTTATGTAGTTAGACTGACTGTATGACTGGCTCTGGTGGGTTCTTTGTACACAATAGATCTCATTGAATACACAGGGTGACCCGGAGAGAGACGGCTTATTATTCCTGGTTTATGTTTTGAATTGATCTAATTCTGCTAATGATACAGAACTCTAAACCATTGCTTGTTCTTACACTCAAATTTGCTCCCATTTTGTTTCTGCCCCATAAAATGTTTTATTACAGTTGTAAGCTGGAAGCCTCCCCGGGCTGTGAAATGAGATCACCCATCCCGCCTACAATTAAATGGTTTTGGCATCAGCCCCTTCTGGGCCTCTTGCTGGTGGTGAAGCCCCTCTGAAGTCCCCTCCGTTATTTCAGAGGGCTTCTCTGCTGCCACCTTGTGGGTATGGGGAGGGGTGTGGCAGGACTCTCTGTTGCTGTGGCTGCACTCCTGCTAGGGACACTGGTGAGAAGTCTGCCCTGGGGACAGGGATGTCTTTGTCACTGATGATGACGGATCCCCCTCACTGGTATCCTGGGGCCCACACACCCCTTCACGCCTTCGACTGAGGGTGTGGGGCTGGGGAGCTGCTCTTGGAGCCCGGAGACCCAAGCACCACTGCGGAGACCCCAGGAGCTTCTGGCTGGCCTCCACAGGGCAGGGGCAGCTCAGCCCCCAGAAGCTGGTACACCCAGGTATTCACAAGGTTTGGAGTCCCCGCCAAATGTCCTCTTTGGCCTGAGAGGGAGGGGATATCCTTTGGTTGCCCAGTCTGAGATGCCCTAATATCCTGCCCTGGGATCATGGCAGAGACAGCTGTGCCCTTCAGGGGAAATCTTTCCCCCATCCACAGGGGTTCGCCTGACCCCCAGCTCTGACCACGGTCACCAAGGTACTCAGCATGTTCCCCCAAGTTGGGCTTGTTCCATCTTAAATACCATACCACTTACGAGGTGCAAGCCCTGTGGATTCTCAGCCACCCCCAGCCCCACGCACCTGGGCTCACCCCCGCCCCCAGCCTTCCCTTTCTAGCCTCCTATAGCCTCCCTGGGGTGCAGGTGCAGGACCCTTCCCCCACAGGATCTCTGTGTTTCTCCTTTTCAATCCCAGGAGAAGATTATCTTCATGGCTGGTGGGGTGGAGGACATTTGGCCCTGCTCCTCTCACACTTTTGTTTATGTCCCCCAAGGATACAGGCTCGTGGAGACCCAAACCAGGCAGGTGTCTTGTTTCTACTTCCCTGACCTGGGTCACGTCCTGCCCCTTCTCGCAGGCAGTGAACTCAGAGGCTTGGTGGCTTGAATTGGGGTGGGAGGAGGGAAGGGGAGAAAGCAAAAGAGTGAACTACAAGGAGGAAAAAGAAAACTTCAACTAATATCTCAGAAATGCTCTCCCAGTCATCCCATTGCTCACAGTCCCTGGGCTAATCCCAATTTTTTTTTTTTTTTTTTGCAGTACATGGGCCTCTCACTGTTGTGGCCTCTCCCTTTGCGGAGCACAGGGTCCGGATGCGCAGGCTCAGCGGCCATGGCTCCCGGGCGCAGCCGCTCCGCGGCATGTGGGATCTTCCCGGACCGGGTCACGAACCCGTGTCCCCTGCATCGGCAGGTGGACTCTCAACCACTGCGCCACCAGGGAAGCCCCCCCCCCTTTTTTTTAAGTCTATAAAACGTGTTAATGTCCAATGTTGTGTAAGTTACCACAAACTCAGTGGCTTAAAACAATGCAAATTTATTCTCTTATCTGGAGGTCAGAAGTCTGAAATGGGTTTCACTGGGCTAAAATCAAGGTGTCAGCAGGGCTGTGTTCCCTTCTGGAGGTGCTAGGGGAGAATCCCTTCCAACTTCTAGAGGCTGCCTGCATTCTTTGGCTTGAGGCTCCTTTCTCCAGCTTCAAAGCCAGCAGGGTAGAATCTTCATCTGCCTGTGAGTCTGACCTCGTGGCCCTCCTGCCTCCCTCTTCCACTAATAAGGACCCTTGGGATTACATTGGGCCCACCTGGACAATCCCGGCTCATCTTCCCATCTCATAATTCTTTTTTTTTTTTTTCTTGCGTTATGCGGGCCTCTCACTGTTGTGGCCTCTCCCATTTGCGGAGCACAGGCTCCGGACGCGCAGGCTCAGCGGCCACGGCTCACGGGCCCAGCCGCTCCGCGGCATGTGGGATCCTCCCGAAACGGGGCACGAACCCGCGTCTCCTGCAACGGCAGGCGGACTCTCAAGCACTGCGCCACCAGGGAAGCCCCCCATCTCATAATTCTTAATCACATCTACAAAGTCCCTTGTGCCACGTAAGGTCATATATTCATAGGTTCTGGGAATTAGGACATGAACAACTTTGGGGAGCATTATTCTTCCCACCACATGCTCCATATCTCATAGGGGCATTGGAAGGGTGTGTTTGGGGGGATGTGCATGTGGGCACACAGTTGGCACATCCTAATGTGAGCTTCTTTTCCTACATGAGGGTTGATTCTGAGGAGGAGCCTGCTTCCTGATAGGGGTCCCCTTGGAAAACACAGGTAGACCAGAAGGTGGCCCTGACCCAACTCGAGCCATCCTATAGCAGGTGCTGTCAGTGCCCACCTCCCTCCTCAAACCCTCTCCCCAACAGAGGTCAGGTCAACTGCAGTTTCAGTGGGCAATTCTTATCCTCAATGACGGTGTCCTACCACAAGCACAGGTGTCTCTGTGCCCGAGGTCTTTCTTGGGCTCAGCCTTTGGTGGCGCAGCCTGGCAATGCTGGGAGGTTGACCCCAGGAGTAACCCTTAACCAAGGAGGGATGGGAGTTGGTGGATGTATCCGTGTTCTGTGGCTGCCATAACGAATTTCTGTAAACTGGGTGGCATAAAACAACAGAAATTTCTTCTCTCCCAGCTCTTAAGGCCAGAAGTCTGAAATCAAATCAAGGTGTTGGCAGGGACTGGCTCTCTCCAAAGGCTCTAGGGGAGAATCCTCTCTGACTCTTTGAATTCCTGGTAGTTCCTGGTATTCCTTGGCCTGTGGCTGCATCACTCTAACCTCTGCCTTCGACTTCACATGGCCTTTTCCTTTTCTCCCTGTGCATCTAAGGATGCTTGTCATTGGATTTACGTCCCACCTGGGTGATCTGGGGTGCTCTCATCTCAAGATCCTTAATTATGGTAACAGACACCCTTTTTCCCATTAAGGTCACATTTGTAGGCTCTGGGGATCGGACATCTT
Organism: Lipotes vexillifer; assembly: GCF_000442215.2. Classification (NCBI taxonomy): domain Eukaryota; kingdom Metazoa; phylum Chordata; class Mammalia; order Artiodactyla; family Lipotidae; genus Lipotes; species Lipotes vexillifer. The sequence goes on along the minus strand of NW_006791814.1, from coordinate 3,012,049 downwards.
TTTTTTTTTTTTTTTTT
>NW_006791814.1:2961528-3011879 GCF_000442215.2 Lipotes vexillifer | reverse complement strand
TTTTTTTTTTTTTTTTTTTTTTTTTTTTTTCCAGTATGCGGGCCTCTCACTGTTGTGGCCTCTCCCGTTGCGGGGCACAGGTTCCGGGTGCGCAGGATCAGTAGCCATGGCTCACGGGCCCAGCTGCTCTGCGGCATGTGGGATCTTCCCGGACCGGGGCACGAACGCGTGTCCCCTGCATCGGCAGGCGGGCTCTCAACCACTGCGCCACCAGGGAAGCCCCCGGACATCTTTTTGAGGACTATCATTCAACCACTCCAGTGAATGAACACCTGGCTTCCTTGCCCCTTGGAAACACTTCCCAGGTGTGTGCTACATAGCCTCGTAGAGAGGGGTTTGAGCTCCACCTGCCCAGTGACCGACCCGCTCATTAATGCGGACTTTACTGTCTTCACTCCCCTGTCTCACTCCCCCACTCCTTCACTGTGTTTCCTTGGATCACCTCCCGAATTGACTGCCTGCACCCAAATCCTTGTCTCTGGGTCTGCTTTTGGGGAAACCCAAATTAAGACATAGCCCCTCACTTCTAAGGCTCTTGCAAGCAGCTGGAAATCACATCTCCACTGGTTCCCAGGTATGGTTTGTTCAGGGCCATCTTGTGCTTCTCATTCCTGATTGATCTTTCTCTCAGATACTCCCTGGTTGGTCCTCCGGTCTTCCTGGTCTGTCCTCTCCCCCCATCACTTTGCCTTTGTGATCCTACAGCCTCATCTCTATTGCCTGGAGACCCCTGCTGACGTGCAGCCTCAGCATAGGGGAAGTAATTGCAAAGGAACCTGCTGCCTTAGAGAGGAGAGAAAGAGTCACAGTCACCATGTGGCTTAATTGAATTAAAGAAAAAAAGTCCTGCCCCACCTCCACAGTAACTCATCGCCCTCGACAGGGTGCAGGTAGAGCTCATGGCAGAAGCAAGAGAGTCAAGGCTGCAGGCTTGGCTCTAGGAAGCTTCTGACTCTGACAGGGGAGGAGCTGAGTGCTTGGGCCCCTGCGCAGAGCTCAGAGGCATAAGCAGTCTCCCGACCTAGGGATGAAGAAAGGAGGGTGTTTTGTGGATGAAGAGACAAGGGCTTTGGCTCTGAGATGTAGAGCATGACCCAGGAGGAAGGTCTGACCGAGACAATCCTGTGCTTGGGGCCAGCAGGTCAAGAGAGCTGGAAAAGACTGGGCAGAGGTGGTGAGGCGGTGCTCTCACTCCTCCCAGGGAGAAGTTGACCATCCGATAGGTCACAGTCAAGGATGGTAATTGGGTCTTGGGAGCCGTGGGCAAGGCTGCAGTGGGCTGTGCCTGTCAACCACTCCTTTCCTGAGGAGGCGCTCTCAGGCCAGCACGCCCTTCCTGCCAGCCGCTGCATCAAGCCTTAAGGGAGGTACGGGCTCCACTGGTCACGAGTCCAAGCTCTGTGCTCCAGCCTCGCGTCCTTGGATTTCTTGCTGTGTGGACTGGGCATGGGCCCAGCTCATCACAGGAGAACATGGCATTTCCTGTTCAACTCTATTTCAACTCTGTGTATTTCAACTCTTTGAATTGACTCTCAATCACGTGAGTGCTGTGCATTCATACTTCCTAGGCTGTCTTCTGGTTGCTTCTGTAGGAAGCTCCCTCCTCTGTCACACCCTAGAAGGCTGTGATTCACTGGGACACTTTCTCTCCATACTGTTTGCGAGGTAAAACGAACCATATTAGACACAATCTTGACCCAAGGCTGAGGAAGTTAAGAGCTATGGACTCCATTCAGGGGGTGCCTGGGATTCATGAAATGTTACTGAGCTGAGGGAGCAGACAGTCAGAGTTGAGCTTTGATAAGTGAAAGAAGAGACACATGCACACAGGACTTGATGGGGGGCAGGGTCTTAATATATTGGAAGCTGACTGTTTGATCTGAAGGCCTTTATGCCTAGAGCAGAGAGATATTTGTCCCAGTTTAAATATCACTCCTCATGAGTTCTTCTTTCTCATTTAAATGTGTTTTCCTCATTACACCCTCTTATAGCTTCCTCTGGTTTTCTTTCACAGCGTTTACTACAGTTTTGAAAGTTTTGTCTTCCTAATCAGACCTTAAACTCTTTGGGGGCAGGATCCATGTTTTATTCATTTCTGTATGATGCCAAAGAAAAATTGCACTGGACAGAGTTAAATAGACAAGGAGGACTTTATTGAAGACTATTGCAACAGGAGAGAGATTGAACTCAACTACACTGAAACAAAATGCAGGAGAGTTTTTAAGCCCAGGGGTAGGATAACAGAAAAATAGTGGAGGCCATCGGTCTATGTGATTAGACCACCTGTGTCTGCTAATTGGTGCTTATCAAAGAGAAGCTCTTACCTTCCTGCACAGACCGGGAGACAGGGGCACTGTTTTCCTTGATGACTACATTTCTAAGAGGACATTTCTGGGTTGTTAAACTGGTAAGAGGTTGGGAGAAGATTTACATCTCAAGGGGGGAGAGAAAGAATTTACAAGGACAAGTTTTCTAAAGTAACTGCTCTAAGGAAAGAGAGTTCAGTGACATAGAGTCAGGAAGAAACTGTCCAAAGTTTGGTCAAGCTGAGAGGAACACCAAGGCCGCCTTGGGAAATGACCTCCCCCTCTATGCTACATTCCTTCCCTACAGGGACAGGCAAAGAACACAGCAAATAATAGGTGCGTTTAATTAAAAAAAAGTTTTTGGGGGGGGCCACACTGTGTGGCTTGCAGGATCTTAGTTTTATTTATTTGTTTTTTATTTTTATCTGTTTGGCCGCACCGTGAGGCCTGTAGGATCTTAGTTCCCCGACCAGGGATCGAACCTGGGCCCTGGCAGTGAAAGTGCCAAGTCCTAACCACTGGACTGCCAGGGAATTCTTGGTGTGTTTCATTTAAAATGAACATTTGTATGTCTATTTGGTTAATCTCCATTTCCCTCTCTAGATGGTAAGCTGCATGAGGGCAGGGATCATACTTGTCTTGTTCGTTAGTATAAACCCAGCACCATCCACTTGCTTCCCATAGGTGCTCGCTAAGTGCTTGCAGAGAGAATGAATGAACGGATGGATGGAGGAAGAGACAGAAGCACCAAGGATAACTTCCAGCATTTCAGCGTGGGAGCAAGAAGGTAATGGTGCCAGTAGTGGCTGACATGTGGAAGTGACAATGATGGGCTGAGGGCAGAGCAAACAGTCATGTGATCCCAGGCTGTCCTGCTGACTTTGCCTGGAGGAGGGGACTAACAGTGTTTGGTGTCTGAGATGGAGAAGGTTAAGACAGCGCAGCTGAGCCTGGGGAGGCGGTAACATATGCGGTTACACCTCTCACTTGCCCTCAGTTTGATTCCTAACAAGCGACAAAGATCCTGAGGGAAGAGACAATGTTTGCTCTTTTGAGTTTATTTAGAAGATAGAGCTGTGTCAAGGTGAGGACCCCCTTCCGGGCCACCCGGAGGGCAGATGGATACTGGTGCCTGTAATTACTTTCAGGGTCAAAGCAGTGTAATCAGCTCCTTTGTCAGCAGCATTCACTGAATAGTTCTATCGAGCGCCTGAGGGTGATTTGTTCCAGCTCTGGAGTAATTGTCCAGTCAACGGCAGGTCCCGGGGGAGGGTGGTTCGAAGGCAACTTCCAGAACGTTTGAACATTTGTGATTAAGACTAGATGGCTTCATTAATGAGCAAATATTCTTTGAGCACCTACTGTGTGTTGGGTCCTGTGTCAGGCCTGTGGGAGGTGGAGGAGTGCTCTTGCTGTAAAGAGCCTGTGGATGGTTAAAGGGGATAAATAGAACCACCCTTAATCTTACGCTCATCTCAGGTGTTCCAATGAGAGCCCCAAGGAGGAAAGGCTTCTTACTAATGGAAGAGGCTCTGGAGTAGGATCTGGGAAGATGATGGGTAGGACTAGGATGGAGATAAGGAGTTGGCACTGACACACATTCAAAGTCAGTGACAAAGATTCCTTCCTTGACCAAACTCTAGCCAGCCTCCTGTGAACCCTCTTCTTGGCAGGACTCAACTTCGGCCTATAAAGACTTTAGCAAACACACAAACATAGTGTCTAACAGCTCAAGCCTGCATCCCTAGTAATGACCCTCGCCCCCTCGAAGTTCCTACCTGAGAAAACTCAAGGCTGCCAAATGAATTAATTCACTGTTCGAGCCAACACCTGAAGGTAGGGCCCGCTCTCAGTCTCTGTGGGAGGGTAGGAGCTTAACTTCGATAGGTACCAGTTAGCAAACCCAGATGGGTTTCACATGGACCAGACACCGCTTCCCACTTTTTGTAATTTTTCACTTTCCTGACTCTGTTCAAGCCCCTGCCATTCCTCCTCCCTCCTCCCTCCTCCTTCCTTTAAAATGCCCGGTCACCTCTGCACACAACAGAATGGAGCTCAGCGCTTTGCCCTACTGTCAGTGGTCACTAAGTCTGTTTTCACTGCTTTAGCTAAATGAGGACTGGTTGTGTCCATCTTTGACAGAAGGTCTCCACAAAGAAATAGAAGCAGAAAACTGGTGCACACAGTTTTCAAAAAGAGATCCTTTTGTTTTCAATCCAGCAGGGGAAATAGTGAGAGAAAGAGCTATGGAGAAAAGGGGGAGCCAGATCATACAGGGCCTTGGAGCCTCAAGCAAAGAGCTGGGGGTTTTGGCCTAAGTGCCACAAGAAGTGGAAGATTTTGAGTGCGGAAGTCAGAGGGTCAGAACAGTGCCCAGTACAAAGTAAGCATTCACTAAGTGTTCAGTGTTGCTGTTATCACTTGGAGTTCCAAAAAATGACTCGTGTGGTGGTGGTACTGAGAGAGGGTTGTGGGGAGTCAAGGTGGGCATGGGACAGTAGTTTGGAGGCCACAGCAGTGGCTGAGGCCAGAGGTGGCGGTGGTCTTGTCTGGCTCAGTGGTTATGGGGATGGAGAGAAGCGATTGAATAGAGGAGAGATTTAGGAGATCCAACTGGCAGGACTTGGTGAATGGCTGGAAGTGGTGGGGGCAGGGGAGAGGGAAAGGGATAAACTGAGGACGATGTCCAGGTTTCTGGCTTGTGAGAGTGTGTGGGTGATGGAGCTGTTCCTAGGTGTATGTGGGCCAGATGGGGAGATCACTTTTTCAGGTTGAATTAAAGAGCACATGGGATGGCAGTGTGCTGTTGTGTATATGGGGCTGGAGCTCTGGAGGGCCAGCCTTCAGGGAACGGGGACTATATTTATCCCACATTATACTTGATTTGATCCTGAGCTTCAGGCACAGCCCTGAGAACCTGGCATGTGTGTGACTTAGTTCAGGTTGTAGAGGAGGAAAAATTCTCCTCTATCCTCTTAGGTTCTCCAGCGGGACCTAAGAATTAAACTGACATAACATGGATTAATGGGAGAAAAGCAAACAAGTTTAATTACATTTTTACACGTGTACAGGACAAGAGAATGAAGACCTGAGGAAGTGACCAGAGCAGAAACCTTTATACCTTTTATTCAAAGAAATGATAAGTTTGGATTTCCCTGGTGGTCCAGTGGTTACGACTCTGCGCTTCCACCGCAGGGGGGCACAGGTTCGATCCCTGGTCAGGGAACTAAGATCCCACATGCTGTGTGGTGAAGCTAAAAAAAAAAAAGACAAGTTTGTGAAGAAATGACAAGACAAAGGGCAGTAAATTTTGGGGAAATAACTAAGAGATACAGTGGAAGGGGGACTAGCGGAAGATAGGATTATTTTAGCAAGCTTGTTTGTACAGACCCCTTTCAGTGTCTGTTCCAAATCTGTGGTGATAAAGATATTCTTGTCTTCCTGGTACAGAGAGGCGCCTTTCTCATGGGAAGTTTTATGGCCTGTTTTTAGGTAGAAAAGGGGAGGTCAGAGAACCCTTCCCGCATCTGCAGTTTCTCCAGTGCCTTCAGCTCAAAAGAATCATCATGCCCAAGTGGCATATTTTAGGGTGGCATGTCCTGAACTCCTTCAGAGTTCTCCTGGACTCCAAAACAAGATTCAAGTGAAGGGACTTTATTTGGGAAGTGGAGGTCACACCAGTGGGGAAGTGAAACAGGGAAGGAAAGGAGGCAGCAAAGTGTGTGTGGGGAAACACAGGCCTCAGAATGACCCCACACAAGAGGAGAGGGAGCTGGGGTATTTATACACTACAGTTCCTGGAGCAAGAGCCCTTACACACAGAGATACAGATACGACAGATGGAAGCTGGTCGGGCACAGTGAAATGTCTGAGGGGTATAACAGGACATGGACAGCATTGGCTACAAAGTCTAATGATGCAGTTTGTATAAACATGGAGACTTTTGTCTCACACTAGATGAAACCAGTCCTCTGATTAGTTTTATGTCATATTGGCAAGTTAACTGCAACCTTCAAATAAAACCTAGTTGAGATTGCAGTAAATTATGTTTGTAGCATAGGGGGGTGGGATACAATTGTAACCAACCTGTGAACTAATAGTTCCACATCTCATCACTTGGGGTTCATTAGTTTGTTAGAAGTGAACATTTATTGAGCATGTACTGTGTGCCAGGCTTCATGCTGAATAGGTTAGATATTGATATATTATCTCATTTAATCTTTATAATGAAAAACCCTGTGAGATAGGTATGGTTAGACCCATTTTATAGATGAGGAGGGACTCAGTGTTGTTTTTTTTGTTGTTGTTGTTTTTTCTGGCTTCGCCGCACGGCACGCGGGATCTTAGTTCCCTGACCAGGGATGGAACCCGTGCCCCCTGCAGTGGAAGTGTGCAGCCTTAACAACTGGACCACCAGAGAAGTCCTGGGACTCAGTGGTTTGCTCTTGTTGCAACAGTGTGCATTTGGCAGAACCAAGTTTCCACCCATTTTTTTTCCTCAACCTTTTGCTGCCGCTTGGCAGTTAGAAATTACAAGAGCAATCTTAGCTCAAGCATTTGGCTTATATTTGCGTTCAGTATTTATTGAAGTTCCCAGGCTCATCCAGTACTAACTGTCGGGGCTTAATAAGTTCTCAATAATAATGATTTCCCCCTGGATGAGTATAGATGCTTCTGTCAGCTGAGGCTGATTTCCACCTAATTTGCAGGGAATTTGTGTGGCACAATGATGAGCTAAATATTTATGCAGGGAGGATGTATGTACAAATCACATTTCCATAAGAAACACAAGGCAAATGAGAGTTTCCCACAAAAAAAGTTTATTGCTGGGAAAAGATGCCTTAGAGGATCCAACATTAGCCAGGATTAACCAGCATTATCCAAGAGTTAGCCATATTTAGGCAATTTTAACATTTATGCCAGATAAGTGTCTTTATTAAGAATTGCCAAGGATTACTAGAGGAGAAATCATGTTTGCTCCTCAGGGTTGAGGGAAAACACCTGGGAATATAGAATAGCTTTTTCTCCAAATGATCTAACCATCTTCGTGGATGACCCTGGGCAAGTTACTAACTGTCGCTCTGAGCCACAGTTTCTCAGGCTGTCATCTACTGGATAGGATTGGCTGTTCCTTAAGGCCCTGCCCACTCCGTTTTGTAATTCTGTGCGCTACAACTGTGCCTCTGTCTTTTTATCTCCACTGAGGACAGGCTGTTAACCTTGGACTACCAGCCTTCCTACTGAGGGAAAGGAGTCAACATTTCGGCTACTTATTGTGTGTCAGGCACCCGCTAGGTACTTTATGTCAATCAACTCATTACTCCTCACAGCAGCTCAGTGGCATAGGTTTTATTTCCATTGTATAGCTAAAAACGAATAAGTTGCAAGTTTACGAGCAGCTGCTACTTTTGGGGCCATGCTCCAGTCCTCCCCACCCACGTCTGAGTAAGTTCAACAGAAAGGTTTTTAAAGGGAAACGTTTTTACTTGCGGCTGTCTACCAAACGGGTACTAAGGAGCAAAGAGCATAGGACTTGGGGTTGTACAGACCTGAGTTCAAGTTCTGCCTCCTCCAGGCACTAGCTGAATGCCCGGGTGAGTCACATCACCTCTCCAAGTCCTGTTTCCTCATTGGCACACTTACCTTATGAGCTCTGTAGAGCAGGGCTGTTGTGTGGATTCCACGAGAAACCGTCCAGCTCTTTGAAACCAAGCTGAATTGGTTGGTCGTTCGACGTTTCCCTCTAAGGGTCATCTCAGATGGCCCTGCTCACTGCCGCTCCGATGTAAGAAGCAGCTCTGGATGTGGCCCTGGCTTCCTGCCCAGGCTTGCTCTCTTGAACACCTTCGCCTGACCCACCCAAGCCCTGGCTCTGCCTGACTTCTGCCTATGTGCATGCGCCGTATGGCTGGAGATACGGGTCCAAGCCCCAGCAACACCAGGTTCTACTTATGTGATGTGAAGTCACTCATCTGATTTTCTCTGAGACTCTGTTTCTCTTCTGTAAAATGGGGATCATTTTACAGACTTTGTTCAAGACTTTTGTAGTTGGTTAAACATCATGATGTTGAAATTAACTGCATGCATGTGTTCTGTCCTCACCCCAGGGAATGACCTCAGTCCTCCTGAATGAATTCTTTTTTTTTTTAAATTCAAATATAGTTGATTTACAATATTGTGTTAGTTTCAGTTGTACAGCAAAGTGATTCAGACATATATATATTTTTTTTTTTTCAGATTCTTTTCCATTATAGGTTATTACAAGATATTGACTATAGTTCCCTGTGCTATATAGTAGGTCCTTGTTTATTTTATGCATAGTAGTGTGTATCTGTTAATCCCATACTCTTAATTTATCTCCCCCTTTCCCCTTTGGGAACCCTAAGTTTTCTATGTCTGTGAGTCTGCTTCTGTTTTGTAAATAAATCCCTTTGTATTACTGAATGAATTCTTTTGCAGCCTTAAGAGTTCCTGGATTAAAGAGTCCCTCCTGCTTTGTTACAAAGGGACATACGAACCAGCTTGTCCATTGCTGTCCAGATTTAGGTGCCTTGAATGAGCAAATGAGTGAGCAACCTCCCTCCCTCAGATGTTGCTTTAAGACTGATTTCTGCCTGGCTGAGACAGATTTTCATGTAGATGTAATCTCATTTAATGTTTTCAAACCCCTGTATCCAGGCACAACCTGCTGAAGCCACAGAATCCGCAGGTGGCCGCCACACTGGGATCTGGAGCTAGATCCTCTTGCATCCTTTCTGCTGTGCCCACTGAAGCTCACAGTCCTAGCCTCTGCTTGGAATTCAGCTTTGCCCTCACCAAGACTCACAGCCTGCCTTTCAGGTTCACTTGCTTCTGAGGCTGTAACATGGCTTTGAAAATATATTTCAGGAAAATCGGAAAGTTGTAAAACAATTTTGAGGTCCAGGTTCATAGGGACTTCAGAAACTCTCTCTCTTAAATAACAGCTTTATTGAGATATAATTTAGATACAATAAAATTCACCTTGAAAAAGAATACTGGTTTATAGCACATTTACAGAGTTGTTGTATAGCCATCACCACTATCTAATTTTAGAACATTTTCATTACCTCCCAAAGAAACCCCATACCTATTAGCAGTCACTCCTCATACGTCCCTGGCAACCACTGATTTACTTTGTCTCTGTGAATCTGTCTATTCTGGGCATTTCATATAAATGGAATCGTACGCTATGTGGCCTTCTGTGACTGGCTTCTTTCACTCGGCATAATGTTTTCCAGGTTCATCCAAGTTGTTGCGTGTATTAGTATTTCATTCCTTTTATGGATGAATAATATTCCGTTGTATGGATGTGCCGCATGTTGTCTATTCATCAGCTGAGTTGATGGGTGTTTGGGTTGTTTCCCCCTTTTTTTTTTTTTTTTTGTGGTACGCGGGCCTCTTACTGTTGTGGCCTCTCCCCCTGCGGAGCACAGGCTCCAGACATGCAGGCTCAGCGGCCATGGCTCACGGGCCCAGCCACTCCACGGCACGTGGGATCCTCCTGCACCGGGGCACGAACCCGTGTCCCCTGCATCGGCAGGCAGACTTCCAACCACTGCGCCACCAGGGAAGCCCCGGGGTTGTTTCCCCCTTTTTTGACTTTTATGAATATTGCTGCAGTGAACATTCAGGTACAGATTTTTGTATGGACATATATTTTCAGTTCTCGGTATAGACTAAGGGTGGAACTGCTGGATCATATGGTAACTGTGTAACATTTTTTGTGGAACTGCCACACTATTTCCCAAAGTGGCTGCGACATTTAACAATCCCACCTCCAGAAACTCTGTTTTGGTGTTTGTTGATTGAAACAGGTTTTCAGATGCTGGCAATTTATTTGAGCTTCAAGCCCAGTTTGGTCCAAAGTCTCAGAGGAACGCTCATTGCATTGCAGATCTGAGCATGGCCAGAAAAGACCTTCTATAGTCTACAATGTTGCACCCTAAATATCCTGTAATAAAATTCAAAATATAGTACAGGCTTGGGTTTGAGTTCTTGAGTAAGAGTTATGATCTAGCACAGAAAGAACAGTTTAGAGCAGTGCCTATCTTGCTTTGAGTTCCTTTTGATGCGACACTGAGACAAGGATTTGAGTACAAGTTATTTCCTTGGGAGGTGATCCCAGGAAAAACCTGTGAAGGAACAGAGGAAGCGAAAGAGAGAAGGGAAGGAAGCCGATAAGAGGGGGTTATATCAAGCAGATCACTACTGTGGGCAACCAGAGCTCAACTTGGCTGGGGGACTCCAGGATCCAGTGTAGATCATGTCTTGAAGTTATCCCAGTGTGGAAACAAAGAAGCTGGAGCATTTATCTACCAATTCCTGGTCTGTCAGTTGGTTGAGGGCTGCTTCTGGGGTATGAACTCCTTGGGGCTTCTGTTTTGCCCTGCACACTGGCCTAGCCTGCCCCCATACTCACAGGCAATGAGCTGCAAGGTTTGCCCTAAGCTGGCTTCAGTGTGTGGAGGTCCACGGGCAGAGAACCAACAGGATCAGCCATGGGGCCGGTCCAAATTGGGTATTTGAGTAACCCCATCTGAGGTTATCTCTATCTATGATAAAAAGGCTTGATCAAAATGTCACGTAGGGCTTCCCTGGTGGCGCAGTGGTTGAGAGTCCGCCTGCTGATGCAGGGGACACGGGTTTGTACCCCGGTCCGGGAGGATTCCGCATGCCGCGGAGCGGCTGGGCCCGTGAGCTGTGGCCACTGGGCCTGCACGTCCGGAGCCTGTGCTCTGCAACGGGAGAGGCCACAACGGTGAGAGGCCCGCGTACCGCAAAAAAAACAAAAACAAAAAACAAAATGTCACGTAAGTCTGTCTTTGTTGACTTAAAGGAATCAAAATAGGAGAAATAAAATCTTTTCCTAAACACGTCCCAGAGGTAGGAAGCACAAAGCTCCCAGAACACAGGAAATAGCTGATAAATGTATATTTAAAAAAATTGAAGTTGGAGGCTGTTCTTTAAGAAAGAAAAGAGTGGGACAATTGAAAGGCACTTGCTGAAGTAATCAGAGTAGAGAGGCAGGAATAGAGATGGAAATCAGAATCCGCCTTGAGACAAGTTAGTAGGATAATCAAGGGCTAGGAACTGTGCCAGTCCCCCCCCAGATCAGAACCACTGGGTTCCCCAGGTCCCCGAACACATGTTTATATTTAGGCCCATCAGAAGAAGGGACCTCTGTAGAAGCAGCTTCCAAATGCCACTGGAGACCAGAGTCACCTGGGGCACATGAGAAAAACAGGGATCTGGGGTCCCATTGCAGAATCTGCAAGGGTGGGGCCTGGGAATCTGTATTTTCACAAGTACCCCAGGGTGACTATGAGTCAGATTTGGGGTTCTCTGAGAAGAATTCTGTAGATAAAGTTCCAGACTTTTTGGATATTGACAGGAAAATGTCAGAAATTGACAGATAACCTATTGTGCTCCCTCTTCAGCCTTCCCCATGGCCCTACTTAGATTCCACTGGCTCGTGTTTGTAACTGGCCTGGCCTTTTGTTCCCACCCTCGCACCCCCATTAAAGTATCCGGCAGGAAGGTTTGTTGGGGTTGGATTTTCATCCCTGGAAACTGGGAGTCTTAGACACGCGTGGTCCTCTCTCCAAAGCATGGCCTCAGACAAACAAACAATCCAAGAGACAGAGTCTAGGCAGCTGAAAAGGATTCAAGAGGAGTCGCTTTAACTGGAGTCTCTCTAAACACATGAAAGGCTTTACATTTTCTCCTCACTCCCCATTGAACTTTTCTTAGCGTTATAGCTAATGATGTCTTCCCCAATTCATGTTGAAGTCCTATACCCCAGTACCTCAGAAGGTGACCTTACTTGGGTCAGGGTCCTGACAGAGGTAATCCAGTTAAAGTAAGGTCATTAAGGTGGCCTGGTGTCCTTTTTAAAAGGGGAAATTTGGAGACAGACATGCATTACAGGGAGCAAGCCATGTGAACATGAAGACAGTTGTTTACAAGCCAAGGAGAGGGGCCCCAGAAGAAACCAACCCCACCTCGATTTCGGACTTCCAGCCTCCAGAACTGTGAGATGATAACATTTTGTTGTTTGAAGCACCTGGTCTGTGGTACTTTATTCCCTAGCAAACTCACATAATCAGCTTCCTTGCCAGCGGAGCCTACCTGCCAAATTTCTTTCAGTCTATGTTTTCCCTCTACCTTCATGGCCTTCACTGTAACATGAAACTCTACCATCTCCCTGTACTCCTGCTTTACTGAACCAGGTTTGTTTGCCTGATGCCCAGCAAGCCTCAGCATTTGCTGAGATGCTGAGGTTTGCAGCAGAGAAAGGGTTTATTCATGGGACAGCCTAGCGAGGAGATGGGCAAACAAGTCTCACATCCACTTCCCTGCGGGCGAGGGGCTCAGGATAATTATGGGATAGAGGAGCAGGGTGATCTGAGGCATGGGGAAAGGGGATGGGAGACAGGAAAAAGGTGAAGTAATCAGTGTTCTGCATAGGTGTAGCTGAGTTACGTGCTTCCTCGTGGGATGCGTGTTTAGAAAATGGCGGCATTAGCACGATCTGAGGGTGGAGTTTTTGACCTGCAAACGGCCATTCATCAGACACTCACACAGGCCCAGTTGAATGGTCAGTTGTCTCGACTGATTTGAACTGGGCAAGACTAGCTCCATGTTCCTGAAAAACCACTTGAGCAACAGCTACTATAACGACTCATACGTCAGAGGTGTTATCTATAAGGGGCAGTTAAAGGAGTCTTGTGATATATTGTCTAAGCATGGAGGTATGCAGTTTGCAAGAACAATTAAAGCGACCTTAGTCAGTGAAGGCAGGTTATAGAGTATTATTTATTAAGCAAGTTATAGTTTAAGGGATTTAATTGATAACAGCCCTTGGTTTCACGAACCTGCCTTTCTGCTTTCACTCTTACACCCCTGCCATTTTTTTCTCAGCCCAGCCACCAGCAGCATGTTTTATAAACACACATCTGATCGTGTCTCTCCCCTGCTTGAAACTCTTCTGTGGCTCCCCATGACTTTCAGGGTGAAGACCCAGATCCTCAGTCACAAGGCCCTGCCTAGATGAGCCTTGCGTGTCCTTCAGTTTTACTGCCACTTCCCTTCCCTTGTTCCCTCACGTTGGGTCTGAATTAGCCTTTCTTCCAGCTCTGCAGTCTCTGCCAGGAATGCTCCTTCATACCCCGCCCTTCTCTCTGCTGATTCCCCCGCTTCCGTGAGGCCTCAGTTAATGCAGTTCCTCGGGGGGTGACCAGGTTAGAGTTCTTCTGCCTTGTGCTTTCTTAACTTCCTGAGCTCTCCCATTGCAGCAGCTACACACTTGTAATTAACAATCTGTGTAATGATTTATTTAGTGTCCTATCTAGAATGTAGACTCCACGGGGGCAGGATTTTTGTTCTGTTTGCTCACTTCTGTATCCCTAACACCTGGAACGGTGCCTGGCGCATAGTAGGTACTCAGTCCGTGTTTGTTGCGTGAACAAACGAATGGATGGAATTGCCAGAAGGGCCCGGTCCGGGTCTGTCATGGTCATTCCTGTTTCTCCAGCACCCAGAGCGATGCCCGCCACAGAATAAACTCCCTGTGAATGTTGGGGGAGGGTATGGGTGAGGAGGAAGGGGAAGGGGAGGGGGGGTCACTGGTGGAGGGGACTGAATCTCATCAGGCAGAGATTCCCTGGGTTGGTCTCCTTCTCAGGGAACTCTCAGTTTCCTGGGGGACACCCTCTTGCTAGGAGACGGTCTGACATCACTGTGATGGGGACACACCCAGAGGGCTGCTTGAGTCAGGTCAAAGAAAGGGGGATCCCGGGTGGAAGGAATGGAAGAAAGGGGGTGGTTGAAAAGGATGGTGGGGAGAGGAGAGGAGAAGTCTGCTGAGGAGACTTTGTTTTCAGGTTTCCCTGGTCTTGCTGGCCTAAGGGCCATGACAGGACTTAGTGGGGAGACAGCAGAAAGCTCACCAAAGCTCACTCCCAGCATGTGTGCTCACCCACGGCAGAACCCTCGGCTTGTGCGGCCGCCTGCCTGGTCTTCACCACAGCACGTGTGGTGCTGGGGTTCCCCCTGCTTCCCCAAACTGTGTGCAGACTTTTCTTGTGGGCTAAAGGAGGTATGTCTGTATGAGGCTTCCACTCTAGAAAACAAATACCTTCTATTGTGAGACGTCCAGCTCTTCTAACGTCTGGGAAACTCAAATTTATTCCAGAGGTTCTCCAGCAGACAGGCCCCGTGACTCAGAGAGCCCCCGGGGGCTCCTCCTGGCAGGCTGGCCTTGCTAAAGGAATCCTTCCTCTGAAGCTCTCCTGCCTCAGCTCCCTGCGTTTCAACGCACTTGAGCACATTGTCTGGCTGTTTGGGTTTAGATGGCAAAGCAGTCAAATGTTTCCAAGGAGAAGAGGGGAAAAGAAATCCCACCCGCACCCCACCAGAGCCTTCTTGGGAAACATCCACAGGCCTGGCTTGGTCTCCAGATTGGATCTGGAGCTGAGAACCCGTCCGGATGAGAGTGCTGGTGCGAGACCATGGGTTCTCAGGACTCCGCCTGATGTGGTTCCTCAAGGAAAGACCCTTCCACAGATGTCTTCAGCTTCTTTTTTCTCCCGCTCCCCCAGCCACAGGGCTTGATTCAGGTACCTTTGATTGAATTAGTAACTCCTCAAGCAAAGCATAAATCAAAGTTGGAGGCAAAGTGTAAATGGGAAGATGGAAAGATTTACTATGTTAAAATGCTCTCTGAGGTATCACAGAAATGTGATGGGATAATTCATTGAGATTACTTTGTGCTTTGTTGATGCCGCTGTAGTAGAATCAGATTGCATGCAGTCTGTTTGGGCTTTTGGTGTTTCTCCTCCTGTCCAGGATCCTTCCAAGTAAGCATCTTCTTGTCTCAGGTGGAGTGAACTGGACTCCGTATCTCAGGTAAGCCTACAAGGAAGGATCACATGCCTTCCTCACCTTTGCTCCCCGGCTCCATCAGCTCTTTGCAGCAGCCTCACAGCATTCCAGGAACCTCTCTACGCCCCAGTTTTCTCATCTGTAGAGTGGGGTTCACCCTCATGGAGCTGTTGTGAGGATTAAGTGAGTTAACATAGGCAAAGTGCTTGAAACGGTGCCTGGTACGTACTTAGCACTCAGTAACTGTTAGGTATTAGTTATTACCATCACTCATGCATAGAGTCGGGGGGAGAGAACTATTCAGCATGTGTATCAGTCAGGGTTCTCCAGAGAAACAGGACGGGGAGGATCCATGTCTATGTCTGTATCATCATATAAATATCTGTACATGTATCTAGACCTGTATCTGTATCTATACCTATACCTCTCTTTCTCTCTCTACACACACACACACACACACACACACACACACACACACACAGACACACAGACACACAGACACACACAAATTTATTTCAAGCAATGGGCTCATGTGATTGTGGAGGCTGGCAAGTCTAAAGTTTGCAGGGCAGGCCTGCAGGCTATAAACTCTTAGGCGGGAGCTGATGCTGCAGTTTTGAGTCAGAATTTCTTTGTCCTCAGGGAAACCTCAGATTTGCCCTTAAGGCCTTTTGATTGATTGGATGAGACCCACTCACATCATGGAGGGTAATCTCCTTTACTTAAAGTCAACTGATTGCAGGTGTTCACCACATCCACAAAATACCTGCCCGGTAACACTGGGATTAGCATGTGATTGAGTAAACTTGGTGCTACAACCAGGTCAGGGTGACGTACAGAGCTGACCGTCAGAGCGTGACATCCCTAATCTAGCTAGCTCGTCAGCACGCACGTAGGCTGCACTGACCCGCTGCATCCGACCTCCAGGGAAGCTCCCTTTCCCCTCCGACACCTCTGCCTCCCCTGTTAAGGTTGCCCCTCCCCTCCATTCCTGACCTCTGACGTGGCTATTCTCTTTCTTGCTTATTTTCCCTGTGGATAGGGAACTTTGGGGGTGACTTTGGGTTCTTGGGGTGGCAGAGGGGAGGAAGACCAAAGAGGGGTCTGGACGCTTATCCTTTCTTCCCGTTGACACTGACCCTTGAGGAAAGGAGAATCAGACCTCATCCACTGCCAGCGTGGATGCCAGAACTCATGCAGAGTTTAGAAACTCATTCAACTAAAAGTGTGTCTGTCTCCTTCCCAGTCTTGAATTACGTTCCCAAGCCCCTTTTCCTTGATGACAATAGATGGGGGAAAGAAGGGCTGCCCCATCCCGGTGGCTGGTAACTGTCAGCCAGCTGGGAGTTTTGCTTGGAAGACGAGGTCCTGGCATGCATTTCTCAACCAGTTATAAAGTATGTCTCCCGGTTCCACCCCCCACAGCCTTATGATTCTTTAGCTGCAAGCTCCTTATGACCAACAGCTTGTCACAGTCTCCTCCGGTTGTAAAATTTCATTTTAAGAAGACATTATATGCTCCAAAATATTTACGGATGAAATTTGTACAGTTTGGGATTTGCTTCAGAATAGCGCAGGAGCAGGGAGTGTAGGATCAGCCACAGATGGAGAACTGTTGAAGCTGGATGATGGGTACATGGGGGCTTAGTTGTACCGTTCTGTGTCCTATTGAATATGTTTACAATTTTCCGTAATGAAAAATTTAAAGAGAAAAAAACCCCACATTATGAAGTCCTTAAGTATGTTTTCAAATAGTGTTTCTCAAGAATATATTCAATGTTCCACAGATGTTTGCTTAAAATTTCAGTTTTTAATATATTCTTAACTCTTTAAGGCTTGGGATGACAGGATGTGGGAGTGTAGAGCTGGGGTCAACAAACTCTGGAAAGGGCCAGACAGTGAACATTTTTGGCTTTGTGGGCTGTACAGCTATACAGTGTGAAAGGAGCCACAGGCAGTATGAAAATGACTGTGCATGGCTATGCTCTAATAAAACTTTATTTATGAACATTGACATTTGAATTTCATATAATTTTCACATGTCACTCAATAGTCTTTTGATTTTAAAAAAATCGCTAAAAGATATAAAGAGCATTCTAAGCTTGCAGACCCTATAAAAACAAATGGCCGGCTGGATTTGGCTTGCGTGCCATAGTTTGAAGACCACGCTATAAATGATAGTTTAATACACTGGGGATGACCGACCAGGTAATTTGGCCTTCCAGGGCTGTTTTTTTTTTTTTTTTTTTTTTTTTTTTTTTTTTTTTTTTTTTTTTTTTTTTTTTTTTTCTTGAACGACTTGAGGAATAAAACTTCTCCTGTCATCTCCGTGCATGTTAGCAAAACAAAACAAAACACAGCAAAACACAACAAACAAAACACCCAAGCACACTTCAGAGTATGCTAATTGAAAAAGAATCAAACAATTAACATGACAAACGTACAGAAGTGAAAGTTCCTTTTCTCATTGCTCATTCCCTGGCCCATTACCCAGAGGTGAAAGCTGGGGTCCCAGTCCTCAGGGATACTAAGACACATTTCTCTTCTTCCTCAGAAGGCCAGACTTACATCAGTGCTGCCCCAAGGACCAAGCAAAAGACAAAGATTAGCTGACCCCAATATAAAGAATTATACACTTTACATTTTGAGGATCAGTCCACTCATTGGCAGGTGAACGCTTTGAACTGATAAACCAAATGAGAAGGGAATGATTGATTATACATCTGACCTGAATTGACGTGTGTCAGTGTCGCTCTAAAACTTCGTGGTTCATGACACCTGTGAGCAGGACCCCATAGGGAACCTTGGGCAAAGCTTTCTTCCTGCCTCAGCTTCCACTGTCTCTCTGGCCCCATCGGGATCCCCAGCTGCAGGGAGCTAGGTTGTCTGGTCAGTCTGTGGGTCTGACATCTTTCACGGTTTTGTTGTTGTTGTTGTTATTCCACTCTCTTTGCTTTTTCTTTTGATTTTCTGAGAGTGGACACTAATTTGACTCTCAGCTTCCTTTCTGTTTTATTCCTCAGGGAATCAAACTAGGCTATTTTTGTTCATGAGATGGTGAAATACATTGAAGGTAGAGAGAAAAAAAGCGTGACAGAGAATACATCCGCTGCTTCTGCTGGGATCCTTGCTGGCTGTTCCTGAGTTTTCCATGGAAAGCACTTAGATACTCAGAAAAAAGTCTAAGTGGTTCGTGTGCTGCATTTTTCTTTTAGAATTGGGAGAGGAACCTCAGGGATTAGCTGATCCAAACCCATCTCTTTTATAGATAGAGAAACCAAGGCTCATAGAGGTGGAAGGCAGGAGATAGGGGAGGGGTGCATGAATGGGAGGGAGGTATATTTGGGGGAGGGTGAGCAGGCCTGGAGCCTAGGATAGGTGGGAGGAGGTGGTGCAGGTGTGTCATGGACAAGAGATGAGCAGGGAGGTGGCCAGACCAAGACAGTCCTTGCATGATCAGCTTAAGACTTGGCTTCCTCTTGGGGGTTAAAAGGCTACCAGAAGGTTAGGCAGGGGGTCTTGGGTTCTGTTATGCTTCAGAAAGATCGTTCTCTGAGGGAGGGACATGTGATGTGAGGCTGGAGGCTGGGAGATTGGGGGGAGGGGGAGGAAGGACAGATAGCTGGTGTGGATGTTTGGTGGCAGGTGGAAGGAGAGAGAGGAGGTAGTGGTTTGGGAGAGACGCAGAACCAAGGCCGGGGCTTTTGTCCAGGTGGGGAGATGAGCACATTTGAAGGCTGGCCCGAAGGAATCTGTGGTGGGGGAGAGACTGAGGATAGGAGAGGATTGCCCTGATGCGAGACCTTGGACGTGGTGACCCAGGCCCAGGTGGGGGAGAAGGGGAGGACTGAGGTGGCAGGTGCTGGCTTTGACAGGTGGGGGACCCAGCCTATAGTTTGGGCCCAGCCACAAGGCTGACCTGTGACATCCCTGTTCATGGTCAAGGCCTCTGACCGTAGGGGCACTGGCCACTGAGAGGACAAGCCAGATGGGTGAGTTCCAGACCCCAGGCTTTCCAGTGTCCCTCACAACCTCCAGCCACCAACTCACCCTCCTTACTCTTGGAAGTAGAGTCAAGGTGGTGTTGGCTACTGTTTAAGGATGGCTGATGTGAAAAAGTGGAAAACGTAATGACCCAAATGAAAACCACCCACTGGACGTCTGGAAGCATCCTCTTGGCTTCTCTGCATTACTCTGACTTCTTTGGCCAGGTTCCTTACATGATACCAAGTGCCACTCCAGCCATATTTATAATATTTCAGACCCTTTCCAATCTCTGACAATTAGTTTTTTGGCCATTAAGCTGGGCTGAAGCAGGAATACTTTAACGTGCTTATTTATATCTCATTGGTTACAGAAGTTCCCTCATAAGTAAGCTCTATGTTCCCCCAAAGTGTCCGTGTAAGAGCTTAAATGGACTCATCAATTTCTCAGCCAGTCTTCCTGTAAGGTCAGCCTTGAAGTAGATTGTATCTTTCTCACCACTGATCTCACAGCCCTTTCACCACTTTTCGCCTTATTTTTGAGCATGAGGACCTTAGAATCATAGAGTTACAGTGTTCGGACCAATTTGAGAGAGGAGGTGGGGCAAGCAGAGGGAGGGCCTTCGCAGCTGAGGGTGGAGGGTCACCAGAGTTGGGCCCCTTCAGAGAGCTGGAGCCCGTGGCCGAGGGGAGCTCGGGATGGCAGGGAGATGGCACCATCAGACTTCACCTGAGTAAAGGTCATTCGGCTGCATGGTGGACGGTACGTGGAGGGAGGAGAGGCAGGCAGGGGTCCCTCTGAGTGTGACCAGCTCCCACAGCCCATCAGAGCCAGCTCAGACCAGCTTCATGCTTTCAGAGCCCAGTGCAAAGTGAGAATGAGAAGCATCTTCTTCAAAATTTAAGCACAGTCGGGTATTATTCAGCCACACAAAGGAATAAAGTACTGATCCCTGCTACAACATGGATGGATCTCAGAAACACGTTGCCAGGTGAAAGAAGTCAGACGCAAAAGGTCACGTATTGTATGATTCCATTTATATGGAATATCCAGAATAGGTAAATTCATAGAGACAGAAAGAAAGTCGAGTAGTGGTCGCCAGGGTCTGGGGACAGGGAAGGAGAAGCAGTGGCTGCTTAATGGATATGGGGTTTCCTCTTGGGATGACGAAACGGTTTTGAAACTAGATGGGGGTGGTGGTTACATGAGATCATGAATGCACTAAATGCCACTGAATGGTATGCTTTAAAATGGTTAATCTTATGCTATGTGAATTTTTACCTCAATTAAAAAAAAACATTCTCAGGTGCTGGGGATTAGGGTGCGGAATTCATTCATTCGGGGGTGGCGGAGAATCATTATATTGCCTACCACACCCTTCTGGAGTGATGTTTAATTCCTGACCCAGTAGGTCACAGAGCTAAATTTTTCTAAAAACCTTAGTTTCTAGACAGAGTTCAGAGGTTCTTTTACACTTTTTAGATAAACTACCCTTCTGCTCTTACGTGTGTGCGTTTTTTTTTTTTTTAATTTTTTAATTTTATTTTTGGCTGCAGGTATTTGTTCCTGCAAGCCACAACAACCCACATGTCACAGCTACTGAAACCCGCGTGCCTAGAGCCTGTGCTCCGCAACAAGAGAAGCCACCGTGATGAGAAACTCACGCACCTTAACAAAGAGTAGCCCCCGCTCGCCACAACTACAGAAAGCCCACGTGCAGCAATGAAGACCCAATGCGGCCACAAATTAATTAGTTAAAAAAAAAAAAGAATGATCAGAAGTAATTGAAAAGGTTATGCTTTCTTTTTTTTTTTAATTTTATTTTTGGCTGCATACGGTATTTGTTTTTCTCTTTTTGGCTGCGTTTGGTCTTCGTTGCTGTGCTCAGGCTTTCTTTAGTTGCAGTGAGCGGGGGCCACTCTTCGTTGTAGTGCATGGGCCTCTCATTGTGGTGACCTCTCTCGTTGCGGAGCACGGGCTCCAGGCATGCGGTCTCAGCAGTTGTGGCTCGCAGGTTCCAGAGTGCAGGCTTCAGCAGCCGTGGTGCACGGGCTTCGCCGCTCCACGGCATGTGGGACCCCCCCCGGACCAGGGCTCGAACCCGTGTCTCCTGCATTGGCAGGCGGACTCTCAACCACTGTGCCACCAGGGAAGCCCCGTGTGTGCGTTTTTGAAGATCTGTTAATTTATAGTGGTAGTTACCATAAATATATGGTAACTTGGACATTTTGGATGGACATCCTGAATTCCATGCTGGAATTATGTGTCATTAGCTACTCTCTTTATAATTCATCTAGTCTGAAAGACAGAGGCTGGTAAGGGTTACAGAAGACTAAACGACTGCAAGAGCAGAGGCTAAATTGTTTACTCCAACCCTCTTATTTGATCCATCACAAAAACTGAGAATTTCAGGAAAACTTCTCCTCCAAGCACCGTGATGATCTCCCAGCTTGACTGAAATGCTCTGAGTAAAGGGAACCCACTACTTGTCATAGTAGATTACTCCAAGGTTGAATATTTCAATGCCTAGAATACTCTTATTTTCCTGCAGTTGAAACAGGCCTTTCTTTGGTTTATACCCACAGGACCTGGTTCTGTCTTCTGGGGCACACTGGTTACCCTTCTGCAGGGAGGTAAAGGCAGAGATCTGGTCCCTTATTCTTAAAGCTAAATGTCCCCTATTATCTTGCAAGCTTCTTTGCAGCCCGGCCATCCTCCCTAGGCACAATGAAGTTATTCACATCCCTGTCAAACCTGGTGACCAGATCTCCTTTCCCCCATCCCAATGCCCCCTCCCCAAGACTCTTTCTCAGGGTGCTGTCCCCTCCTTTTTTAGGCCATCTCACATAGAAGCCCTTCTTCTGATTCTTGACTCCCAACGTGGGTCTTGTTGATCTCCTAAGAAAATAAAGCATCGCCGTAGAAGCACGCTGAGCTTGCTGACCCTCACTGAGAGGGAATGGGTCTGTTAGGGGCTGAATTGTGTCTTCCCCCGCAAACCCCTACATTTATATGTTGAAGTCCTAACCCCTAGTACCTCAGAGTGTGACTGTATTTGGAGATGGAGCCTTTAAAGAGGTGATTAAGGTAAAATGAGGTCATATGGGTGGGCCCTAATGCAGTAGGACTAGTGTCCTCATAAGAAATTGGGACACAGATATGCACATGCACAGAGGGAGGACCACGTGAGGGCACAGGGAGAAGACGACCACCTACAAGCCAAAGATAGAGGCCTCAGGAGAAATCAGCACTGCTGACACCTCAATCTTGGACTTTTAGCCTCCAGAATTGGGAGAAAATACATTTCGTCACATTGTGTAAGCCACCCAGGCTGTTGGCAGCCCCGGCAAACTAATATAGGGTCCTGGTCATCAGAACTTCCCAGGCCTCTCCTTCTTTTCTCCCTTTCAGAGGGTCACTCCCTACACAACCTGCACCCCCTGCTATAGCCAAGGGTAGAGAAAGTGACTTCTGCCTGAAGCAGAAAAAAACCAAAACCAAAAACGTGGTTTAAGTTCCCAGTGGGACTCCCCGCCAGGTAACTCATGGTAAAGCTTTGACAGCATTCTGTGCTTCTCCAGGAAGCTGAAGCCTAATTTTAGTGTCTTGCTGATGGATTCTCTCAGCCCTGATCTGGACTGAGGGGTTACTGCCCCTGGTGCCCAAAGTGGCAGCTCTGACTCACCTTTTAGCTTCTAAGGGAGGGAAAATAGATTTACTCAGGCTACGAGCAGGGACATTCTGGTAAACGTCATGGATTTGGCTGTACCCCAGGAACACTTTTAGATGCTTGGGGTCCAGGGGGTGAGGTGGTGGTGCCCAGACATCACTCCTCATCACATTGGACAGGGACTGAGGGTCTGGGTGGGGCCTGATCTCCAGAATAAAGCTGGAAGCAGGTAGCTGAGGTGGGCTCTGAGGTGGGCTCTCAAGCTCTGACAGCTGGAAGTCCCCATCATAGCAGAGTAGCCACACAGGGTCTCATGTGCCTTCATGGGAATCATTTCTGCGGGGTACAGGGTTTTAAGCTCATTATTAGCCGAATACCTGAACCACGTTCAAAGCAGAACAAAGTTCACCTCTTTCTGTGGGTTCAGCCAAGATGGTGTCTCAAAGCAGGAATTGATTAGAGAAGTCGAGAAAGGCCAGAGCAGAAAGGAAACACGGCCCTCTGACTAGCACAGGACAGGAGGTAGGGGTCTAGATGTGAGGGTCCCAGGATGGACCCTTATCTCTGACAGCCTGCTGCCTTCCGTGTTCAGTGCTATAGGTCAAAACTAGTTGTCTTGGTTACAGAGCCCAATTTCTTATAGGAGCAGAGAGCAGATATATTAATGTCTGTTTGTGTCAGATGCAGGAGATATGAAGGAAGGTGAGGGATTTAAACAGCTGGGGGTGGGGATTTTTGACCTAGCTGAGGCAGGGTGATTTACAGGGAGGAGGGGGCTCAGGAAGGTGCAAATCACAGGGTGTCTCTATCACTTGTCCCTCTCCGGCTGATGCTCAGCTCTGAGCCCACTTTGGGCAGCACTGAACACTAATGAGTTAGGTTCTGAGATTCTGGAATCTCTGGGTTGAGATCCTGTAGATGTTGAGGCTCCCTGAGCTCATGTCGCCCACTTGATAAGTTTTGTGGTTGCTGAGGTTTTGATCCTCGGGGAGCCTTCTGTGGTGTAAGGCCTAAAATTGAGGCACAGTTTGATGGGCTGCCTTGATTATCTGGTGAAACTGAGGGACCTTGAATGGCCCAGTTGCAAGTTTCTTTCCCCACTCTGCTCCTGCAGTTAAGGTCCTCTTATCAAGCAACCCTCCCTATCAAGGGCACCAGGTACAGTTCCTGCTTATCCCCCACGTGGCAGGTTTCTTTTCTCTGTCAGATCATGGAATTATTCGAACAAGCAAATCACCTCCTCTCTTGGGAACTAGGGGTCATCCCACCCTCTTGATGCTACAAAGCCCGCCTCTCACAGACCCTGGTTGTTCTCTGTGTTCTGGAGTACAATGCCTGTGTGGCCTTGTGTGGCAGGCAGTGTTCTCCTCACCCAGGTTCTGAGTATATGCGATCAATCTGTTCATCATAACTGTTCAGTGCTGAGTGTTATTTGGCTATCGTTGTAACCCTAGAGCAGGAATCTCTCCCTCACCAGCGAGGTGAATAGGGGACGGTTAAAACAGACTCTCTCCTCAGCCATGCCTGGCAGCTGTCATGTTAGGCTCTCTGGAGAATGGAAATGCTGTCTCAGTTTCATTCAACTGAACCTTTGAGTTGCTCAGACCAAGTTCCCCTTGGGCGAGGTAGGAGGTCGCCATTCAGGGTCAAGCCTGGGTACCTCCATCCTCTGACCTCCGAGGTCATTCTCTGCTTCTTCCTTTGATCCAGGGTACCGGACCCAGCACCTTAGGAGCTCTGCTAACAATCCACAAACACTTCTCCTCTTTTCTCCTTTGAGGCACTGATAAAATACGATCTCCAATGGCTGTCTTGGTGTGCCAGCATTCCCATCGTTCAGATGCTTTCTTTCTAGATGAATGAATGAATGCATGAACCAGAGGGAGAATTGACTCTGTATAGTAAGGGAATTTGGCCTGTTATTTCCTAGGGGTGTGTATTAGTTAAGTTAAAAGGCACAGCTGTTTTAACAAAAGACCCCAAATAACGTGGCTTAAAGATCGTAGAAGTTTGTCTCCCCTACAGTAGTCAGAGGTGACGCTCTAGGTCAGGAGGTGGCTCTGCCCCTCACAGTTATTCAGGAGCCCAGGCTGATGGTGCCTCTGCCATCTTCATCTTCAAGGTCACTTTGGTTATCAGCACCCAGGCAGTTGGAGGGAAAAAAGTGTGCAAATCCAGGGCCATCAAGGCCATAAATCCTTTGTAAGCAAGTGAGACACAAACGGCACATGTGTTCACTCATATTCCATCACTGGAATGGGTACATTGCCCTCCTAAACCTCCAGGGAAGCTGGGAAATGCGTTCCCTAGCCGGAGGGCCATGTCGCAATCACAACACCTAGGGAACAAAGGGGGAATGGATTTGGGTGGACAGCTAGCAGTCTCCCCGACAAAGAGCAACTTGGTGTAGATGGAGGGACACAGGATTGGGAGTCAGAAGATATTGGCTCAAGTCCCAGCTTCCCCCATTGTTAGCTATGCTCTCTTGGGCAAGTGCCTTTCCACTGAGCCTCACCTTCTGGATCTGCAGAATCAAGACCACAGCCCTGTTTCCCCCACTGAGTTGCCCTGAGGGTCAGTGAGATGACATGTAAACTCTCAATTGCTGGCGCGCATAAGATGTGCTGATGTCCTGGGCCCTTTCTGGCCTTAACATTCTGTGCCCTGAGGGCGGGGGCTCTTGCCTTGGTATCCCGGTCACCTGTGATGCTCATCTTCACCATATTGGCTGTTTACCAGGAACCAGAGAATCGCTGGGGACTGCAGTGGGGGGTTAACCTCAAGGGCTCGGGGCTCTACAGCGAGCAGATGCCTCTGAGAGTGCCCGCCTCCACCTGCAGCTGTAGGAATTCTCCTCTGCTGGTGAGAAACCTGGAAGAACCCAGAGAGGAGGATTTGAGTCTAGGTAGCAGAGGAGAATAAGAGTTGGACAGGCAAGAGCTAGAACTGGGGTCTGCAGCCTTGGGTCTGCAGGCCTGTGTCTGGACACTGGGGCTGTGAACTCTTTGGAAAGGCAGTGCAAGGGTTTGTGAGTGTGGTGCATGTTTTTTTTTTTTGTTTTTGTTTTTTTTTTAATTCCAGGAAAGAAATTCCATAAAGTTACCAGAATCTCAAAGGGATCCCAGAGGTAGGAAGGCTAAGAGGCTTGCGTGAATGATAGACCATTTCAATGAAAAGGACAATGGCCAATTGGTATATATTTAGAGAAGGCAACTCAGAAGCTGGGGTGACAGGGGGCATGTTTTCTGAGAAGGACATATAGAGAGAAATTGTGTTGTTCGGTTTGGCGGGGAGAGGTTGGGGCAGTGGGACAGGACACACGTGTTTTCAGGTGACCGTGGGGCAGAGCATCAGGTGCTGTCGGCCCTGTGCTCACACCCTCCACACGCGAGGCTCTTGAATTTGCTCCTGGCTTCCAGGGGCAGAGGTTCCCGCAACTCCGAGAGTTTTCTCTGGCTGCTGAAGCTTGCTGGGGCACGTGGGACAGGTTGAAATGCTGTCCTGGGAGCAGTACTCAACCGATGATGCATGGAAACTGGTGGACAGAACCCCAGCCTCCTCACCCCTTGGGTGGGATAGTTCTAAGTTGTATTCTGTAACAGCATTGAACAATAGAAATATAATGGGAACCATACAGGTACTTTTCTTTTTTTTTTTTTCTTTTTTTTTTTTTGGCAGTACGCGGGCCTCTCACTGTTGTGGCCTCTCCCGCTGCGGAGCACGGGCTCCGGCCGCGCAGGCTCAGCGGCCATGGCTCACGGGCGCAGCCGCTCCGCGGCATGTGGGATCTTCCCGGACCGGGGCACGAACCCGTGTCCCCTGCATCGGCAGGCGGACTCTCAACCACTGCGCCACCAGGGAAGCCCCATACAGGTACTTTTAAAACTAAGGTAAAAAGAAACAGGTGAAATCAACTTTAATACTATATTTTAACCCAGTATATCAAAATATTGTCATTTCAATACATAATCAATATAAAAAAGTCATTAATGAGATATTCTCCTTTTTTTAAAAATTCAAAGTCTTTAAAATCCAACGTGCACATCACACTTAACTCCGCATCTCAATTCGGACTAGCTACACTGAAAGTATTCCATAGCCCCACGTGGCTAGTAGCTGCTGTGCTGGCCAGAACACTTGTGTATTATCTCCCAGAGGTTTCCCAGAGGGATTAAGCTGTAATTGTCCACAGTGGTAACATGCTCATGAATACCCCCCATATTAGTTTCCTTCCTTTCCCTGTCTCGGTTTCTCGTTCACCAACTGGGGGTCCCTAAAAGCCCCTCCAAAATCAGGACCTGCTTTGGGGGTTCCCTTCCTAAGACAGGCAATCATAAGACTAAGGGTGCCCCAGATGGTAACAGTAGGACCCATGGGTGAAAGTGTCACGAGCGTTCTTGGAGCAGTGCCAGAGCTATTCATTCATTCATTCATTCAAAAATATGTGATGAGCTCTTGCTATGTGCCATGCACTGCTGGGGAATGGGTATGACGGTCCCCATCACAAGAGGGGACCAGGAAGGCGCAGACTGACTTCTTGGTGGGGCAGCTCCACAAGGACTTAATGAATCAGACTAGGATTTTAATCACATGCTGTCTGGCATCCTTTGCAGCCTATAGATGCTGCCTTTCGTGATTCATCTGTGCCTCCGTGAAGCATCTCACGTTGTTAATTGCCTGGCTCCCGTGGCACGTCGCTCCCTAAAGCTGCAAATCAAGGTTTTTGTGACATTTCTTCTCCAGCAGTGACTTGTGATTAGGTTGTTGTTCCTAAAAAAGGTCCATCTCTCATCATCTTTGCAATTTCCCTTTGATTTTCTTGTTTGGCAAATTGCGGTTCTCCAGATAAAGACTGGTTTGGAGTCTACTCACTTTCCCCCTTCAATTACTCAGCCGGAAAACACACCTAGGACTCCTGTGACTGGAAGGGACCTCAGAGACCATCTGATTCAATGGCTTCATTTCAGAGATGGGGAAACATCGCTGGAAAGGGGGAAATTGCCCACTCAAATTCACTTGGTAAAACTGGCTCAGCTGAGATGGAAAGGAAGTGCCTGGGTCTCCGTAATCTTTTTCCCCAGCTCTTTGCCTCATCCTGGCCCAGCTCACGCCAAAGCTACACCATCTGCATACATCACTGGCTGCGGGGAGGAGCGTGCCCCGCGAAGGAAATGGTTCTTCTCATGGTAGGGGAGAATGTTTTTAGTCTTGAATTGTCTTGAGGCTGTTGCAGGTGGTCACACAGTAGTTAGGGCCTGAATCAGGCAGGCTTCTGGCTCCTCCTTGGATAGCTGCGAAACTCCACATGGGTCTCCTGGCCTCTCTCAGCATGAGTTTCCTCTTCTGCAAAGTGGAACACTATAACCGTGACATCACTTTGCCTTGGTGATAAAGGACAAATAAATCCCTGTTGCAGCCTACAAGGTTTGGTCCCTGCTGACCTCGATGACCCCTTTTACCCCAAGCTACCCCTTTGTCTCAGTACTTGAGCCTTTTGGACTTTTTCTGGGTCCCTCAAATATGCTGGGGTTTCCTGCCACTGGGCCTTTGTCTATACTCTTTCCTCTGCCAACACTGCTCTTCATACCACCTTCTCTTACAAGGTTTGGTCCCTGCTGAACTCGATGACCCCTTTTACCCCAAGCTACCCCTTTGTCTCAGTACTTGAGCCTTTTGGACTTTTTCTGGGTCCCTCAAATATGCTGGGGTTTCCTGCCACTGGGCCTTTGTCTATACTCTTTCCTCTGCCAACACTGCTCTTCATACCACCTTCTCTTCAATGCTCATTTACTTAATGCCTACTCATCTTTTAGATCTTCACCCAAGAATGACCTTCTAAGGGAAGTCTTCCTGGGCCCTGAGATGAGTCCAGGATCCCCGTTTCATCACCATGCATCTCTCGGACAGTGCATCTGTCTCAGTGTTTCATTACACTCACATTGGTGTGGTTATCTGATTTTTGTCTGCCTCATGCACTAGACTATAAGCTCCATGAGGATAGGCTTGCCATGGTATTCTCAGCACTGGTCACAGGGCCTAGCAGACAGAAGCTACACGGTCAAATTTAGCTGAGGTTTAAATGTTGAAAGTCTTTGTGAAATATAATTGTCCATCTAATTCGTCTAGTCACCTAGCAAGGGAGGTATTATTATCATATCTTGTGGCAGTGACACTGTTTACCGAAGATTCCACTTATTTTCTGATATTTCCTGGCTCCCTTGGAGTTATGCAGGGCCAATAACATATGAGTGGGAGTCATGTGTGTCACTTCTGTGATGGTTAAAAGCCTGCTCTAATTTAGTTCTTCCCTGGCCATGTGAATACGGAGGCCTTGTGTTCCAGATGGATCAGCTACAAGATGGTAGAGACCGTCAGTCTGTGAGACTGTACAGCAGAGCCTCTCACAGGTTCACCTTGGATATTTATTATGAACAAGAAATAGGCTTTTGTGGTGCAAAGCCATCGAGTTTGAGTTTGTTATGTAGCATAGCTTAGTTTATGCTGAGTATTTTTTGCAGGTAAGAATACTGAGCTCCAGAGAGCAGAAGTGACATGCTCAAAGTCACATGAAACTATTGTCAGAACTGGGATTCCGATCCTGTTTGTCTCATGGGGTTGTGAGGACATAGGTAAAAGTCCATTGAAAACTGTAAACTGCTGTGTAAAAGATAAGATTTCTAGGGTGTTTTTCCAAAGGTCTGGTCTAGGGGTTCTTTGCCCCATGTTAGGGGGTGGAAGTTAGTATTCAGAGATTCCACCATGGACCTACTGGTCTGGAGAACATTGAACTATCTTCCAAGTCCGAGGTTTTTGCCTCATAGGGACCAGTGGGTGGCAGTTGATGGCTATAGCAATTTAGGGTGAACGTTGGCTTGCTTTTTCCCCATAAGGGGCCCTTTGGCTCTAAATGCCACGTAATCTTGAGTTTTTGGGTTCAGCTAGTCCAACTCTTTACTAGCCATTATGTCGTCTGGACCACATGTGAGGCCAGTGGTCACCCAGACTATGAGGGAACACATTATGAATTTCCAAACCAGATTGGAGGTGAGTCAGACTGCCTAAACTAGACCTCACATTTCCAGCCCTGTACCCCTCCCAGCCTCACTCTCAGCTCTCAGAACAGAGATGCCAGTCCAACCAAAAGCTACTCAAGAAAAGTAGAGTGCATTCTACACAGAGGAAATAGCTTGAGCAAAGCCATGGAGATATTGGAGAACTTGGTGTCGCAGGGACAATCATGAATGAGCATTTTTAGCTTTCTCCCTGATTCCATAGGGAAGAATTCTGTCCTACTTGGTCAGCTCCTGGGCTCACCTTCGTTGTTCAGGATTTAGGTAAAGTATGAAACGGGAAGAAACCACTAAAGCTGTCAGAAGTTTATGTTGATCTACCCAATAAAGAAAGAACTAACATGCGAACATATGGAGAGGGTTAGAAATAGAAAAACCTCAAGATCTGGAGGTTAAAAGTGAGTGAAAGGGAGAGAGAGGGTTTTAGGAAAATAATATGCGTGGGATATTGAAAGCCACAGTGATGGGGGAGGTTTCAAAGACGTTTGTTGTGTGTTAAGAACGTATAATACTTCTCTCCCTTTGAAATTCTCTGGAAGATTGAGTAAATGTTTGAAGTGCTTTAAATTACTTTTTTAAAAAAGATAAATTTATTTATTTTATTTATTTAATTTTGGCTGCGTTGGGTCTTTGTTGCTGCATGCAGGCTTTCTCTAGTTGTGGTGAGTGGGGAACTACTCTTCGTGGCAGTGTGCCAGCTTCTTGCCATGGCTCCTCTTGTTGCGGAGCACGGGTTCTAGGCACATGGGCTTCAGTAGTTGTGGCACGAGAGCTCAGTAGTTGTGGCTTGTGGGCTCTAGAGCACGGGCTCAGTAGTCGTGGTGCATGGGCTTAGTTGCTTCACGGCATGTGGGATCTTCCCAGACCAGGGCTAGAACCCACGTCCCCTGCATTGGCAGCCGGATTCTTAACCACTGCGCCACCAGGAAAGTCCCTTAAATTACTTTTTTTGGTTGCTGGACTGTTTCTTTCAGTATAACACTGGGTTGGGCTGGACCATATTGTCCACGTCCATACTTGGGTTACATGATGTTTGTGATCGAACTTGTGAGCAGTTAGAGTCAGGATCATTATGGGTAATCAGAGTGGAGAATATTAATATGGGAAGCTGTAAAGGACAATGAGGGTCTTCAAAGTAGTCACTGCAGTGCCGAATCTATTCATATTCCCTAGGTTACACAGGTCCTGCAGCTGTGTTCTTCGCCTAGCGAGTGTGTGTGGGAGTAATAATAATAATATTTGCTCGCGTTTACCATGCACTTACCACGTGCCTGGATGATTTCTAAGAGCTTTACCTATATTATCTCAGTAATCCTCACAACTACCCAGTGAAGTAGGTATTATTATTATCCTTATTTTGTAGATGAAGGAATTGAAGCATGGAGAGGTTAAGTGATTTGCCCAAGGTTACTCCACTTGTAAGTGGTAGAGCCTGTATTTGAATCCAGGTAGTCTGACTCTTAATAACTATCATAAGGGTCAAAGCAATTGTTGTTGTTGTTGTTGTTGTTGTTGTTGTTGTTGTTTTGCGGTATGCGGGCCTCTCACTGTTGCGGCCTCTCCCGTCGCGGAGCACAGGCTCCAGACGCGCAGGCTCAGTGGCCATAGCTCACGGGCCCAGCCGCTCCGTGGCATGTGGGATCTTCCCGGACCAGGGCACGAACCCATGTCCCCTGCATTGGCAGGCGGACTCTCAACCACTGCGCCACCAGGGAAGCCCAGCAATTGTTTTTGATGGGAAAATATGACTTTGGAAATCTCTGCAAGGTTTTTCTTATCCTTTTTTTCTCTTTCTTCCTCTCCTCTCCCCTCTCTCTTTTGTGAGGGACTTAGCATTATGTGAATTTATTGGATGTATGATATGGTTTACAGAGGCAACAGTTTTAGTTAAAGAAAATTGGTTTCCTTTTCTAAATGTCATGTTTCTCATTTTCTCTCAGCATCTTGGGCTTTTTTCAAGCTCCCCTCAGCTCCTAAGTCATTCAGAAGCATGTTTCACAATTAGAATGCTAGAAACCCTCACCAGCCAATTTGAGATTTGTGATTTGTTCAAAAGGACACTTAAAATAACCCTGGAGTTGATTTTGAAGGAGAGGAATGAGTGGGAGCTGGATGGGAGAGGAAAAGAAGCAAATGTGAGGCAGTTGGGCATCCCCAGGGAGGAGGGGCTCCATTTGTCCATCTATGAACCATCCACCCACCTGTTTATCTGCCCTTCCAAAGGTATGGCATCCTCACCCACCCATCTATCCATCCATCCAGCTTAGGGTTTTTTTCTTTCTCTAACATCTCAGTGGAGTGAGGAATTTCTCAGGAATCAGTCTGGAATTGTTGATTTATTACCATTTATTGAACATCTTTCAGATGCCTTAGAATTGTCCTAGAAAGTGTGTTAACATCTACAACCAAAATTCCCAACAAGCCTAAAGAAGTGAGGCTCAGAGAAGTTAAATATATTTTTCCCCAAGCTCACACAGTTAATGAGAAGCAAAATGGGAACAGAGAAGGTGGAGGGGGAGGGTTGGGAACTGGCACAGGGTTTGCCCCTGACTTGAGCTAGATTCTGGGGGAACTGACCTAGAGAAGATGGGGACACAGGAAGTTCAGTCAGATAGGGGTAACCACTAGTGTCCAGAGGTATATCAGTCAGCTGTTGCTGCATAACAAACCATCCCCAAAGTCTTACTCCTACCACTCAGGAAATTTCAGGGTTTTAGAGGTTGCCTTCCAGGTGCTGGGAACAAAGGCTAGACTTTTCTTTGGGCAAGGCTAAATTCTTTACTACACAAAATGAAAGTTTGAGAAGTGCTGATTTAGGAAGAGGGGTGGAATCTTGTTGTTTTGATCTTCAGATGCCTTTCCCCCAGTGGTAAGCTCAGAACAGATGGTACATTAATAGGTTCTCCATCCATCATTATTAAATTTCTTCCTTCATTTTCTTCCTCTTTCTCCTCACTCTCCAACCCAAAGCAGGGTTCCTAGCCTTTTTAATCTACACAGACCCTCTCATTAGTTTGGTGGGGCCTATGGACCTCTGTTCAAGTATAAAATTTTTAAATGCATAACAAATACATAGGCTTCCAAAGGAAACCAATTGTATTGAAATATAGTTATCCAAATGTTAAGAAAAAATTTTGTGATATTGTGATAAATGTGCTTCTTTATTAACACTTTAACTATCAACCTAGTGGAGGGCCTAATAAATACTGTGATTGCAAAGTAGTGTTGAATGTAAATGTTTCAAAATATCTGAAATATGTAGCAATTGTTAGGTGGTATGAAAATATTCATGAGTTTAATTGGTGAAAGCCCACGTCCTTCTAATACCACTGTGGTTTGTTTTCTTTGTTTTTGTTTGCGGTACGCGGGCCTCTCACTGATGTGGCCTCTCCCGTTGCGGAGCACAGGCTCCGGATGCGCAGGCCTAGCGGCCATGGCTCATGGGCCTATCCGCTCTGCGGCATGTGGGATCTTCCTGGACCGGGGCACGAACCCGTGTCCCCTGCATCGGCAGGCGGACTCTCAACCACTGCGCCACCAGGGAAGCCCAATTTTCTTTATTCATAATGGAAGAAAATTCCAAGTTTCAACCGGAGGTTGGTGAATAAAAGATGTAACTTTTCCTGCCCACGTTCCTAGATCACTGAATTCTATCCACAGACCTGTAGAACCCAGGTTAAGAAGCCGTACTTCAAAATCTTGCATGATGTGTACTTATTTTTAATTGGATACTGAATGAAAATTCGATCTGTTTTGAGAAAATTTTGAGAGGTTTGCAGGAGTCATTGAAATCATTGGAGACACCTAGAGTTGCACAGAACTTGGCCTGGGACTTGGTGCACTGATGGATAAGTGGCAGTGGAGCTATTGAGGGCCTATAATCCTCCCATCTGGAAAGGTTACATCATGCAACATGGCTCAAAGGTGGGCTTGGCTTTTTGCATTATCAGTAATGACATTTAAATTTATTCAACCCAAAAGCACTGGCCCTAGGCCAGGGTGAGGATGGGAGAAAAATAAATGAAAATTTTTAAGAAAAGCAATTGCGTATAGCCTTTGGGAAGTCCATTTGTAGCCACCCAGCCTCAGCCAGTCCACCTGGGTAAAGCCAAGTTTTCTGCACTCTTCAGGACAGAAAAAAATGAATGAGACCCAATAGCAAGACTGATGTTTAAAACAAGAGGCCTTTCCAGCATGGCCCACAAAAATTTTGACTATGTTCATCATTCTGTGCATAATTTTCACTGGCACTGTAAAACTCGCAGAAGGGTTTTCCCCTATGTTCTCTTTTCAGGGCTATGAAGGCAGATGTTGACTGTTGGCTATATGCCAACACCGTCAGAGCAGAGCATTTCCCTGGGAATTTAGGGGCCAGACCCTTTTTATATTTCTATGTACCTGGCACCGGCCCCTGTTCCCCAGGAGACAGACAGGCTCTCGGCACAGATCCCTTTTGGGATCCAGTCGGGATGAAAGCCTAGTAGTGGGGTTGGGGGCACACTCTTACCCGGATCTTTTAAATTGTTTTTAAGTTTGACAATGCAGACGTTGACAATGCAGCCTTGCTGGGCTTAGGCTGACCTGCTGCTTCAAAGCCCATCTGACAGGCCTGCTAACTAATATCTGAGTCCCTGCAACCTTCCTGAAAACCCAGGGAATGGAAGCTGGGAGCCCTCTGGGGCACCCTGCCATCGTGGAGGGCTGAGCCCACACACAGAGCCCCAGGAAAGAGATATTATTGGCCTTGGAGGCAGAAGTGAATGGTGTGTGTTCCTCTTTGAAGGTTGGGTTGCTCCTTAAATTCGTTGCATCCAAGATGGAACTCAAGGTCTCTCCCTCTAACCTGGTCCTGTCCCAGGGAGTAGTGAAGCCAGGGTCTTAGATGAGATCGATCTTCCTCCTCAATCCCCACATCTATTCCGTCAGCACATCCTACTAATTTCATTTCCTAATTATCTTTGAAATCTGTCCATCTTTCTCCATTTCCACTACCATCTCCCTAGGCCCAGCCACCAACATCCTTCTCCAAGAGTCTAGGACCCAGACAAAGGCAATGGGCTTGTCATCAATCTGCATGTCTCACTTTGCCCCGTTTCATTGATTTTCCTGTGAACCTTTATAAGCAAAGGAGAGAAAATGCATTACTTGCGTATCCACTATATATTAATTAATTAATTAATCAGTTCATTTAATAAATATTTATTGAGTACCCATGATGTCCCATAGACTGGGTTTAGGCCTGGCAGACTGGGATGTGTGGTCACCTTACCTCTGGTTCTGTTGAGTGTTAACCTGGAACCATCTCAAAGTTAAGTGTCTCTGTTCTCAGTAAATGATGATCATTCAGTATTTTTTAGACAGAAAAACCTGTATCAAAGCTTAACTGTTGTACTTTTTTGTTGCAATGTTGGAATATTTCAAACAGAACAAGGAATTTGGAAAGAAAGCCAAGTACCTACCATCCAAAGCTAGCACATGTGAACATTTAATCATATTTGCTTTAAATATTTCTTTAAAAAGGTAAGTAACATGCTACACTTACTGCTGTAAGTTCCCCTTTGTACCGCTCCTCAGTCCTGTTCACCATTCTTCCAGGTAGCCACTGCCTCTAGTTTATATATTCTTCCTGCTCATGTTCTAATACCTAAATTACATATGGATCGGCTTATAGTCTCTCTTTTTGCCTTTGTAAATTTTAAAAATTAACATAAGTGATATCATGCTGAAAATATTCTGCAACTTGCTTTTTAAAATTCAAACATTATGTTTTAGAAATTTATCCATACTGATAATATAGATCAAGTACATTCATTTTAACTGCTGTATAGTATTCCATCCTGTGAATCCATCACCATTTGCTTCTGTGTTTCTCTACTGAGGGATACTTAGGTTGCTGATACTTTCTTTTTTTTTCTGATGACAAATGATGCTGCAGTAAACATCAATATACCTCTCTCCCACATACATGGGATATTTGTATATCTTCAGTCTTTACTGACATATGACTTTCTAAAGAGGCTATCTTGTGATGTAGCAGGAAAGTTCTACAGTTAGGAGTCAGGTGACCCAGTTCTAGTTTAATTCTGACACCAGCTGACAGTGTGACCTCTGGCATCCCCTTGTTTGGTCTCAGTTTCCCCATCTTTAAGATGAAGGTCTACTAGCAGATTTCTACACTTCCTTTTTCCTGAAATGATTAAACAGATGTTTTACAGAAAGATCTTTTGGAAGTAAATCTCCCAGAGGCAGGCTTGTTGTAAGTCCTAGAGAAGGGTTTACTGTGGAAGGCAGTTGATACTTTTTGAGCTCCTACCAAGGATTGGGCACTTCAGTTTTTCATTTACTTGGCTTAGGGTGATTAAATGGCTTGCCCAAGACCACAGTGCTAGAAAGTATCAGAACTCGGACTGCTCTGAGGGATTCCAGAGCCTGAATTCTGTCTACCAAACAAGCTGCTTTTTCTTTGCCACAGGGCAAGTTCTTTCCCAGCACCCCGGGCTGGATTATTGAAATGGAATTCTCCCTGGGCATCTCAACCAACATGAGGAGCCTCTATCCTGGGCCCTGCCCCAGGAATGCAGAGCTGAGTCTTTTAGATGTGAGAAAGTACTAAGAAAGAGCCCTCCTTTGGAGGGAAGATAGTGAACAAGTGGCACTGAACCAGAGGCTGAGGACAGCACAAAAATATAAACACTGAAGGCATTTATCCTCTGACCACAGCTAACGAACCAGTGAGGAATCGGCATCAATAAGAAGCAAGTTAAACACCAGCTCCAGTTAATTAGTAAGCACAGCTGCCTGCCATCCTACAGTCAATTTCAGACTCACATTATGAATTGCCTCCCTGGAGAAACCGGCCCCCTCCTCCCCCAAAAAGCTTGGATCCAATGACTAACTTTTAATGGAGTAGCATCTTTCAATCGAAGGACGGCAACTTATCTCTGGGTCCTAGCTCTGTGGTGACACAAATTCTCTGAGCTGCCCAATCTCACTCAAGGTTAGTAATTAAGGCATAATTGAAATGAAATTAATTGCAATAAATGTGTAATTAGCACAGCCATTGATTAAGGGCATTTGAAACACGGTCTGTGCATGAGACATTGGTTGCCATGCTTTTTTTGATAAATGTAATTGCAATGATATCTTTTGTTACTCCAGAAGTTCTTCTTGTGTAATGAATTTCCACAGGAAGTATTGGACTTGAAGTCATCTGACTTCATGAAATTCAGAGGTAGAAGGAGAATATTTCAGGCCCCAGTTGTGTTGGGTATAGGCTGTTTTGCCCAGATTTCATGTAGTGTCAGTTTTAGGGTAGACCCTTAACCCATAAGCATCTTTGTTCAAATTAGAAAAAGGCACTCCTTCCTTTGGGCAGTCCCAGCTCATGCCAGGTGCACAGTTTGTCCAGTGGAGCATGGGTTGGATTTCAACCTACACTGTTCCATCCAGCTGGGCACCTTTGTGTGCTGAACTCTTACAACCATACACAGCAGACTTGGTGTGCTTCTCCATGTAGAGGGAGGTGACAGGAAGGCAGAGCTAGACCTTACTGGCTTGAAACTTGACTCAGGAGCAAAGCCTACAGATCCTAGATGCCCTCTGCCCCCAGCCACCTTGATTGGTTGGATGTTATGTAGAAATTCTCATCTGGAATGCTGGGACTTAGTAGTAGCCAAGAGGGAAGACAGTGAGACTGGGCTAGGTGTGGCGTGGTAGAGCAGAGTGTAAAATGGCTGTAGGTGTGGGCAGATGGTAGAGGTGGGGGACAGTGCATGGTCCTACCACACTATGGAGGAGGTATGGTGACCTCAGGACAGTCAGGCAGGTGTCCATATGTAGGGGTCAGTTATGGCGGTGGGGGGCTGGTGGCAGAACCTGGGTAGCAGGGCTAGGCTTCTCTAGGGAGTTTGTGGGTAGCAGGGCTAGGGTTCTCTGGGGTCCCACACTGAGTCTGGGGCAGTGGGGTCCAGCTCTGAGTCAGTGGGGAGGATTTAGCATGTCAGGGCAGCACCGTCTACTCCAGGTCCTGCACCCAGGATAGGGCTGAGGCCCAGGCTGCGTGACAAGGCTCTGAAGGTCATGTCTGACGCTCAGTGACAATGTTTCTCAGCTTTCTGGTTCTGAGGAGGAATGGCTGGTCCTGACTGATCCCGAGGGCTTCCCTCTGTGAGTGTCTGTTCTTCATACTGAGGAGTTTGTTCATTCATCCGATCACTTATATTTTCATTCATTCACTCAGTGAATATTTAGTGGGTGCCTTGTGTGCAGGTGCTATGCTAACTGCAAGGGATAAAGTGGTGACCCAGCCCCTGCCCTCATGGGGTTCAAGGTTGAATGGGACAGGCAGGCTTTGAATAATCACACAGACTTACATATTCCCTTAATTACAAGGCGGGACAAGTGCTCTGTACCTTTCGTTTGCCTCTCTGGGTCCACCTCCACCTTCCTCCACGCTTCCCTGGGGGCTGTCCGCTGTGATCTGCATCGAATGGCTCTTCTGTTCTCAGCTGTCAGGTTGGACTGGGCCAACAGGGGCCTGGCCGGAGACCAGAGAGAGGGAGGAAAATGCAGTCGAGGTATTTATTCCCCCAGATCACTGGTTGTTGACTGTGTCCTTACTGAAGGCCGCAGCTCTCCACCCAGCTCTCAGGTTCAGTACAGCTTCCCCCGTGCTGGGCCTCCGCCCGGGCTGTTGATGGTGCCCCCCTGTTTCTAGTCTGGAGCACTGCACGAGCCTTCGTGTTTCCCTTCACCCTGCTCGTCTTTTAAATGATTCCTCTCTACATCTCCCCTCAGCCACTCAGCTCAGCTGTGCTGTTTGTTCCATCTGGGAGACAGAATGAGTTGATAGGAGTATAGGGAACTATGAGAAGGGACGACAGGGAGCATTGGCTTGATCTGGCGTGTGTGTGTGCAGGTGTGTGTGTGTGAAGAAATGCTTCTTTGTGGTTAAAGCTGAGATCTGAAGGATGAGTAAGGGTTAAACAGGTGTGGGAAAGTGAGAGAAAAGAGGAATTTCCCTGTAGAGGAAAAGCCAGTGCAAGGGCCCTGAGGTGGGCGGGGAGAGTGAAATATCCTTGGGGCCTGGGAGGAGGCTGAATCCCTGCTGGTATTTGCTACCTCCTCTGGCCCAAAGCAGGGGCAGCTCTGGTCCCTGAAGCTAACAACAGGCTTCAACATGGTCATACTCCCCACGTGGGGCTTGGTCCAAGGCCTCGTGTTGTGGCCTGGAGGCCATCCAGCCATTTCCTCCAGCAAGAGAGTCTTCGTTTCCTGAAGTCTACATGTATCTTTCAGCATGCTTCTTGGACAGGGGATGAGCACTGGACTTAAGGGGCAGTGAACTGTGTGTGGTTGACCTCCTGTAACCAGACTTAACTAGGTGTGACTCCTACCTACTCTGAGCCTGCTGCAAGGTAGTTACCACTTTGAGCCTCATTTTCTTACCTGTAAAATGGGGCTCATGAAACCTGATTAGGTGAAGCATCTCTCAGCTTTCCCTCCCCACTCTCAACCCCTTTAGAGCCCCAGTTCCTCTTGGCTGACTGTTGCAACAGTCTCCCAGCTGGTCACTTCATTTCTCATCTTCAGTTTTTTTTTTTTTTTTTTTGGCTGAGCCTTGCAGCTTGCGGGATATTAGCTCCCTGACCAGGGAATGAATCTGGGCCAAGGCAGTGAAAGTGCCAAGTCCTAACCACTGGACCGCCAGGGAATTCTTTCTCACCTTCAGTTTTGATCCCATCTGATCCACTCTTCCATTTTTCAGCTAGGTTGTTCTTCCTGAAATGTTAATTTGACTTCATAATGCCCCTAATAGTGAGTCATCCATAGCTCTATCAGTGACTCCCCAGGGCTCCCAGCAGTGGGACCTCAGATACACCTGGAAAGTATTTTTAATTGTGGTGAAAACACATAGCATAAAATTTATCATCTTAACCATTGTTCATGTTAATTATTTTCACATTGTTATGCAACACATGACCAGAACTTTTTCATCTTGCAAAACTGAAACTCTATTTCTATTAAATAACAACTCCAGGCTTCCCAGGTGGCACAGTGGTTGAGAGTCCGCCTGCCGATGCAGGGGACACAGGTTCGTGCCCCGGTCTGGGAAGATCCCACATGCCGCAGAATGGCTGGGCCTGTGAGCCATGGCCGCTGAGCCTGCGTGTCCGGAGCCTGTGCTCCACAACGGGAGAGGCCACAGCAGTGAGAGGCCCGCGTACCGCAAAAAACAAAAAACAAAAAACAAAAAAACAACTCCCTACTACCCCTCCCCATACTCCTTGTTACCATCATTCTTTCTATCTCTATGATTTTGACTATTCTAGGTACCTTATATAACTGGAATCGTATAGTATTTGTCTTTTTGTGACTGGCTTGTTTCACTTGACGTAATGTCCTCAAGGTTCATCCATGTTGTACCATGTGTCAGAATTTCCTTCCTTATTAAGGCTGAATAATATTCCACTGTATGTATGGACCACATTTTGTTTATCTGTTCATCCGTCAATAGGCATTTGGGCTGCTTCCATC
Source organism: Lipotes vexillifer (assembly GCF_000442215.2). Classification (NCBI taxonomy): domain Eukaryota; kingdom Metazoa; phylum Chordata; class Mammalia; order Artiodactyla; family Lipotidae; genus Lipotes; species Lipotes vexillifer. The sequence continues at coordinate 2,971,410 of NW_006791814.1, read as the reverse complement.
CCTTGGCTGTTGTGAGTAATGTTGCTATGAACATGTGTGTACAAATACGTCTTTGAGACCCTGTTTTCAATAATTTTGGATATGTACCCAGAAGTGGGATTGCTGGATCATACGATACTTCTGTTTTTAATTTTTGAGGGGCCGCCATACTGTTGGAAAGGTTTTAAAAAGTATAAATGTCTAGGTCCTACCCTGGGAGATGCTGACTATGTAGGTCTGGAGGCGAGGGGGTGGGTGGAGCTGAGCATCTATCTGCCTTTCACCTCCCTCAAAAGCCCCTCCCACCCTCCTGGCGACTCTACAGAATTGAGTCTAAATTCCTGAGCCTGGCACACAAACTCCTTGATGACCTACCTCCACTCTACCTTTCCAGCTTCCTCCTCTTCACTGTCCCCGTCACCACACTTGTGCCTGAAAACTAACCATCTGCTTGTTTCCTAGACATAACAAGGTCTTTCACACTTCCAGGCTTTTGCACACGCTCTATCTCCCATCCACAGCTCCCCGCATCTCTTTTGTGCCTAGAAAGCCTCAGTTAATCTGGCAAAATTCAGCTCAGATATTGGTCAGCTCCATAAGGAAAGCCCTTCTCTTCCTGGTCTTGGCTCCCCACAGCCAGAAGTCAAGCCAAGTCCCACAGAGGAAAGAGAGGAACCATGTTGGTCCCTCTAAGGTCCACATAAGGAACCATTTCTTTATCCTCATCAGCAGATTTTGAACGAAGTTTGAACTGCACACGTCATGGTTTCCATGGTTACTGTAAAGGCATTCTAAATGTAGATGATTATATAACAAACTGGGATGAATCTTTTGGGAAAAAGAAAAGTTTTGACCCTCCTTTTGCAATGAATGACTTGATGACCCAAGAACTGTGGGTGGTGACTGTACGTGGGGTCACTGCAGAATAATGCATTTGGGCTGCAGGCAGCAGTAAGACTTGCCTTCAAAGAGCAAGTGCCCCATGCCACCATCCAGGTCAAAGCTCCTGTCATTCTGCAGACAGGGAAAACTGAGGTCCAGAGAGGAGAAGTGACTTTCCCTGAGTTCCAGAGAGAGCTAGAACCTGAACCCGGACAAGTTTCAGGTCACCAGGGGCAGTGTGCCATGGGGAAAGGAGCCCTGAGTTTGACATGAGCCTACTCAAATATGAATCTTGGCTTTTGCAGCCTCAGTTTTTAAACTTGTGATATTACTTGTATTAGTCAGTGTAATCAATGCTGGTTGCTGTAACGAAGAAGTCCAAAATCTCAGTGAACTTTTCAACAATAAAGTTTTTGGTTTTTTGCATATGACACAGTGCAATTAGGCATTTGATGGACAACCTTCCATGTGGTGACTTGGCAACCCAGGCTCCTTTCACCTCTTGGCTCTGCCATCTCGAAGGACCATGAAGAGCAGATAGGACAGAGCCTCCTTATGCTAGATGGACACATATGATGACAAGCATAGTGGATCCATAGGAGGGAACATGGAAAAACGCTGTCCTCCAGCCAGCTTGTATTGCTTTATCTGCTTGTATTGCTTTAGCCAAACTTAGCCTAGTCTAATATAAAGGTTGAAAGTTCCTGGAACAGAGCAAGGAGTTTATCTCCAACTTGGGGACCTATTAAAGCCTTCCACTTCCACATGGCTCTGTCCCCAGCTGCCATGTTGGAATTCACCTTTTAGGGAGGCCACAGGATATAGGGAAAGATCAGAAACTTTGAAATCATGCAGACTTGAATTTTATCTTTGTCCCCATGTGTTGTTAGCCTTGGGATCTTGGTCAAGTCATTTACTTTCTCAGAGTTTCTTTGTTGAAAAATGGGATAATTAATAAAGATGGGAAGATTAAATGGGCTATATATAGAACAGTGTTTGCCCATAGTGGGTGCTCAATAAATATGCCCTTTATTACCTTCCTGGTCTGATTTTTACAACCTGGAACCTACTGGCCCCTCAGAACTGTGACGACTTCTTCCTCCATACTGTGTTCTCACCTCCTGTGTCTTCACCTCTTTCTATCCTTGTCCTGATAGCTGTGCCTGGGGCATATTTCATGAGAGATAGCATTTTCCTACCACTCCAAACTCTGCACCCATCCTCGAATGCTGTCAACCCCAATAGACCATTGTGGGATAGGTTGGTGGATGGCTCTCAGGAACCACAGGGCCAAACCATGCAGTTTGTTGGAGGCCTTGAGGTGACTGTATTTAATTCTACTTTATTTATTTATTTTTGGCTGTGCTGGGTCTTCGTTTCTGTGCACGGTCTTTCTCTAGTTGTGGCGAGCGGGGGCTACTCTTCGTTGTGGTGCGTGGGCTTCTCATTGCAGTGGCTTCTCTTGTTGTGGAGCACGGGCTCTAGGCGCATGGGCTTTGGTAGTTGTGGTGCATTGGCTTCAGTAGCTGTGGCGCATGGGCTCAGTAGTTGCGGCTCGCAGGCTCGAGAGTGCGGGCTCAGTAGTTGTGGTGCACGGGCTTAGTTGCCCTGTGGCATGTGGGATCTTCCCAGACCAGGGCCTGAACCCGTGTCCCCTGCATTGGCAGGCGGATTCTTAACCACTGCGCCACCAGGGCCCACGTCCACCCCCCGCCCCCCCCACCGACTGTGTTTAATTCTAAATGCAACTGTAAACCAATGAAGGATTTTACAAGATGAGAGAAGAATGACTTGATTTACATCTTAAAAGAGATGCTTAAGAGATTCCCCTGCTCAGTGGGGAATGAATTGTAGAGGTGCAGGACTAAGCAGGAAGACCTGGTAGAATGGGAGTAGTTGGGATGGAGAGAGGTAGAGAGACTTAAGAAGTATTCAGGAGAGGAAATCACTGAGACTCCATGACTAGGAGGTTCTCCCAGAACACAAGGGCTTAAAGTGATCAGAGTGTGGATGAAGAATATGAAGGAGATTTGAAGCATAGAACATTGTTCTCAGCAAGAGAAAACAATAGCAGCCCTACTTGTTGTAGAAGGAACAGTACCTAAAGGTGTGGTTATAGAAAACTTGATTGAGCTAAAGAAAGACTTGAATCTTTTGAAGATGGAAAGTCTTCTCATATAATAAATAAGAAAAAGAAACCGTCCCATAGTCACTGCCAGGGAAGATTTTAAATTTCAAGGGTAAAGAAACAATCGTATGAGTACCCTTGAAGGTAAACATTTTTAAAAGAAACAAAGGGAGAAGTCAGACCAGCGTGATAGCAAATTTCTCCTCAACATTCTCTACAGAAGAAGAAAAGAGTTAGAGTCGAAGCTTTGAAGGAAAATTTACCTCCCAATTCTATGCCTAGACAAGAGGTCATTCATATTGGAAGACAATGTAAAAACATTCATAGGTATGCAGAGACAGTGATTATTACCGCTTGTATATTTTTTTTTTCTGGAAAAAAAAAAGACTGGAAAATGCATTTCAACATGTCAAGGTATGAAACAAACACTTTAAGAATGGAAAATGCAGGCTATCAGTGGTGGGCAGTAAGAATTGAAATAGTTTATACCTAGAATAAATCTAAACATTTTTTTGAACAGAAAGCAAATGTCATAAACCATCCTAGAAAGAATAAAAATAATAGTGAATGGTTAGTGAGCACTTCCTACATGGTTGGCACTAAATGTTTTACCTGTATTAACTCAATTCTCATATCTTCATAAGCTGGGCACTGTTAGAAAGCCTTTTTTTTTCTTTAATGAGGAAGTGGAATATAGAGAGGTTAAGAAATTTCCCCAAGGTTACACACACACAAATCTAGGAAATCTGACTCCAGAGCTTGCATGACTAATTATACTTCTTCCTATCCATATGGGAGGGAGAAGGTAATAAAAATAAACATAAACGTGAGGTGAATCTTATAAACCTACACAAATAAAAATTTGTACAGGAGAACATTCAGGTGGAATTTCAAGCGGGATACCTTCCTACAACAAACACATGATAATCGTGAAATAAAAAAATATTTAAAAATTTGTATTATTTGACCTAGGAGTTCTGCTTCTATAAATGTACCTAAAAAATAATCAGTAGGGGGCTTCCCTGGTGGCGCAGTGGTTGAGAGTCCGCCTGCCGATGCAGGGGACACGGGTTTGTGCCCCGGTCCAGGAGGATCCCACATGCCGTGGAGCGGCTGGGCCCGTGAGCCATGGCCGCTGGGCTGGCGCATCCGGAGCCTGTGCTCCGCAACGGGAGAGGCCACAGCAGTGAGAGGCCCGTGTACCGCAAAAAAAAAAAAAAAAAAAATCAGTAATATACCCATAGGTTTATGTACAAGGATTCTTATTGCAGTGGTGTTTATTATAAAGAAAAGTTTGAAAGAAATACAAATGGCCAAGAATTTATAATTAGTTCTATTCAGTAACTTTTTTCTGGATTCAATAAATTTTGATGCTGAACATTCATATGATAGAAAAACATGCAGTCATTCAAACTATATTGTAGCGGAAGATACAGAAACATGTATTAGGATATAGATTCAACTGCTATAAAGACCTAAATTAACAGTGAATTAAAAAGGATGGAAGTTTCTTTCTCCTTCATGCAGCAGTCTGGAAATAGTCCAGGACTTGCAGCAGCTCTGCTCCAAGAGGTCACTCAGGGACCCAGCCTCCTTCTATCTTGTTGCTCTGCCATCTATAGAGCATGGTCCAAGACAGTCCATACTTCATCCTCACTTCCTGAGGAGTAGCTGAAAGTAACAAAAAAAGGCAATGGAAGGCACATCCCTTTCTTTCAGTGCAACATCAGGAAGCAGTGTATGCATCACTTGTACTGGCTAGAACTTGGTCTCGTGGCTACACTTAGCTGCAACGGAGGCTGGGAAGTGTAGGTTTTTAAAAATTGAAATATAGTTGATTTAAAATGTTGTATTAGTTTCAGGTGTACAGCAAAGTGATTCAGTTATATATATGTATATATAGATATATTCTTTTTCAGATTCTTTTCCATTATAGGTTATTGCAAGATATTGAATACAGTTCCCTGTGCTATACAGTAGGTCCTTGTTGTTTTTCTATTTTATATATAGTAGTGTGTATCTGTTAAACTCAAACTCCTAATTTATCCCTCCCCCACCTTTCCCCTTTGGTAACCTTAAGTTTGTTCTCTATATCTGTGAATCGATTTCTGTTTTGAAGATAAGTTCATTTGTATCATTTTTTAAGATTCCATGTATAATTGATATCATATGCTATTTGTCTTTCTCTGTCTGACTTACTTCACTTAGTGTGATAATCTCTAGGTCCATCCATGTTGCTGCAAATGGCATTATATCATTCTTTTGTATGGAGGAGTAATATTCCATTGTATATATGTATCATATCTTCTTTATCCATTCATCTGTCGATGGACATTTAAGTTGCTGGGAAGTGTAGTGTTAAAAATATCATGAACAATTACAAAAAATTTTGGTGGATTCTGTTACTAAAGGGAGAATGGGAGAGTGGAGATTGGAGAACAAACAGCACTCTGACTTGGCACAGAAAAAACCTTGCAACATACTAAGTGGAAAAAGGGAAAAACATGCTCAACTTCACACATCTATGTGCACCTATATGTACAGTTCTTTTTTTTTCCTGTATAAACAGTGGTATTATTTAAGAGTTGCGACTGTAGATGATTTAAATTTTCTTCTTTATGATATTTTTGTGTTTCCCCAATTTTCTACAAATTAACATTTATTTCCCCCTGTAATCAGAAAAACTCACCATATATACATTAAAAGAAGTAATTTAGGAGAGAGAGCCATGTGTGCAGTGCGACTGCAGCCACCTCTCCTTTCTTCTCTGACTTCTCTCTGCCATGCTTCTTTTGTTGGTGGATCTCTCGTCTCACACACAAAGGGATGACATTGTCTATTCTACATCTCAGATATGAAGCCCCAGGAGGAGTTGTCAGTGAGTTTATTTTGGTGTGAGGCAGAACGTTTTCTACCAGGAATACAAAGCCTGCCTCAAACATGGGCTTTCCTCCAGGGTGATCATTAAGAGCAGTTCTCCTGTTCTCCCAGGAACGAGGGGCTCTTGCCCTGAGATGGGGGGAGAGGAACTGTTCAGCAAAGAGTGATGCTGGAGGAGGGGGCAGGAACCAGGAAACAGGAAGTGCCTAAAGAGACTTCAATTCCTGGTCCTTCTGCTTCTTGGAGCCCGAGACAGGGAGGGGTTCAGGGAAGACCTGCTTCTCCTTGGGGTCTGGCTTCTTAACTGATCTTCCCCAGGGACAGTCTTTTTTTTCCTTTCAGTTTTATTGAGATATAATTGCCATACAGCACTGGATACGTTTAAGAGGTACAGCATAATGACTTGACACTTGACTTATATATATTGCAAAATGATAACCGCAATAAATTAACATCCATCATCTCACATCAATACAAAAAAAGAAAAAAGAAAAAAATTTTTTTCCTCGTGATGAGACCTTTTAGGATTTACTCTCTTAGCAATTTTCAAATATACCAGACAGCAGTGCTAACTGCAGTCATCATGTTGTATGCTATCCACATTCCCAGTGCTCATCTATAAGTGGAAGTGTGTACCTTTTGACCGCCTTCATCCAATTCCCTTCTCCCCACCTGCTGCCTCTGGTGACCACAAATCTGATCTCTTTTTCTATGAGTTTGGATTTCCCCCCCCTTTTTTAGATTCCACATATAAGTGAGATCTTATAGTATTTGTCTTTCTCTGCCTGACTCATTTCACTTAGCATAATGCCCTCAAGGTCCATCCATGTTGTCACAAATGGCAGGATTTACATGGCTAACCAGGAAACAGGAAGTGACTTACATGGCTAAATAATATTTCACTGTACATATGTGCCACATTTTCGTAATCCATTCATCTATCAATGGGCACTTATATTGTTTCCATGTCTCGGCTGTTGTGAATAACGCTGCAGTGAACATCGGGGTGCAGATATCTCTTTGACATAGTGCTTTCATTTTCTTCAGATATATACCCAGAAGTGGGATTGCTGGATCATAGGATAGTTCTCTTTTTAACTTTTTGAGGAAAGTGCATACTGTTTTCCATAGGGGCTGCACCCATTTGCAATCAGGGGGACAGTTCTGACTCCTCCTCAAAGCTTTGTTGGATTTGTTGTCAGCTTTGCCTTTGGTCTAATGACAGTGTCTCAAGACTCCGCAACAACTAGATGAGTGCCTCCTGTGTGCCCGGCATTGTTCAGGCTGACGGGAGTTCAAGGTCCAGCTCTGCCTTTTACTAACTGCATGATTGAAGACAGAGCACTCACCTCCTCTGAGCTTCAGTTTCCTATGTGTAAAGTGAGGCCATACAACGTCTACCCCACAGGATGGGTATGAAGATTAATTGAACTAAAGCCCATGAAGTGTCTAGCGCGGTGCCTGGTGCAGACTGAAAGACACTGGCTTAGTTTGCTGGGGCTGCTGTAACCCACACGCTAGGTGGCTTAAACAACAGAAATATATTGTCTTGAAGTTCTGGTGGCTGGAAGTCTGAGACCAAGGTGTTGGCAGGGTCAGTGCCTTCTGAGGGCTGGTAGGGGAGGGTCTGTCCCAGGCCTTTCTCCTTGGCTGTCTTTTCCCTGTGTCTCTTCACATTGTCTTCCCTTTAGGAAGACTATGTGTCTACGTCTAAATTTCTCCTTATAAGGACACCAGTCATATTGGGATTGGACACCCCGTAAAGACCTCATCATCAACTGGATTACCTCTGTAAAGACTCCATCTCCAAATAAGGTCCCGTTCTGAAGAGTGGGGGTTAGGACTTCAACATATGAATTTGTATGTGTGTATGTGGGAGGGGGAGGGTGGGGAGGAGCACAATTCAATCCATAACAGGCTCCTGTAGCATCCATAGCAGAATACTAGAAATATTGGTCATTATCATCACCATGATCCTTGCAAGCTTTGATATGTCATGTTGCCCTGGGCCATCTCGAGTTGCCATGGCACTGATTTCCTGGAAAGGGATCAGAAATGTCTTTCTTGCCTGAGCCACGATGGTGACATTCCTGTCTGTCTCCCAGGGCTCCATCCCAGACAGCTCAACGTGCCAACAGTCTCTGGGGTGCTGGCCAGCTTCTACCCTGCGGGGTCAGGCCTGTTTAGCTCCTTCTCTCTCCTGCTGAGAGTCTGAGAAATTCATTTATTTGGCAACCACTTCTATTATGCTTACTATGTGTTAGGCATTATTCTAAGCACCTTGCACATATTAACTCATTTAATTCTCGTAACAGCCTAGGAGGTGTTATCACCTCCTAGATGAGTAAAAGGAAGGAACAGGGAAGTTAATTTGCCTGGGATTTCATGATTAGCAAGTGGTTGAGCTGGGGTTTTAACCCAGGCAGTTTTGTTCTGAACAACCACATTATGACGGAGAAGCAATGTGGCAGGAATATAAACTTTGGAGTCAGAGAAATGTGAATTTGGATTCCAGCTAATGAGCAGAACTAGACATTTCCATCACTGCCTGCTCCACCCATAGTTTTTCTGAGAACAGGCCCCTCCCCCAGTTCTCCTGGTCATGTTCCATTATGTCATTCCAGGCCTCAGCTGATTGGACTGAGGTGGACATGTGACTCAAGGGTACTCCATCTGTTGGCTGGGACGCATGACGTAGATGGCCAATCAGATTTCACTCTCAGGCATTTGGCTAAGAGGCTTGAGCAGTGAGGATGGGAGCTGAAACCTTCTGGTCCAGAGGCATTGTTGGACTGGAATGGTCATTGGGAGTCAGGTGCAAGCCCGGGTTAGAAGGCAGTGGAGGACATGTGTGGGCAACTGGGGGACTGCTTTCAGAGGTGGAGAGAATGGAGCAGGGCACAGAGAGAGACAGAGATGCCTCGTGCTAGAGCAGAGGTTGTCCCCAAGAAGGAAAGACACACACACACACACACACACACACACTGTTGGTGACCCTGCCCTTCATTGGTGCCCTTATACCTTAAGCTTCTGTGCATGTTGGCTGCTAACACCTTATAGTTGTTCCTTCCCCAGAGAAACCCTTGACCTCACGGCTTCCCAGCCAGGTTGGTCCACTGCTCTGCCCCCAGCAACCAGCTGCCATAGACTGACTCACATGGTACAAAAGGCCAGCCTCCTGACTCAAGATGAGGCCAACTCTGTGGTGCCATTCATACCCTTGAGCTCCCTGGGGATCGGGCTGAAGCTGGTCTCCACCCGAGATGACATTCTTGCTTAGATTTCATCTCTCCCCTTCCTTGTCCTGCTTCCCTCTCTCCCTTTCTCCCGAGAGCCTCCCTCAGTAATCACTTGCACAAGAATTCCCATCTGAAGGGCAAGTCGGATTCCCAAGAAACAAAAGACAGATACCTTGGCTCTTGACTGCTATCTACTTTCAGGCTCCATAACATTTGGTCTTGTTGGATTTCCTATGCTAGGATTCCGAGTCACCTGTTTTCATTTTAAGAACCTCTTTGACTGAGTTGGACCAGGATGGTCTCTGTTTCTTGCAGCTGAACAAGTCCAAATTGAGTGAACTTGGTAAAGTTTCTTAACCATTCTCAATCTCACTCCATCTGGAAAGTGGTGCCCATTATTCTCCTAACTTCAGTGCTTGCTTTAGTGACTTAATAAGAGAATGCATACGACAGTTTTCAGCATTGTGATTGGCTTAGAGTGGGCACTCTGTTAGCAGGTTCTAGTTTTTTTGTTTCTTTGGTTTTTTGTTTTTGTTTTGTTTTACAGATATTCTCTTCCTCCCTCGCTCAAGTCAATTCAGGCTGGGGAAGCATAAAGAGAAAATATATCAGAGTGCTGTATGACTTTCAAAGCACCACGGAAATGTGGGAGTTCAAAGAGGTATGAGTTTAGAGTCCCAAAGATCGTTCAACTCTCTAGCCCATTGCTTCTCAAATTATAATGATCATGTGAGTCACCTGGGGATCTTGTGAACATGCAGACTCTGGTTCAGC
>NW_006791814.1:2936916-2961518 GCF_000442215.2 Lipotes vexillifer | reverse complement strand
AGCAGGTTTGGGTGGAGCCTAAGACGCGGGCTTTGTAACAGAGCTCCAGGTGGTGCCAAAGCTGCTGGTCCTCAGAATAGCAAAACTTTGAGTGGCAAAGCTCTAGTCTGTCTTTTGGTTCCAGAGGGATTTTTTTCCTCCCCAAATAGTCAGCTCGAATGGCAGGCTCTTCCCTTTTCATTCCATTTTGCACCTCCTGTGAGATGTGATTCCTGCCAATAAGGAGATCTCAGTGGTTTCGGCAGCCAGGAAAGCTGTCGATTGTAAAGTGTGGTGTGTCGTAAGTAGAGCTCACTGTGGGGGATGTGGGAGGCTGGGGAGGGGCACTTGCTCCTGGAGAGGAAGTCAGGGAAGTCTCCTTGGCAGAGAAGAGCTGCCGGTCTATCACAGCACAGTATCTCCTGATTCCTACCCCCTCCCTACTCCTTTAAGCAAGAATCCCAGGACTGCGGTGACATCTTACCTCCTGTGGCCTGGACCCATGTCTGGCCTTCTGGACAAGACTATCCACACCTGAGCCCACCATGTTCCTTTGGCCGTGGCCTTGACCCTCCCAGCCCCCTACATATTAGAGATCCTAGCCTGCCTCTTTCTGATCCAGGGTCTGTTTTGACACCATGACTAAAACGAGAGGTTCAGGCAGTTCCAGATATGAGGAAAAAAATGTGTGTTATTTCCACAACATTTAGTGCATTTCCTCTTTTAATTATAATCCTGGCCAAGTCCTTACAAACATTATCGTTTCCATACCGAGACTGGTTTTCCTTGTTCATGGATGCCAACAGCTGGGATAGCTTTCCTCCATCTGCTCCCTTTCTCCTCTGCCATTCTTCTTTCTTTGCCCCCTTTTTCCCTCGGGGTTCACAGCATGGAGGCTTTGTCTCAGAAAGGCCACTGTTGGCCTGAGTAGGGGAAGAAGGTCTGCTTATTGCTAAGCCACTTCCGTTGGCATATCTGGGAGTTTCCACTTATAGCCTACAAGTAGCTGAACAGAGCACAGGCCCTTGATTGATTAATCCTTTCTTTAACATATGCTAAGAATCCTGGTATGCCAGACACTGCTCTGGGTTCCATGGATACAGCAGTAAACAGACATGGTTCCTGCCCTGACAGTCTAGCTAGATGTATTATACTAATCTTATCAATGGGGGCACTTACACACACACACACACACACATGCACACACCACACACACATTCTGGTCTTCAACCTCCTGAGAAACCCAATCTCACCATCTTCAGAGAAATGGCCTCTGTCCCAGGCCCACGGAAAACAAAAGAAATTCCTAGAAACATACCTCACACGTGTTTGGATGGCTATTAACAAAAAGACAAGAAATAGCAAGTATTGGCAAGGATGTAGAAAAAAGGGAACCCTTGTGCACTGTTGGTGGGAATGTAAATTAGTGCAGCCGCTATGGCAAACAGTATGGAGGTTCTTCAAAAAAAGATATTTTTAAATTAAAAATAGAACTACCATATGATCCAGCAATCCCACTTCTGAGTATATTTCCAAATGAACTGAAATCAGGATCTTGAAGAGATTAGCTGCACTCCCAGATTCATTGTATTATTATTCACAATAGCCAAGATATGGAAGCAACCTAAATGTGGAAGGATGAATGGATAAAGATGGGGCATGGAATATTATTCAGCCTTTAAAAAGAAGGAAATACTGGGACTTCCCTGGTGGCACAGTGGTTAAGAATCCACCTGCCAATGCAGAGGACATGGGTTCGAGCCCTGGTCAGGAAGATCCCACATGCTGCGGAGCAACTAAGCCCATGTGCCACAACTACGGAAGCCCGCGCGCCTACAGCCCGTGCTCTGCAACAAGATAAGCCACCACAGTGAGAAGCCCGCGCACTGCAACGAAGAGCAGCCCCTGCTCGCCGCAACTAGAGACAGCCCGCGCGCAACGAAGACCCAGTGCAACAACAACAACAAAAAAAGCAATTGGCCATTAAAGGAAAAATATCCTTAAAATAAAAAAGAAGGAAATCCTGCCATTTATGACACATAGTTGAACTTGGAGGACATTATGATAAGTGACATAAGCCAGACAGAAAAAGACAAATACTGTATGGTTTCACTTATATGTGGCATCTAAAATAGCCAAAGTCAGAAATAGAGGGTAGAATGGTGGTCGCCAAGGGCAGGAGAGGGGGAAATGGGGAGATGTTGGTTAAAAGGTATAAAGTTTCACTTATGCAAGATGAATAAATTCTGGAGATCAAATGTACAACAGTATGACTGTAGTTAACAGCACTGTATTGTATATACCTGAATGTTGTCAAGAGGGTAAATCTTAAGTGTGCTCACCACACACACACAGAAGAAGAAAATGGTAACTTTGTGAGGTGATGGATATGTTAATTAGCTTGATTGTGGTGGTCCTTTCACAGTGTATACATTTATCAAGATGTCAAGTCAGTACACCTTACATATACACAAATTTAATTGTCAATTATTCCTCAATGAGCTGTTGTTTTTTTACAAAGAGCTAATGTACTTTAGTTAATTTTTTTCTCTGGGGGCATTTTGAGGGCAAATGGAGTGGGAGCCACAGGAAAGGTTTAAAAGTACCATTGATCAAAGAAACCAAATGGCTGGGGACTTGTTTGGTGCAGAAGAGGGAACAAGAGACCTCTGGAGGGTCTGGCCCCTCAGTGGGGGAGGGATGCTCTTGACAGAGGGCAGTGAGTCATAGCTGGGCCCCGTGTGCTTATGTACAGAATTTCACATCCAGCAAGGAGAGGTTCTTGCTTGAAAACTGATGGTGAATACAGACAATGCTCCAATCCCTGTGGAAAATGACTGCACTCAGCTCCCTAAATTCTGTGTTTCTCCATATTTGTATATGCTGTTACCCAGTGAATACCTGATTAAGGAATGCAGCTGCTAAATGAATACATTTGTTGCTCATCAAATGGAACCATAAAGCCAGCGATGATGGGGCTTATTAAAAAGCTTCTTTCACTCAGTGAAAAATCCCCCACATGTCCCAGCCGGTCTCAATATCGCCGCTAATGAAATGGGTAACCAATACACAAAGAGATGTATTCAAGAGCAAATTAACTGCCTCAGGAATATGCATCATAAAGATTGCAGCCTGGAAAATAAATAGACAGTGTATTGTGCAAATTGGCCCCGTGTTTAAGTGTTGATGAGTTGGAAATATTGGTTTAGCTTCTTTTTTTTTTTTTTTTTTTTTGCGGTACGGAGGCCTCTCACTGTCGTGGCCTCTCTCTCGCTGCGGAGCACAGGCTCCGGACGCGCAGGCCCAGCTCACGGGCCCAGCCACTCCGCGGCATGTGGGATCCTCCCAGACCGGGGCACGAACCCGTGTCCCCTGCATCGGCAGGCGGACTCTCAACCACTGCGCCACCAGAGGAGGCCCTGGTTTAGCTTTTTGGTGGAAGCAGGCAGTATGGGATCCTGTAAGGCAGACATTAGCGTTCAAAAATCAAGCCGGGGACCCTCTCATTTGCTAGAACTGGGAAAGGGGTGAGAAGGAGTGAGCAATGAGCCATTCCTAAGTGACAGGCCCTGTGCTGTTGCCACCTAGTCCTTGCATTGCCCAAGAAGGGGGGGGGGGCACTATGTTACCTACCTGTGACCATGTAATGAAATGACACAAAGAGATTTTGTTTTCTCTGTCTGTCTAAACCATTAGTGCATGAGCCTTTATCAGATTATTTAAAAAGAATTAACCCCTGTTAAATAAGCCCTCAGACACTTGTGGGCTCCCTTGAGCCCTTGCTCATGAAGGAAGGAAGGAAGGAAGGAAAGAAAGAAAGAAAGGAAGGAAGGAAGGAAAGGGAGGGAGGGAGGGAGGAAGGAAGGAAGAGAAGAAAGAGAGAAAGAAAGATAGGAAGGGAGGAAGGCAGGAAGGAAGGAAGAAGGGAGGTAGGGAGGGAGGAAAGAAGGGAGAGAGAGAGAGAGAGAGAGAGAGAGAGAGAGAGAGAGAAAGAGAGAGGGAGAGAGGAAGGAAGGAAGATTTCCCTTTGTATCTTCTGCTCCAGATTCTGGTCCTTCTATTTCACACCTACTCTCTGCCTTTATTCTCCTTTGGACACTTTCCAGACCAGAGGGAAGCAGCGACCTGCAGGTTGAGTGGCCATTCCCAGCACCGCGGCTCCTCTAAGACCCACGGTTAGGTCTTATTGCCTTTCCCTCCCTCCTCGTCCTAGTCAACAGACGCGCGCGCACACACACACACACGCACACACACAGCCTGAGGAGAAGGCCATAGGGTGGGTTTTGAGTCACATGGATTTGGGGCGTGTGATCCCAGGCAGGTCACCTGACGTCCCAGAGTCCCTGTTGCACTGGGAGAGTGAAGATGATCTTGTCTCCCTCACGGGGCAGTTGGGAGGAACTGATGAAATAACACACAGAAAGTTTCTGGAATGATTCCCAAACATCAGTGCCTCCTGAGTCCTGATCTCCAACGTGATTTTCACAGGCCCTCCTTCTTCTGAAAAGAACCGGTGAAGTGGGTAACTGAAAGGAAGTTCACAGCAGCTACGGGCCCCTCTACAGAGGGACTGAATGAGCTGATTTAGTGTGTAGCGAGATCACAAAAAGATAAAAACCAGCAGACCCAAGTGCACCTGCTCAAGCAGCCTTTTTATTATTCTGTTTATTATTTATTTATTCTTTTATATTAGTATGTTTAATATAATTATTACATTTCATTATTTTTTAGCATGATTACTGCAATGATTATTTTTAAAGAAAGCTGATGAATTGTTTGGGTTTATCCCATTCCAGACTAATTGACAGTCAATTTCCATTTGAGGTCAGTGGATTCTGAAAGGCTGTAAGGGCTGTGCACCCCATTTGTTTATGGGCACACGGCTCAGAATGGGCTCCCCCAGGAGCAGATAAGGGTGTGAATGCATGTGATTTCCCCGGGAAGTGATCTGAGGAAGTGACGGTAGGGGACCAGGGTAGTGGCACAGGGAAGGGAAAGTATAAGGTGCCTTAATGAGCAAGTTAATGCACTGGCTGTTGGGGAACTTCTGGTAGGTAGCATAGAACCCACATCATGGTCATCCCGCCTGAGGTGGAGGGAGCTGGGTTGTTTATCCAGCAACTCAGGTCGGTCATTTGAGGGCTGTTTCTGGGGACATTTATTCTTCAGTATTTCCAGCCTGCATGCAAAGGACACTAAGCGGGCAGTTGCAGGTGCTTGTAGTAGGAAGCCATCCCCTTGTCCGGGACTGGTGAGTCCCCAAGGGGATGTGGGTCATGCACCGAGGGTATCTGCACAAGCTTAAACATCTGGGATCCATAGAACATCCCCTGTTTGCAATGTTGTGCGTTTTTGTTTTTGTTTTTTCCTGGCCGCGCTGCACGGCTTGCAGGATCTTAGTTCCCAGACTGGGGATTGAACCCTGGCCCCAGCAGTGAAAGTGCAGAGTCCTAACCACTGGACCACCAGGGAATTCCCTGCAATGTTGTGTCTCTGTATTTGTCTTTCTCTCCAGACTATGAGCTCTCTGAGGGCAGGGCCATATCTTGTTTTCATGCCCACTGCCTAGCACAAACCTGGCCCAGAACAACCACTCAGCAAACACCTGCTGACGGACTGAATGGATGATGGAGGGAATAAGTGATTGAAGGCTTGAAAATGCACAGGACCAAGATTATAAACTCAAATGCCTACAAGAGCCAGGGGGAGGGTGAAATGAGTAACACAGTTCAGAAAAGAGAAAAATCAGAAGGTGGGAGTTGTGGGGACATGAAAGACACACGTCCTGTCAATGGCACAGCTGTTACTCAGCTTTGAGTGATTGTCACCTTGTGGGAATTTGACCCATGGTGGCTGGACCTCTTGGCTTTTTAAAAAAGAAAAGCCGGGACTCCCCATTAGGTAAAATTTCTTGATTTTAAAATGTAGTCAATGATGTAAAATATTTTGAAAACTAGAGACAGATCCCTCAAACACATCTGGGTGATGTAACTCATTGCCAGGCGTATGTGTTCACCCAGTTACATGAAGCAGGACACAGCACAGAGCACTTCCAGAGAGAGAGACAGGGGCTTCCCAGCTCCCCAGAAGTCCCCACAGCGATGTGCCCTGGAATGTTCATGGATTAGTAACGTAAAGAATAGTCTGGTAGGTTCATGTAGTCCCTTAGGCAGGAGACTTGGGGGGAAAAATCCCTCTATTCCCATATCTGTAAAGTAGGTACATTAAGGCCCGACCTCTTTTATGGTGAAGGTTAATATATTGATGAGTGAGACAGTTCTTTATAAACCCTAAATCCAAGCTTGGTTGGTGCCCTTCCAAGAACTCTCCCTGCTGCCATTGAAGGCTGTTTCCTTGGCTTAGGGTTCTTCTAGGCTCTCTTCCTGTCTCTTCCCTAAGCCCTCAGGGTCTGCCGTGGTTGTCAGGCTCCTAACTGGTGGCCTTGGTCATGATCTGCCCGTCTTTGCCAGGTGCCTGGCAGCTTAGTGCTGGTGTGCTCAGCTGTGATGTCCACCTCTGGGATGCCACCTTCTGGACCACCCAGCCTGGGTTTGCAACCTGGAGCTCATGACTCAGAGAAGCAAATATGAATGCAGTTCCTTCTTTGGAGGAGCTCACAGCCCAGGGGAGGCAGACCCTAATCCGTGACAACACAAACATTAAGGATCAGTGGCATTTCTTTGTTTACCAAGCCCCATTCCTTTTCTTCCTGGGCATGAAGCTAGATTACATTTCCCAGACTCCTTTGCAGTTAGGTGAGACCATGTGACTGAGTTCTGACCAGTGGAATGTGGGCAGAAGCAATGTAGCATGATTCCCAGCATGGCCCATAAAAATCTCCTCTGCAATTCTCAATACACTCTCTCTTTCACCATCCACTGGATAAATGGAGAGAACTCCAAGCACTGAGACAAGCGTGGAGCCACAGGATGGAAAGGACTTGGGTGCCTGAATGACTGCAGAGAGTACAAATTTCCACATCTCCAAATGACCTGGGTTGTACTGTGATGTGAAGCACAAACCTTATTGTGTTATGCCGCTGAGATTTGGGGGTTGTTTCTTACATCAGTTATCCCACCCTGACTGATACAGTGCCCTAAGCGGAAGTGTGCAGAATGCCTCGGGAACCCCTGGGCCTCCTGGGGAACCCCTGGGCTCTCTGCTGGGGGAAGGACTGGACTCCAACTCAGAGATCATTAAGGAAGCTGTAGGCTCTCTACCAGGGTACGAGAAGTGTGGAGCTGGAGAGTTCAGATCTGCTTCCACATATATTAAATTAAACACAGTTAAAGGGATTTTGTGATGCCCCTTGAGGTGGCTAGAAAGAACTTCGGGCAAAAATAATTGTTCCAAGTTGTGGGTGAGAGTTGCATTTTTCCATCCTCCAGGAATTCACATCTCAATGGTGCAGGGTAGACATTATTCCTTCAGGGATAGCTAAAGACCATGAATTTCTCTTGGCAAATGGTTCTATCTCTGAGAGTCACGTTTCTTGCTCACTATGCGAACAGGTGACAATAGGACTGAAGATCCTCTTGGCAGGCAAAGATCCGTGAGCTCGAAGCTCTACCAGCAACTTCTGTCCTGCCGCTAGAGATCTGGGATAGAGAGCGTGTATTCTCCACCAAGGGCATATCTGCTGCAGACAGAGACGGGGAGCAGTCCAGTCCCACATCATTTGGGGAAAATATGTTCAAGGAGTCATCCTCTTTTCTGGATGTTTATACCATCTACACATTCCCCAAGGACTAGATTTTTTATGAGGTTCAGAAAACAGCTCTGGCTGCTTCTCACAGAAGGGAGGCTGTTGGAGCCCTCCAGATGGATGGAGGCTGGAGAACAAGGTGTAAGATTCAAGGCAGCTCCTGAGGGTAGGAAGCAGAACAGGGTCAGATGGGCTGGACTCCCATATTTTTGCAGTTTCTTTATCCCTCTATTCAAGATTTAAATTTCAGGGAGAGAAGCCAGTTATACAAAGCATGAGACATGACAAGACATTCCCAAAGAGATGCACAGGCTTCTAGGACCCCCAAAGTTTCCCATAGGGATGTTCCACTTTTGCTGATGCCGCTCCTGGATGAGAGAAGGTGGCCTTTGCCATTCTCATGAGCTTTGTTATACTCTCTAGGTGTGTCCCCGCCCCCCCCCCCCAAAACTGTTCTGACCACCATGGCAACAAACCAGTACAATACAGCTGTAGTGCCCTCCTAAGTGATGACTGTGAAAGCTGAGCTCCTGGCGGCCCACAGGTGAATTTTCTAGACCTAGCATCACTCAGCAGGTCCAAGCCTCAAAGCTGCGTGAGATCTATTCCTGGGGTGGGGATCGGGTTAGTTCTATTTGCTTCTTCCTCCCCACAAAATAGCAAACAACCCATCCTTTAGGGCCCTTTGTTACAGATTGTGACAGCTTCCTTGGCCAGGTGCCTCAGTGTCTTTTAAAATTAACAAGTAATCCTGAGGCAATATTTGAGCCTAGACATGTGCTGGGAAAAGGGGGTCACTTCAGGGACATGGGATACCAGATGGCTCTGGGAGGAAGCCCGGTTTCAAAAGTAATTAAGGACAACAATCTCAGAAGGGCAGCATAAACCAAACTGTCTGAACAGAGAGGCACTGGATTAGCCTGTTGAATGCATCAAAAAGAAATTCTCGAGATCCTGATGTTTCGCCAGGGCCTTCTAACACTTCACTGTTTGCTCATGTGGGCTGTGGCATCAGGAGGCCGGTGCCTCTCTGTAAGTTGACTAATTTCTGCATGTGCGTCAGAGTGGATCTCTCAGAACAGAGAAAATCAAACCAGAGCAAAGATCGTCATGGAGGGAGAAAGAGAAGGTTTAAAAGGGCAGTCTTGGTAATGTTTTACTGCCTCTTTAGATGATCACTAGTGTGATAGGCAATAACTTTTAAAAAAATCTCTTAAGGCATTTATAGACTGCTTCCAGTGTGTGAGGCATTGGGAGGGATGGATGAAAACACAGAGAAAGTATGACCCCTATTCTCAAAGGAGTTATAAACTAGGGATAATGATAATAAGTAATATTTATAGGGTGTTAAATAGTTTGCAAGGCTTTTTTTTGGGTGAATGTTATAATGCTATTGATCACAGGTATTATCCATTCAGTATTTTTCCTGAGTGTGCAGGAAATGGAAGCTCAGAGAGGTTAAGCAACTTGACCAAATTCACACAGCTTATCAGTGAAGAGACTAAATTTTGTTTTTTCAGATTTTATTTTATTTTACATACACATGTATCTATTCTTCTTCAAATTCTTTTCCCATTTGGGTTATTGCAGAATATTGAGCAGTGTTCCCTGTGCTATATAGTATGTCCTCGTTGGTTATCTATTTTAAATATAGCAGTGTGTACATGTCAATCCCAAACTCCCAATCTATCCCTGCCCCCCACCTTTGCCCCCCAGTAACCATAAGTTTGTTCTCTAAGTCTGTAAATCTGTTTCTGTTTTGTGAATAAGTTAATTTTATCTTCCTTTTTTTTAGATTCCGCATATACGTGGTATCATATGATATTTGTCTTTCTCTGTCTGACTTACTTCACTTAGTATGATAATCTCCAGTGAAGAGATTAAATTTGAACTTGAATCCTCTGCCTAAACTTCTTGCCTGTGTAGCCAAGGAGACAGCCGTGTATACAAATGACATGAGGGGTTGTATGAATGTTAGAGATAAGGAAGGAGTAGAATGCTGATTGTGAGCTAGCCGTGAACTATTGAGAATAAGCTGTGGGGTTGTGGTGAAGGGGTGCCTCCTTCATCTCCTTACTTCCTTCCTCTCATCCTTGTCCACACTGCTGCAGAAATGATCTTTCTGTTGACACAGTACAAATCTGATTTGTTCGCTTCTAAGCTTAAATCCCTCCATTGGCTTCTCTTTGCCTTCATGGTGAAGTTGGTGTTGGACGCTGAAGATTTACATGTTACTGTTGTGTGGTTTTGCCCAGCCGGGGTTCCCCGGTGACAGCATGGAGGAAGAAGATGGTTAATTCATTCAGGATTGCATTATTGCCAGTCGATGTGACAGAGAGATGAGGAGTTAGGCAGCAGAGTAATGATAGATCATAGGATCCAGCTGATGAAGTGAGGAAAGGGAAGGCAGGAGGGGCTCACGGACGGGAGACGAGGGGAGGTGGATGGACTGGAAGTCCTGATGAGATTGAAGAATGGTTGCAGTGGGATGCTTGGGTGGGCAAGCTGGGTGGAGGGGAGGATTCAGGGGGAATGGGGTGCATGAATTAGTGAGTTTGGAGAAAGCAGTCTCAGATGATGATAAAGTTCAGGAGGTGACCCTCCCAATGGGTGACTGGTAGAATAATGCCCGCTCCCAGAGATATCCATGTCTTAACCAAAAGGGTCCATGAGCCAAGGAATGCAGGTGGCATCCCCAAGTTGCAAAAGGCAAGAAAAGAGATTCTCCCCTGGAGCCTCCGGTCAGCCTTGCTGACTCACTTTGGACTTCTCATGTCCAGAACTATAAGAATAATACATTTGTGTTGTTTTAAGCCGCTAAATTTGTAATTTGTTACACCAGCAATTTGGAAACTAACAAAGTTGATTAAGAGATTAGAGAAGAAAGTACTTGAATGACTCTTCACATCTTGGATTCTCCATTTCTTGACATATCTATCATCAACTCAACTGGAGTTTCCAGAGCTGGACATGTGTTTCTCTAGCCAGCTCATTCCTCCACGACTTGCATCAATTATTTAATTTTAAAGCTTTCCCCACTCTCACCACACCTCTTACCTCCTCCTCCCATGTGGCTATCAGCAGTTGGCCTGAAATCATTCAGGATGAAGTCAGTTAGTTGGGATCGAAGACTTCACTGAATGAAGGAGGTAAAACAAAGGTGGAGAGAGGCAGGTATAACTTGTCTGAGTCTCAAAGATGCAGGAATGTTTAAATACAGAGAAGGTGTACTGGTCTTCTTGGGATCCTCAGACAATGAAAAAAATCATGGTTAAGCTGTTCCGTATGGGAAAATGAGAGATTAGTTTTCAGATCTTTGAGAAGGAGGAAAAGAGAAGCCAGGAGGATAAGGAAGAGGAGGAAAAAGTATAGGAGACAGCCGACTTCAAGACGGCAGAAGGCTAGGGACCACTTGGGGTGATGCGGTAGCTAAAATGGCTTTTAAGAGCATCTGTGCTTATGTGCAGTTTTAAGTCAGTTGCCATTTTGTAATATGTGTCTCATGGCCATGGCTTTCCAACACCCTTGGCAAAATGTTCTATATTCTTGCTTTCATCTGTGGGATTTTGGAAATTGAAGATTGGATTTGCTTTTACCTGTGGATAAACTTGGTGTGGAAAATGATGGCATGTACAGAGGTAGGAATCCAGAGGCTGAGGTGAGCATCCATCCATTATCCTTCCATCCACCTACCCATCACCTATGTATCCATCATTTACCTGTCGTTCATCTATCCATCATCCATCACCCATCACCCATCCACCCATTCACCATCTATCATCCATCCATCCGTCTGTCCATCCATTCATCCATCTATCCATTCACAAATTCATTTATTCAACAAATACTCATTGAACATCTATCATATATACTACTTGATTCTGTTCTGGGTCCTGGGGATACTGCAGTGAACAAGATAGACAGATACCACGCTCTCAGGAGCGTCCAATCAGTATGAAAGGCAGATCATATTAAAGTAACTGAATAGATTACCAAGATTCTTTCAGACTATGATAAACACTATGAAGACAATAAAAGAACAGGGTGATGTTAAATAGAGCAGTAGCTACCAATGTGTTGTTTCTGGACTAATAGCACTAGCACACCTGGAAACCTGTGAGAATGTAAATTCTCAGGATCCACCCCAGGCCTGCTGAATCACAAACTCTGGCAGTGGGTTCCAGAAATCTGTAGTTTGAGCCTTCCAGGTGAATCTGATGCATGCTCAAGTTTGAGATCCACTGTTAATGGGGAGTGACGGTATGGTTACTTGAGGAAGGGTAGTCTGGGAAGACCTCTCAGAGGAGGTAACATATGAGTTGAGATCTCATTAACAAGAGAAATCTAGCTCTGAAAGCCTAGAGACGTGTGTTCTGGGCAGAGGGAATAGTGAGGGAAAAAGCCCTGAGGCAGGAACCAGGTTGGGGGCTTCAAGGGCCTGTGTGGCTGGAATGTGGTGTACAGTTATACAAATTCATGATAAAAGACAGTACTAGAAACATTCTGGTTGTTCTTTGGCTATTGTTCTCTTTATGTAGAAATATATAGACATCTCTCTTTATATAGAGACGTGGTCTTTGCCCATTTGTATTGGAAGATACATATCAGAATTCTTTTTTAAAGGAAAAAATAAGTTAATTTAACTCATACAATTAATACATATATAAATTTTTGGCCTCTTATGAACTTGCATGTCATCTTGGGAAGGGCACTGTGGGTAGGAGGCAAGGCGCTTGGGGTCTAATCTGGTCACAGTCTGGTCACTTATCTCTGGGCCCCATTTCCCCATCTCCAAGGTCAGGAAGAAGAGGGAATAGGAGGAATCAGCTGCCCTGTCCCCTGAGCCAGAAGACTGCTGACACCTCCTTGAGGGGCAGTCCATTTCCTCTAAAACCTCCCTCACCTCTGTTCCCTCTTCCCGATTCCACCTTGGACAGACACATGTGGAACAGGGCAGGAGGAAACATGCACATGGATTCCCTTGGAATTATCCTCTCTGTCAATCTGTTCTGAATATACCACAATTCCGAGAGCTCAAGTCCATGCTCTCAATAGCAGTTTCCTTTGTAGTTGTTGCCTTGCTGCTGAGCCCAACAGGTTTCTCTCTTACAAACGGATGTCTCATGATAAAAACACTCAGCAGAGCTGCAAAATCATGACCACAGCATTTGGACGTCACTCTGCAAGACTGGGGAAACAGAGAGGAAACAAACCTGGACCTTGTCCAGGGAGGCAGTGAAGTGCAGTGGGAAGACCCTGGTGTGCATCCTTTAACCTGGCCTCCCTGAGCCTCTGTTTCCTCATTTGCAAAAAGGGGATGATACCCTTACACTGTATTAAGTAAGATGGCATGTGCCAACTGTCTGGCACACAGTAGGAGCTCAACATACGTCGGTGCTTGTCTTCCATCCCTCCCCAGGGAGCGGGGAAATGACTCTCCTCTCCAGGCAGCCAACAAGTCCCTCTTTGCCTACAACTCTCTGGGTTTGTTTGGCTTGTGTAGTAATTAGGCACCAGCAGCTGCGAGTATCCAAACCCACAGTCTTATCTTTTCCCCAAGCTGCTTCAGTTGATAGAGGGTTGGGTGGTAGATGACAGCTTGTTTATCCAGGGAGGCTGTAAAATATTCTGTTGAGCGAACACACAGAAAAGCTCATTTGTCTTGTCTTTTGTCCTTATAGCCGCACAGTTCAGAAGGGATGTTCTCCGATCTTACTGACTCCTTGCTCCTCTGAGCGTTGCTCACAGACCCTCTGTGCCCACACCTGGGAATGCTGCCCCGGCCCCTCCCTCTCACCTTGCTGCCCTCGGCAAGAGCATCCACCACGAGGGCTCTGTTGACCACTCCCAGCTTCGGCCGCTCCCCTGAGCTTCACACTGGACACCACCACCTGGATGTCCACAGGCCCCGCCCGCTCGGCCCATCCAAGACGGACGCCACCTCCCTTCCCACACTTGCTCCTTCTCTTCTCTGGGTATCAGCCATCGGCAGCACTGGACACCGCTCCTTGAAACTGAAACCTGGGAGTCCAGCCTGGACATCCCGCTGTTTCTCTGCTCCACCTCTCAATACCCTTCAGGCCCTGTCTTATGTTCTGTCTCAGATCTCTCTCCTGACCGTCCTCAACTCAGCCCCGGCCACCACCAGCCCGGGGAAGGCACTGGTCCTTCTGCATGCCTGCAGCCGGGGGGATGGTTCTGGAACACACACCAGACTCTGTCAGCCGCTCCTTCCGGACCTGCAGTCCTGAGGACGGGTGCGGAGAAGAATCTGTGATCATCCCCAGAGGCCACGGGAGGCTGGAAATAAACCCAGATTTTTGAGAAAAACAAACCAGTCAACAACAACAAATAACAAAATAAAAACATCCTGGCCTTCAATTCTGATGCCTCCACATATTAGCGGTGTTATTTCTGACACTATTTCAGATCTCTTTGGAGCTCATTTTCTTCATTTCTGAAAAGGGCCCGATACTCCCTGCCTCCCAGAGTTGCCGTGAAGTTCAGGTGACGCTGTCTGTGCGGGACATGGCACAAGTTTGATCAGTGTTAGGCTCTACTCCCTGTCCTTCACTTTGAATAGTACTTTGTAGTTCTCAGAACCCTTTCTTAGATCGTTCATTCATTCCATTCGTTCATTCCACACCTATTTGTTGTGTGCCTGCTACGAGCTGGGGATAATGCTGGGCACTGGGGTGGAGTGGAGAACGAGTCAGGCTTAGTACCATATCCCCTGGGGTTTCCATTTTTGGTGGGTGGAGACAGACAGAAAGCAAGTAGCAAACAAATAATATGATATCAGGTAGTGTTAAGTGCCACGATTAAAAAAATCAATCAAGATAAGATAGACGTGATGGAGACCGGGAACTCCCCGGAGAGAGCCATGGGAAAGAGAGTCAGTAAACAAGCCAAAGAGTAATTAAAATCATTTACTGAGTCTGGTACGTGCTTGTGAAGGAAGGAAGTGTGGTTATGTAAAGCCACATCAGGGATCCTTCCCACCAGCATTTACACATGTCCAAGTCTCTTTCTACTTAGAACACACCTCTCTGCCCCAAACTTACGCCTTCCTCCATCTCTGATCCTACATTCCCTCCTCAGAGAAAATGGTTCTAAAGAGTTGTCTCCACTTCCACAATTCATTCTTCGACTCATGTCAGTCTGGCTCCTGCCCCCAGAAGGGTCCCAGAAACGGCTCCCTCTGAAATCACCGATGACTTCCATTGTCACTGAATCCTTTGAGCTCTCATACCCTGTCTCTTGGTCACGTTCAATATCATTCTCTCTCCAATTCTCAATACATCACCACGTCTTCCAGTTTGTTTCTTCCCCACCTGTCTGCTTACTCCTTCTCAGGCTTCTTCACTAACTTTTCTTCCTCTGTTGGTTCCTTAAATTGTCGGGGTGTCCCAAGACTCCATCCTGGGTCTCCTTTACTTCTCTCCCTGTACATTATCCCTCGGTAATGTCTCACGTCTCCCAAATTTACATCCTCAGCTCAGTTTGCTCACCTGAACTCCTGGCCCACGTTCTCAGTTCATTCTTGGACACCTCCACTTGGAAGTCCCATGGGCATCTTAGACTCCACAGGTCCTGATTGGAATTCACCGTTATCTTCCCCTCCAATCCTCCTCTTCTGCTCTTCCCATCTCAGTGAGTTTCACTATCTTCCAGCTATTGTACAAGCCAGAGCCTTGGACTTCACCAGTTCCCCTTGACCCCGTCCTCTCTCCCGTATTTGCTGGTCATCAAGTCCTGTAGATTCTACCCACTACATTGCTCTCAGATTTGTCCCTCTCCCACCACTTCCTCTGGCCCCTTCCCTAATCCAGCATCTCTCACCTAGACAAGTGCATAGTCTTTTCCCTGTCTCCACCTTTATACCCTCTGATCTGTCCTGCATATAGATAGCAGACAGCTCATCCTCAAATGCAAACCCAACGGTGTTCACTCTCCTGTTAAAAACCCTTTAAGGTTCTTCATTGCCTGCAGGATAAAAACCAGACTCCTTTCCTTTGCACCCGGGCCCTGCGGGCTTAGTTGCTACCTGTCTTTCTGCCCTCCTCCCCCATCTGTCCTCTCTCACTCTGTGTCCAGTCACACCAGGCTTAGTCCAGGGGCTTGGACCTACGAAGCTCTCTCTCTTGCCTGGGACATCGTCAATGCTCTTCCTTTAACTGGTGCTCTGTTCTTATCCTTTTCCCAGTTGGCTGATCTGAAGAAGCCTGGCAGACGAGCCATTCCAGCTCCTCCTTTTGTAGATGAGTCTCCTGAAGCCCAGAGAGGAAGAGTGCTTTGTTGAAGGTCACCCAGCATATACCCGGCCTGCTTCATACTAAGCAGAACGACCTCACTTCTCTCCCTCCCTCAGCCATGATGGGAGGGAAACTTGGCATCGCCCTGGATCCTCCTCCAAAGACTCTGGCTCTTTTGCTGCCAAAATCAGAAAGCTGAGCAAGTGGTAAGTTTTTCTGGGAAAGGGTTGGAATAATGCGGGGTCCCTTTGCCTTGGATTTCTGAGGCTGAGGCCCTGGTGACACTGGCTTCTCCTGCCGCCAGTCCAGACCTCTCACGGTTCTGCCCCAGCTTCTCCTCACCCCATTGCTAGTCCAGACCCTCACCTGCAGACACTCCTGCCCGCTTCCTCTCACCTGAAGTAGCTTGAGTCTCTCAGTGGCTGCTGGCACAACTTGGCTGGGAACAAGTCTGGCTGATATTTGAGACCAGCAGCGCTCAAGCAAGGTGCCAAATCCTAGTTCCCTGAGCTGAGGTGGGGTTGATGCCAGGACAGGGTCCATCAGTGACCCCTTGGCCATAGACTGGGCTGGTAACCGGGTCACAGACTAGGCCCTGACCCTGGCCACAGACTGAGCCCTGATTCTGGTTATAGACCGGATCTTGATTCTATACCCAGACACAACTCTGACGCTGCTTCCAGACTTTGCCTTGATTCTGATAATAGACTGAGTCTTGGTCCTCGTCCCAGACTGGGCCCTGACCCTGCTTCCAGACTGAGCCATGATCCTGCCGTAGCTGTGCCCTGACCATGGACTGACACCCCTACCCAGCCCACGGACGGGATCTGCAGCTGTGGGCTCCTGGTGAGAGTGTAGCTGACGCAGGGCTAATCCATCCCCTTAGGGGAGGGGTAGGAAATGTCTCTTCCTGGGAAAAACAGAACAGGATCAGCCTCTGGGGTTGTTACACTCATGGCTTTTGGGGGTCACCAGCTGCAGAAGGGGCAGGCTTAAAGGACTGTGGCAAAATCACATCCAGTAGAGCTTCCCATCCAGTAGAGCTTCCCAAATAATGGAGAGATTATTCCTGCCAATATCCATCAAGCTGAGATGGAGAGCATTTCAGTGAGAAGGTGCTTTAATGACTCTTCAAGGATTTGGGGCCTAATGAAGCACACATCAGAGGACGATTTAATCTTTCCCTCATAAAACCCTCACAATAAGGAGATCAACTTCAGAATCCAAATTCATCTTGACATAAAAATGTGAGCTCAAGACAGTCCCAGATCACTGATAATTGTCTGGGGCTAATTGCTGGGGTCTTGGGGTGTTTAAGAGCAGCTGAGGGTGGGTGGCTATGGCAGAGGGCGTCCAGGGACATGCTGAGCTGTCCCCTGCGAGGTCCCTGGAAGGAACTGATGGCAGTAACATCGGAGGATAAGATAGAATATGGTTAACGTGGGGCAGTAGAAGGTCTTGCTTGGCTGTGGCTGGTTATCCCCTGCAAGGTGGACCCTGCTCCCCAAATCCCTCTCCAAATGGACTAGTGGTCAGCAGATATCCACAGCCACTTGCCTAATAGGGAGCCCTAAGTGGGCCAAGAAACTCCTGTTTCCAAGCGATAAATGAGACAATTAGAGCTTATGAGAGCTACTATGGAGAAAGCCAAAAGGAGGCGGCAGAGATGATCCGGGCATGTGTGGGGTGGATCACAGTCCTTAAGAGGGTCTCTCCAGCTCTCTGGTGGGTAGAAGCAGGGTCCTCTGATCATGGGCTCCTCATGGGCTTCTCTTCCTTCCATCCACAGCTTTCTGTTAGCTGGGGGCTCACCTACCAGCTGAAGCTTGCACATGTCTTTTATTGCAAAGATTTTCTTCCTGCTGCACAAAATTCATTGATGACGTTGTGTGTGGGGGGGATCATGAACAAATAGAGCCCAGCCACTAATTTCAAAAGGAAGCATACTTTGTAATAATTACATGGCAAAAAGCTGGAAATGATGAGAAACAAACTCAATCGAGCCCTGGCTGGTGCATAATAATCTTTTATACTAAATTTATGTCCATAATGTACTGTGCAGCCAGGGAAGGTATGAGATAAAGAAATGGGACCCTCCTCCCACTTTTTTCTATTAAAATAAGACAACATTTAAAAAAATTTATTTTAAATTGAAGTATAGTTGATTTACAATGTGTTGATTTCTGCTGTGCACAAAGTGACTCAGTTACACACATATATACGTTCTTTTCCATTATGGTTTATCCCAGCACAGTTCCCTGTGCTACACAGTAGAACCTTGTTTATCCATTCTAAATGTAATAGGTTGCATCTACGTACCCCAAACTCCCAGTCCATCCCTCTCCCCACTGTCTGGCAACCACAGGTCTGATCTCTATGCCTGTGAGTCTGTTTCTGTCTTGTAGATTGGTTCATTTGTGTCATATTTTAGATTCCACATATAAGTGATATCATATGGTAGTTGTCTTTCTCTTTCTGACTCACTTCACATAGTATGATAATTTCTAGTGGCATCCGTGTTCCCGCAAATGGCATTATTTTGTTATTTTTTTATGGCCGAATAGTATTCCATTGTATACACGTACCACATCTTCTTTATCCATTCATCTGTTAATGGACATTTAGGTTGTTTCCATGTCTTGGCTATTGTGAATAGTGCTGCTATGAACATAAGGGTACATGTATCTTTTTGAATTATAGTTTTGTCTGGATATATGCCCAGGAGTGGGATTGCTGGATCATATGATAATTCTATTTTTAGTTTTCTGAGGAACCTCCACACCATTTCCCATAGTGGCTGTACCAACTTACATTCCCACCAACAGTGTATGAGGGTTCCCTTTTTTCCACACCCTCTCCAGCACTTGTTATTTGTTATTTGAACTTTTTAATGATGGCTTTCTGACCGGTGTGAGGTGGTACCTCATTGTAGCTTTGATTTGCATTTGTCTAATAAGGAAGGCAACATTTTTGAGTAAGACACAGAAGCATTAAAGGAAAAGAATGAACATATTTTTACTGTAGAAAAAATTTTAAAACTTAGAAATAAAAGTCTATACAGCAAAACACAGAGCCAAAGTTAAAAGAAAGCAAAGACTGGGAGAGTACACTTGCAGCATATACAACCAAGAACTGCTACACTAGATATAAGAAGAGTTTCTGCAGATCAATAACAAAAAACAAATATACAGTAGAAAAGTAGGCAAAGGGTGTGGCCAGGTACCGTCTAGAGGAGGGAAGACTGATGACAGCAATGGCCATGGAGAAGCTGCTCAGATCTCCTTTCAAAAGAATCTCCTGTGGGGAGAAGTGATTGACATCCTCAAGCTAGAGCATCTTTTGATCCATGGTCACTCTGTGCCATGCTTCCCCTGTTCCCAGCCACTGACCAAGCACTGTAGGGCTTTTGAACCAGTCTCTTGGAAAGTCTCCAGTGGCCTGATGGAGGCTTTCTCAGAATTGTGCTGTGTCCGAGGATCTTCCTATCCAATCCTTCCTTCCCCTCTTCTATCACAAGTGTCAGCCCTGCACTTGGTCCGAAGCCTTTCCTGCCTCCTCCTCCTACTGCCCTTTCTCCTCCAGAGGTACTTCCCCCAAAAGGTTCTTGCTTGTCTAATCCCACGTTGGCATCTGCTTCTCAGAGGACATGAACTGACGCAACCACAGGTCCACATAAAAAGTTATTCAGGGGGCTTCCCTGGTGGCGTAGTGGTTGAGAGTCCGCCTGCCGATGCAGGGGACACGGGTTCGTGCCCCGGTCCGGGAAGATCCCACATGCCGCGGCGCGGCTGGGCTCGTGAGCCCTGGCCGCTGAGCCTGCGCGTCTGGAGCCTGTGCTCCGCAACGAGAGAGGCCACAACAGTGAGAGGCCTGCGTACCGCAAAAAATAAATAAATAAATAAATAAATAAAGTTATTCAGGGCTTTCCCTGGTGGCACAGTGGTTAGGGAATCCCCCTTCCTATGCAGGGGACACGGGTTTGAACCCTGGTCCGGGAAGATCCGACATGCTGCGGAGCAACTAAGCCCGTGCGCCACAACTACTGAGGCCGTGTGCCACAACTAATGAAGCCTGCATGCCACAACTACTGAAGCCTGCGCACCCAGAGCCCGTGCTCCACAACAAGAGAAGCCACCGCAATGAGAAGTCTGCACACGCAAGGAAGAGTAGCCGCCAGTTGCCGCAACTAAGGAAAGCCTGTGTGCAGCAACAAAGACCCAATGCAGCCAAAAATAAATAAATTTATTAAAAGTAAAAGAAAGCTATTCAACCTTACTCGTAATTAAGAAAGTGCAAATTAAAATGTGATACTGTCTTCTGTAATCAAACGGACAAACATTTTTAGAAGGTCATTAATATCTTGTTTAGTGAGGGAGGTACAAGATGAGTCTCTCTCTCCCATATTGTGCTAATGCCAAGAGTATAAAATATACATATTCACTGAATCAGCATTTCACTTCCAGGAGTCTGTTCTGTAGAATATATATATATGTGTGTGTGTACAAAGATATACGTGTTCATTGTGGCATTATTTACGTTGGTAAGAAACTTGAAGATATTCTAAATGTGCATTACTAAGGAACGTTTACATCAATTACGGAGCGCCCACACAATATAATTTGCAGCTGTTTGAAAGAAGGAGGTCAAGCTATCTGACATGAAAAGATGCTCATGATGCCACGCTCAGTGGATAAAAGACAAAGCTGAAGGGTATATTGTGTAGTGCCCTTTGAGTAGGAAAACCCTTTTCTAAATGAGTTTATATGCATACAAATTGGTGAATAGAGCAAAAATCTGGAAAGGTAGATGCTAAATTGCTAAGATTATTTGTCTTTGGGGAAGAGAGTGAGATTGGGGATAGCTATTAAAGGGAGTCCTCACTTTTTATTCTGTTTCCTTCTTTATTGTTTAGATATTTGACAGTGAATGTGGATTGTTATATTTAATTAAAATGAGCAATAATACATAAGAACAAAGAAAGACCTCCAGAGTGCAACTGTCATAAGGAGTATTGACCCCATTGAGAGGAGAGGCTGTGTCCATATTCCAACCGGTCTGTTCAGAGTGTTTGGATTCTCTTGGGAATGGCCTTCAGTGGCAGATAACAGCATAAGAAATTTGCTCTTACTCTTGTCTTTGTACTTTAAAATTACTTCTACGGAAACGCTAATAGAAAGTGGCATTGCCCGCGTCGGTCCTTGCCTGACGGACCATCCCTGATTCTGAATGTCTTTTTAGTCTTTTCAAAAATCCACCCCCTGCCCCCAATCCCCTGACCCAAAGGCCAAACATGCTATCACTGAAGATATTGTGGGGACACACCCAAGCTCTCTGGCCTCAGTTTTCCCATCTGAGTCGGAAGAGGCTGGATTAAATGGCCTCGATGTCCAGCGAGTGTTTCAAGGATTCGACGCCACCGGCACAGAGTTGCTGTTCTTGGCACAGTCTGGACAGTCGAGATACTGGGGAAACCCACCCACGGTCCTTGCCTGACCTTCAGTCAGCTCCTCCAGCCTCCCCTGCCATCCGCGCTCCAAGGTGAGCCTCCCGGCTGGGTGAACACGCCCTGTGTCTGTACCCTCCCCCATCCATGTGCCAGCTTGTCCATGCTTTAAGGTCTCTTACTGATTCTTTCATGATCTCCCCTGATCAACTGGTTTGGATGCCTGCTGCGTTTTCTCAGTTGATCATACGGTGTGTAGAAGCCCCAGTGACCACTTTGTCCTGCTTCCCATATGATCAATCACTTCACGTACCACATCCTCGGAAAAAGAGACACTGAACCAACACAGCTACAGGTTCATAACCCTGAGACAACCCCCAAACACCAGGGTCCCCCAAATAGTAAATCCTTGGATACTTCCCTTAATCCTGGACTCCCTAAGAAAGACAATTTTATCTTTGATTTTTGCTATGATTATCTCTGAAGATACCTTTGCGATTATGAAAATCATGTGTGAAAGTTGCTGTTTTCACTCCATGAGCAGATAAATGTAAACCCGGTGAGCCTGGTGACTTGGCAATTGTGTTCCTTGCAATAACTGCTGTGTTTTGTGTCTGGCAAGCCAGTCGTTCTGAAGCCTGACTCCCTTGCACTCTGCAAGTAAAATTTTCTTTTCTGAGTCCTTTTGTGTCTGAGTCTTCCTTTGACAGGTGGGATAACTTAATACATTAATTTTTGTGTGCTCTTGAGTTCCCTATGCTAAGGCAAAGGGACTTCTTGTCTTCCCTTGCTAAGGGGGCGCTTGTATGGTAGGATGAAAAGGAGAAGCTGCCTGAACGGGGGTCTCTTTCTTGGTTTTTCTGAAAACCTGGGCTTCCTGGGTGCTGGGAGAGTAACGCAAAGTCAGGAGGGAGAGAGAGAGGCCTTTGAAGGGATAAAGTGGAACTAGGTGAATGGGATGGGGGAGGGGGAGAGAGAGAGACAGTATTCCTAAAGACTAGGAAGCACGTGTTGTTTGAGGTTCGGTTGGGAGAAGGGAATTCCTGGAGGTAGCAGGATCCAGAGGGGATGACTGTGAGGGCTTCTAAGGAGGCTGGGTCCCTGACACTGGGGCTCCCAGTCTGGGCAGAGTTTCCTGAGCCCAACTTGGCACGGAGGCAGCATTGCCATCTGCCACCAAGGAACACCAAGGGCTCAGGCAACAGCCCTAACAAAGGCTACCAATGTGGACCTACAACCACTGGACATTCACAAAGAGGGCTCTTTATAAGACCGTTGAGACCTTCACAGGATCCTGGGGGACAAGAAGAGCACCCGGAGTATAAATTCCTGCCAGCTTGGTAAACTGAGACCTGGGATAGATTTAGAGAAAATAACACGATTGTGACACTTCTTGCCTTTCTGAGCTTAACACACACTACCATTTCTTCCAGTATTTAGCACCATATGTCTTGTATTGTCCCCCACCCTGTGCTCTACCCTCCCCTGACCTCCTGCCCCCCTCACACCCTGCCACCCTGAACGACATTCTTTTGTTTGTCTGTCTATCCCACGTTGGACCGTAGGACCCATCTTCTTATTTCAGTTGTCTACCATGGGGACCTTGTACGCAGTAGGTGCTCAAAAAATGTTGGTTAAGATGAAACAAATTGCATCAGATTGTAACCCTCCCCTCCCCCCAGCCCCCAGCCTAGCAACATGCTTTGTGTCTGGTTGATATTCGACACATGTTTGCAGAATGGAGGAAGGTGAGTGGGGTATTCCAAGGTGACCACTTTGCAGGAGACAAGACGAACCTGAATGAATAAGTTCATGTGTGTTGCTCAAAAGCGCATTAGTGACCTGGTTTAATCACAGGAGACTGGCGAGCAAAGGGCCTGCGCATCTGCGAAACGAGCCACCCCTCTCAGAGGAGCCGGTGCCACTTGATCAATTAACCCCATGCCCTTGTCTTCCATCTGTGCTTGGATCGAGATGCGCGACTCTGCGGTGAGCACAGAAGGTAATATCCATCCTCCGAATGGGCTGCTTGTGCGTGGGTAAGTGATGGGTTCCTGGGATCCGGGGAGAGAGGGAGAGAGCCGAAATCAACGGCTCGCAGTCTGCATGCAGTGGCCGGCCCTCCCCGTGGCCTGGGAGAAGAGGGGAGTCAGCTGTGGCCTCTGGCTAGGGACGCCAGCCAGCCAGACGGATTGGGCCTGCCAAGGGCTGCTGGGAGGGCTTGTTCTCTGTCCTCAGCCACAGCTCTCCCTCTTGGCAAAGAAATGAGTCCTGATTTGTGCTCGGGGCCACCTGGACACCTGTCAAGTGGTGAAAACAAGCTGTTTTAAAAGTGACGTCTGGCCAGTATGAGTATGCTGGCCTCTCTCTCTGAATCATCTTTTAAACTCATTTTCAAAGTAAATGAGGCTATTGGCTACCCAAGTCTGTCCTATGAGGACGTATTATTGGGCAGCCTTAAGGGTGGGCTCTGGAATCACACTGCCTGGGTTCAGACCCTGAGTCATCCACTTGTCAACTGTGAGCCGTTGGACTGACTTAGCCTCTCTGGGACTCAGTTTCTCCATCTGTAAGCTGGGAAAACATTAATACTCAACTCATAGAGCCTTGTGGAGGGTAAACTGAGATAATCCATGGGATGATAATCCATGAGATAACCCATCGTGCCGGATGCTCTGTCAGCAGTGTTCCCACTGGATGTGTGGAATGGATGATTCTGGAGATCAATCATGTTTGATCTCTGATTGTTTAGTGTCCACCTCCTTTGCTAGACTAACAGCTTCATGAGGGCTATTTCTGTGGCTATCTTGTTTTCTGCTGGACCCTTAGAATGTGGCACTGAGCCTGGTTCATACGACACACTCGGTAAATATCTGTTTCAATGGGAAAGAGAAGAAAGGTGATGTGGGCATAAGCCAGGGACCCAGAGAGGGCTGGGGCAGCCCTGGGGGTCTGGGGTGGTAGGAATTAGGTCCAGGTGTCCATCCACAGCTACACTGTCAGTCCCAACAGGGAAGAGGAGTGAAACCCTGGAGCAGAGTTCAACGGCCCAGTCGTAGACACCATGTAGACAGCTTATCTAGAGCAGCTTTCTCACCCTTGGGACTCCGTCGGGTGTGTGGGCAGCAGACGCAGGCCGGCTCAGCATGAGCATCTGGTTGGCTGGGCCAGAGTGTCCACATGACTGGACATCATTGTGGGCAGCTGGGCAGGTCTGTGG